>NC_064620.1:99525984-99829015 GCF_023898315.1 Schistocerca nitens | reverse complement strand
GGGTTCAGGAGGGTAATACGGAACGCCGTGCTGGATCCCAACGGCCTCGTATCACTAGCAGTCGTGATGACAGGCATCTTATCCGCATGGCTGTAACGGATCGCGCAGCCACGTCTCGATCCCTGAGTCAACAGATGGGGACGTTTGCAAGACAACCACCATCTGCACGAACAGTTCGTCGACGTTTGCAGCAGCGTGGACTATCAGCTCGGAGACCATGGCTGCGGTTACCCTTGACGCTGCATCACAGACAGGACCGCCTGCGATGGTGTACTCAATGACGAACCTGGGTGCACGAATGGGAAAAACGTCATTTTTTCAGATGAATCTAGGTTCTGTTTACAGCATCATGATGGTCTCATCCGTGTTTGGCGACATCGCGGTGAACACACATTGGAAGCGTGTATTCGTCATCGCCATCTTGGCGTAATACCCTCCGTGATTGTATGGGGGCCATTGGTTACACGTCTCGGTCACCTCTTGTTCGCATTTACGGCACTTTGAACAGTGGACGTTACATTTCAGATGTGTTACGACCCGTGGCTCTACCCTTCATTCGATTCTTGCGAAACCCTACATTTCAGCAGGATAATGCATGACCGCATGTTGCAGTTCCTGTACGGGCCTTTCTGGATACAGAAAATGTTCGACTGCTGCCCTGGCCAGCACATTCTCCAGATCTCTCACCAATTGCAAACGTCTGGTCAATGATGGCCGAGCAACTGGCTCGTCACAATACGCCAGTCACTACTGTTGATGAACTGTGGTATCGTGTTGAAGCTGCATAGGCAGCTGTACCCGTACACGCCATCCATTGCACTTGCTGGTTGCTCTATACAGGATGGTCCATTGATCGTGAACAGGCCAAATATCTCACGAAATAAGCGTCAAACGAAAAAACTACAAAGAACGAAACGTGTCTAGCTTTAAGGGGGAAACGAGATGGCGCTATGGTTGTCCCGCTAGATGGCGCTGCCCTAGGTCAAACGGATATCAACTGCTTTTTTTTTATAATAGGAACCCCCATTTTTTATTACTTATTGGTGTAGTACGTAAAGAAATATGAATGTTTTAGTTGGACCATTTTTTTTGCTTTGTGATAGATGGCGCTGTAAGTCACAAACATATGGCTCACAATTTTAGACGAACAGTTGGTAGCAGGTAGGTTTTTTACATCAAAGTACAGAACGTAGGTACGTTTAAACATTTTATTTCGATTGTTCCAATGTGATACATGTACCTTTGTGAACTAAACATTTCTGAGAACGCATGCTGTTACAGCGTGATTACCTGTAAATACCACATCAATGCAATAAATGCTCAAAATGATGTCCGTCAACCTGAATGCATTTGGCAATACGTGTAACGACATTCCTCTCAACAGCGAGTAGTTCGCCTTCCGTAATGGTCGCACATGCATTGACAATGCACTGACGCATGTTGTCAGGCGTTGTCGGTGGATCACGATAGCAAATATCCTTCAACTTTCCCCACAGAAACAAAACCGGGGACGTCAGACCCGGTGAACGTGCGGGCCATTGTATGGTGCTTCGACGACCAATCCACCTGTCATGAAATATGCTATTCAATACAGCTTCAACCGCACGCGAGCTATGTGCCGGTCATCCATCATGTTGGAAGTACATCGCCATTCTGTCATACAGTGAAACATCTTATAGTAGGAAATCAGCATACATTGCACCATTTAGATTGCCATCGATAAAATGGGGGCCAATTATCCTTCCTTCCATAATGCCGAACCATACATTAACCCGCCAAGGTCGCTGATGTTCCACTTGTCGCAGCTATCGTGGATTTTCCGTTGCCCAATAGTGCATATTATGCCGGTTTACGTTGCCGCTGTTGGTCAATGACGCTTCGTCGCTAAATAGAACGCGTGCAAAAAATCTGTCATCGTCCCATGATTTCTCTTGTGCCGCGTGGCAGAACTGTACACGACGTTCAAAGTCGTCGCCATGCAATTCCTGGTGCATAGAAATATAGTACGGGTGCAATCGATGTTGATGTAGCGTTCTTATCACCGACGTTTTTGACATTCCCGATTCTCGCGCAATTTGTGCGCTACTGATGTTCGAATTAGCCGCGACAGCAGCTGAAACACCTACTTGGGCTTCATCATTTGTTGCAGGTCGTGGTTGACGTTGAACATGTGGCTGAACACTTCCTGTTTGCTTCAATAACGGAACTATCCGGCGAACGGTCCGGACACTTGGATGATGTCGTCCAGGATACCGAGCAGCATACATAGCACACGCCCGTTGGGCATTTTGATCACAACAGCCATATATCAACACGATATCGACCTTTTACGCTATTGGTAAACGGTCCATTTTAACACGGGTAATGTATCACGAAGCAAATACCCTCCGCACTGGCGGAATGTTACGTGATACCACGTACTTATACGTTTGTGACTATTGCTGCGCCATCTATCACAAAGCGAAAAAAGTGGTCCAATTAAAACATTCATGTTTCTTTACGTACTACACGAATATGTAATAAAAATGGGGGTTCCTATTTAAAAAAAAACGCAGTTGATATCCGTTTGACCTACGGCAGCGCCAGTGGTCCAATTAAAACATTCATGTTTCTTTACGTACTACACGAATATGTAATAAAAATGGGGGTTCCTATTTAAAAAAAAACGCAGTTGATATCCGTTTGACCTACGGCAGCGCCATTTAGCGGGACAACCATAGCACCATCTGGTTTCTCCGTTCAAGCTAGACGAGTTTTGTTCTTTGTAGTTTTTTTGTTTGATGCTTATTTCGTGAGATATATGGCCCGGTGACTATGAATGGACCACCCTGTATTGTACTTCTTGCTCTTTGCCCGCTCACTGATACAATTTTTTTTCCACAGTCCTGTACACCATCTTCCTGTTTTCATGCTTGGCCTATGTTCAGTTCTTGGCAGTCTGTCTGCTGGGCTCTCTTACCACTAAATCTGAGGGGGTGCGATGACGGCGAGTTTCCCCTGTCAGTATACCGGCCCGTCGCCGGCTGCGCGACGTCGTTTGCAATTTGGGTGGTTAGGACAGTAGCTGTCGGCAAACTGAGATTGTTAGTCGGTGCGCGAAGCGTTCGCGGAAGGCCGCGTGCGCCGCAGACTAGACTGCCAGGCTGGCTGCGGTGCTGTGCGGTACTCACTGATGCGCTTCACGTGCACGTCCCTGTTGAAGGAGACGCGCGGCCGCTGGGAGGCGTCAGACCGCTGCGAGTCTGACCGGCACACATCAGGCATGCCTCACGCCGCCACCATCTGCAACAGCGAACGAACACCGTGTCAGCGCCGGGGTCCGCGCACACGTCTCAACTGCAACTACATACAGCTACAGAGTGGCAACAGTTAACCTGCGGCTGCCCTCAGAGGTCCACTGTGGGCTGTAATTATCGCGAGACAGCGAAACTTGGTGGCTACTATAAAGTGTTGATGCACAACCAATTTACGCTGGAAAAAAAAAAATTAGTTCCAATTCCGTATTACATGATGGTGATCCGAGATTTTTGATTAAGGGGTGTAGGACGTCAAACGGGCCGACTTGGAGCAGGAGAGGCACCAGAGGACATTTTAATTCCAACTGTGCATACTTTTACAAATAAATTCATAAAACTTTGTCGGCATGACCAGGAAGGATTCAGGATTCACACTCATAACAGTGGAAGTTCGAACACATAACAGAATAATTTTTTTTTTTGCTTGTGAAATTTCAGCATTTTTTTTTACTTACTATTGGCTGCATTTGTTGCTATAGGTACACTTTTCTTCATAAGTAAGAGAGATTGTTCGATGAATTTTGCACAGCATACAAACCATAGTTACAGGTGTATGAAACTCTAGAATTTTCCAAATCTATTAAAAACTGTGGCAAAAATTGAGGTAATTAACTATAAGAGTTGAGTTTTTTCTAAACATGAAGTTTAAAATGCAACAGCTCATTCATTTTTTCATAAATTAAATAAATTCTAGAGTTTCTTATACCTGTAAGTATGGATTGTGTGCTGTGCAAAATTCATCGAAGAATCTTTCTTACTTACGAAGAAAAGTGTACCTATAGCAAAAAATGCAGCCAGTAGTAAATGAAAAAATGATGAAAATTCACATGTAAAAAAAATTCCACTACTATGAGTGTGAATCCTGAATCCCTGCTGGTCATGCTGACAAAGTTTTACGCATTTACGAGGTGCGGCTAGAAAAAAACCGGACTGATGCTGGAAAAAACATTTATTTACAATTATTTACAATTTCATGTTATCTCCTTCAATGTACTCTCCTCCTCGGTCTCTACACCGCTCCATACGAATTTTCCACTGTTCATAGCAATGCTGCAGATCATTTTCGGTAAGTCCATACATTACTTCCGTCGCTTTTTCTTTTACTGCTTCAACAGTCTCAAATCTAGTTCCTTTCAAAGCTGACTTGACTTTAGGGAAAAGAAAAAAGTCACAGGGGGCAAAATCAGGTGAGTAGGGTGGATGATCTAAGATGGGAATGTTGTGTTTTGCCAAAAACGTCTTCACTGACAACGCACTGTGAGCTGGGGCATTGTCTTGGTGAAGGATCCATGACTTTTTTCTCCACAAATCGTTCCGTTTTCTCCGTACTCGCTCACGTAGGGTAGCCAGGACGCTAATGTAGTAATGCTGATTCACTGTTTGTCCGTCTGGTACCCAATCAATGTGCACAATCCCTTTGATGTCAAAAAAAAAAAAAAAAAAAAAAAAAAAAACCAATCATCATTGCCTTGAATTTCGATTTTGACATTCGTGCTTTTTTTTGTCATGGAGAACCAGGAGTTTTCCAATGCATCGATTGGCGTTTAGTTTCGGGATCGTAAGTAAAAAACCACGATTCATCGCAAGTAATAACATTTTGTAAGAAGGTGGGATCACTTTCAATGTTTTCCAGGATGTCAGAACAAATCATTCTTCGGCGTTCCTTCTGTTCAATTGTGAGACACTTTGGAACCATTTTTGAACACACTTTGTTCATGTTGAAACTTTCATGAAGAATCTGCCTAACACTTTCCTTGTCAACTCCTGTTAACTCAGACACTGCTCTGATTGTTAAACGGCGATCTTGTCGAACAAGTTTACCGATTTTTTCAATGTTTGCATCAGTTTTTGCTGACAATGTTCTGCCAGTGCGAGTGTCATCACTGGTGTCTTCGCGGCCATCTTTAAATCGTTTAAACCACTCAAACACTTGTGTTCGCGATAAACAATCATCGCCGTACACTTGTTGTAACATTACAAACGTTTCACTTGCAGATTTTCCTAGTTTGAAACAAAATTTGATGTTAACACGCTGTTCTTTCTGTACACTCAACATTTTCCGACGCACAGACAAAACGTCAACTACTTAAAACAAACGCCACGGGCAGACTGAGTGCAGAAGGCAGATGAAACTCGAGCAGTAGGCGGAGCGAGAGTCACGTGACAGGCCACGCGACTTTCAGCCTTATTGCATTCGTTTTATTGTTTCACCAGTACTAGTCCGGTTTTTTTCTAGCCACACCTCGTATTTGTAAAAGTATAGACAGTGGGAATTAAAATGTCCTGTAGTGCCTGTCTTGCTCCAAGTCGTGCCGCTTGCCGCCCTACCCCCCTTAAATAATGTATGTCTCACCTCTAACACGTGTGCTTCTGACTTAAGGGGAGGCGAAAGGCAAAGGGACTAAAAAAACCGATTTTTATATTTTTGCATATTTGAAATGTCCGTCATTTCCTGCGTAAAACAGTCTTTGTTTCATATAAATAAAACAATTTTTCCCACCATGCACGGATAATGCAGGTTTCTTTTTTCCTTGTACTGTATTTCCTGCTTCTGTTTCTAATTTGGAATCCATTGACCATGTTCAGAAGAGAATGGGGTCAATGTTGAGAAGATTATTAAAAGATAAGTAAAAAAAAATAGTACTGGAAGATGGTAAGAAGATAGGTGGTAAAGGTCGTCTGACAAATGTTGAAGGCCGGCCGTTGTAGCCGCGCGGTTGTAGCCGCTTCAGTCTAGAAACGCGCGATCATACTGTCGCAGGTTCGAATCCTGCCTCGGGCATGGATGTGTGTGATGTCCTTAGGTTGGTTAGGTTTAAGTAGTTCTAAGTTCTAGGGGACTGATGACCTCAGATGTTAAGTCCCACAGTGCTCAGAGCCATTTGAGACATTTGAACAAATGCTGAAACAGATAGATTACAGACTTATTATGGCTTGGCCATAAGAAGAAATGCTGGAAATTTAGAAAACAAGACAAAAGCTGTATGATCTACCTTTTTGCATGAGCTTTCCACAAATGAAATTGGCCGAATGATCATGAAATTTGGTGCAATTACAGGAGAATTGCAACATATGACCACAAACATTGTTTACCTGCAGCAGTTCAAAAATGGTTCAAATGGCTCTGAGCACTATGGGACTTAACATCTGAGGTCATCAGTCCACTAGAACTTAGAACTATTTAAACCTAACTAACCTAAGGACATCACACACATCCATGCCCGAGGCAGGATTCGAACCTGCGACTGTAGCGGTCACGCGGTTCCAAACTGAAGCGCCTGCAGCTGTAATGAATGGAATTAAATCTATGTTTAGAGATACTTGTAAAGACACTTTGCTGAAGAAAAGTCTTCATCGGAAAACGCAAAATGTAAATGAATGTGTGAAGTCTATCATTTGGACCCCGTTACCGAAAATTGTATTTGTTCAGATTATAACCCTCAAATCTGGTGTTTATTTTATGCTTCAGTAGTGGTGCAACAAGAAAACTGGGTGTTTTGGAAGTATTGGGCAAAGAATCTAGTGGAAATACTGCAAAATCCTTGGTAAAAATAGGTAAAGAGAGAATCCGTGAAGCAGACATTGCAAATTTAAAATTCGCAAAAGATGCTAGACAGAAAAGAAGAGGGAGTAAGAGAAGAAAAGATCAGTATGATTCAGATGATGCTCAGTTTGGTGCAGAAAAATATTATTGGTGAGTAATTCTCGTCAATAACTACACTAAAATTGTTATACTAAAATTGTAATACTGCATTTTAAATTGATTTTTCTTAAAACTACATCTTTTGACTGTAGCTACCATTATTTTCTAAACTAACTGGGTTAGAAATATGGTCAATTTGTACTCAGGATGATAATACATTATTAGAAGTAATCTGAGAACCACCAACACAGCAGAAACTTTTTTATACTAATTAATGTATTTAAAAAGTGAAATTTTATTAGTGAAAGAATAAAAAAAATTTTCTTCAAATCTATGAGACATATTTTGTCACTTTATTTGTAAATGAAGACATATATGTTATATACACTCAATAAAAATTTCACTGATTTCACATAGTTCTTTTGAAAAGTTTCTATCCGAAGGGTGGAATATCACTGGCAGAATAGGAATAAAAATTGGCTTCTGTCTCCCCTTAAGCTGGATTCGATTGCCAAAGGGCTAACTGTCCACACGCAGATTATGAAAAGCGCGAAAACTGTTTCAGTAAAGGCGCAATGTCGGTTGCTGCAACTGACCTTCGCTGCGCTGCACAGTTACACTGTTGCATTGCCCTATTCCATTTTGTTTTACAATTCATAGCTTAGAGGCACGCTGTTCTAACATGAGCGTGTCCCGTGACATCCCTACTCCCTCTCTTACAACTCTTTGGATGACTCATGTGCGTCAGGTTTCGCTAAAGTGCGTGTGTGTGTGTGTGGGGGGGGGGGCTGCTAGTCTCTTTAAACGCGTATTTTTTTCCACGGTCAGCTCCTAATTCATAATTATACCACAGTAACAGCCTTCCTGTACTGAAGGCATCGTGTGATATATGGCACGTGAGTTATTGGTGTAGGTGGGTGTTGCGGTAGAGAAAAAACCGTCAGCATCTTTCTTAGGGCCGGCCGTTGGTGGCCAGGCGGTTCTAGGCGCTTCAGTCTGGAACCGCGCGACCGCTAAGGTCGCAGGTTCGAATTCTGCCTCGGGCATGGATGTGTGTGATGTCCTTCGGTTAGTTAGGTTTAAGTAGTTCTAAGTTCTAGGGGACTGATGACCTGAGATGTTAAGTCCCATGGTGCTCAGAGCCATTTGAACCATTTTTTTCTTTCTTAGGAAGTTGCTACCTCAAAGAGTACCTTCTTATTTACGAGACTGTGCCAGCGCAGCCTGGTTATTCACGAAAAATAAAAAAAAAATAAAAAAAACTACATGGCTTTTGCTATGGATGCCGATAAACTATCGTACGAAATAAACTGGTCATATAAAAATTGTATTTATTTGGCACGATTTCCTGCGCTTGTGTCTATAAAATTTCGGACAATGAGAATAGCATTCCACCTACAACACGCAACCGTCCAAACCCTAATTAACTAAACGTGTGCCGGCTCAGTCGTCACCCGCTGCGATACTTCTGCCGCGCGTCATATTGAGGCTCTGTGGCCATTCTAAATGTGGCGCCTCATCAGTTAGTTACACGTTCCATAGGTCGTCTGAATGATTTTTTTATCGAAATGTGGAACGAGTCAGTTACAGAATTTGTATACATGATTAGTGTTAATATTAATGAACACATTATTATTTTTAGTCCTACTCCCGCAACTACACTAAATTATTTTTCTTCTTTTTCTTTTTTTTTAATAGCTATCAATCTTGAAGCAGAAATTCGTCAATAGGATAGAAGGAGTTGTCCAGGAGAAATGATTTCAAATCAGATTTAAAACTTACTTCGCTACTGTCAAATATTTTACGTTATTGAGGAAATGATCAATAGGCCGGCCGTGGTGGCCGAGTAGCTCTAGGCGCTACAGTCGTGAACCGCGCGACCGCTACGGTCGTAAGTTCGAATCCCGCCTCGGGCATGGATGTGTGTGATGTCCTTAGGTTAATTAGGTTTAAGTAGTTCTATGTTCTAGGGGACTGATGACCGCAGAAGTTGAGTCCCATAGTGCTCAGAGCCATTTTTGAAATGTTGCTGGATACTGGGCTCCTTTGTCAGCCACTGACAGCTTTAACAATGGGTAAAAAAGGTCATTTTTTCCGTCTAGTGTTGTAGGTATAGACATCAATGATCTTCTCACATTGCGATGGATTATTTATGAACCGCGCGGGATTAGCCGAGCGGTCTAGGGCGCTGCAGTCCTGGACTGTGCGGCTGGGCCCGGCGGAGGTTCGAGTCCTCCCTCGGGCATGGGTGTGTGTGTGTGTTTGTTTGTCCTTAGGATAATTTAGCTTAAGTAGTTTTTTTTTTTAATCTTATGGGACTTAACTGCTAAGGTCATTAGTCCCTAAGCTTACACACTACTTAACCTAAATTATCCTAAGGACAAACACACACACACTCATGCCCGAGGGAGGACTCGAACCTCCGCCGGGACCAGCCGCATAGTCCATGGCTGCAGCGCCTCAGACCGCTCGGCTAATCCCGGGCGGCAGGTTAAGTAGTGTGTAAGATTATGGACTGATAACCTTAGCAGTTAAGTCCCATAAGATTTCACACACATGTGAACATTATTTATGACGAATTTCACTAGCGAAAATAAATGTATTGTGATGCCACAGTTAAAACGTGTAGGTATGTACATGACATCTGTGGGTGAACACCATATATTATTCTTACTGTTCGCTTTTGTGCAATCAGTACTTTCTTTACTGATGAATTACCTCAGAAAATTATTTCCTAAGACATTGTTGAGTGGAAATGCGCAAAAAATGTCAGGAAGCTGAACGTTAGTTTCCGAGATTAGGAAATTATATTAATAGTAAAAGTAGCTGAACTCAGTTGTTTGAGAAGCTCAATAATATGCTTCTTCCAGTCCAAGTACATCCGAAATTGTGTAGCATTCTACCTTATTTACTGACTCGTGCTCATGTTCTACATTAGTTGTTAGTATGACCCGAAAAGAAGCCGTCTGCCGTGGAGTTTTCTTCCACCATCAGCTTTCATCCTCTAACGACCATCAACGGAACCCACCCTGCCGGAGCACACAGTTTCCACGCCATGGACGTGCTTGCTTTCCTGGTTTTCTGTGTCGTCAACGTCGGCAGCCGCTATCGAGTGATCCAGTGCGTTAAGGTTGTCTCTTCGGGGGTGCGAATCATGGCGTACCTCGTTGAATGCGCAGGAAGTGGTTGGTTGCCGTGATTATCATCCACAAAGTCTCTGGTGATGATACAGAAAACCGTTGGTCAGGCAACTTGAGTTTCTTAAGAGTTTATGAGTGCCGTGGCTCCAGTATTGCTGGATTGCTGAATTTCATAGGAGCTCAGTTATGGGACAATCATGAGCAATATTGTACAGCCTGTATTAACTGCGTTGACAAATGTACAGTTTCATGTTTGCCTATGTAAAAATTTGTTTTGTAGATGTTTGATGCACTTCATGCCAAGGCTGTATCTTCCAGTCATGGATAACGGGGAATTGATAGATAATGAGTGTTAAATTTATGTATCGGTTTATAATGGTGCCTTTTCTGAAACTATTGTACTTGCATTGTGTATTTGCTGAGAAAACTGTGGAATTATAACAATTTAATTCTTTGTATGTTGTTCTAAATTGTGACTGGATGAGAGTTCGTGAATACTGTTATTTTCGAAGGGAAGTTTTTAAAGTAATAAAATTGTAATTCATTTTGAAGAAAAGTATCACCCCTCTCTATCTAACCCTTCCACCCACTTATTATGTACCTAGGAATACAATTAGATCTGACACTGATGTGCAGCATTTTACTGATGCGCGCACTTGGTATTTGCAATGCAATGAATAACCATTATAAATAATGTATAAAGCTCTACCTGGCACGGATATGTTATCAGAGTTGTGTCAGAGAAACGTTGTACGTACTTCAGACTTCAAATAACAGCTTGTAAAACGGCATGCATGTTCGAGGGGGATTGTTTCATGTTACGAACGTCAGTCATTTTAATTAACAGTGATATACTAATGTTCACTTATTACTGCGTACTAGCGGTTTGCCACCTGCCCTTTTCCGCCGCAGCGTAATCAACGTTCTATCTCACGCCATTTGATCCATAATCGAGGCTCTTGCGTGTGAATGGAGAGTCATTCTGCTAACAAGCCATCGAACTAATTTTCTTTAATAGCGGTGTATCTATTGCGACTAAGATTCTACTTGTGATTCGAGACAAAGTGAACCGGATGGAATAAAGCTAAGAAAGGCTCTTACTTGAACATTGTTTCAAAACAATTTTTCCGATTTCACAACACTGTATCATCTACACGAATTATGAAAGAAACGTGAAGAAATTTTAACTACCACCCTGACAAGGTGCTGATTCACGTGGTAGGAGTCTGCTTCATGCAACTAGGCCGCCTCCTCGCTAGTTCATTTCCTAATGTGCGTCGAGTCATTTCCGTTGAGAGTACTGCACCGCCGAGATCGGCTGATCCATGGTAAGTAGAACTGCGCTCTACCAAATCTACGGTTCTGTGGTTTTGGTACACTTAGGTAAATAACGTAGTAAATGGTAGGATTCGCGGCAGTATTGGTAGCACTCGTAGGGAAAGAAACATAAATGGATGTGTAAGAGAGAAACTGCGGGCCGATTACTTCTCCCTGTTTGTTTGTTTGTTTGTTTGTTTGTTTGTTTGTTTGTCTGTCTGTTTCTTTTGTACATAATTAAAACCGCACATCATTCAGTGTTAATCCACTGCCTATACATTGCTTTTATTTTGTACTCAACAGAACGGCCTCCATCACGATCAGAGGCAAGAGTTTCCCGTTATTATTGATACTGATAAATTCGAAAATTTTTTGTGAATAACAGAAACATTTTTATGTAAGTTAGACTGATGCATTCAAACGATGTTTGATACAGTTTTGTTTTACGTTCTTTTTTATTTTAGCGTACTGTCTATCTACGAGTTTCAAATAAGGCCTGAATTAAACAGTTTCAAATTTGCTATAAATACTACTTACTTTTAAAAAACAAACAGGAGGATTACTATGTAGAACAAAAACGTTCTGTAGGTTACCTGACCCTTTAAATATCCTCGATCAGTTTCTAGACGGTTCACCGCTTCCGATTTTTGGGGGAACCTAGAAAAACACTGACCGCATACACAAAGAAACGGAACGTTATGAGGTAACACGAGATAGGTATGCAACACACGTAACACGGGTATTGCCTTAACTGACCAAAGCTACTTGGAAAACTACGGTATTCTACGCTTACTTACGACAGTCTACAATAGCCTATGGTAGTTTTACAACCCTACACAATAGTGAATGCCGTGGCTCCTGACATTCTTGCAAATGTAGAGCACTAAGTTGACTTTCGTCTGGATGTTTGTACGGCGTCCAGTGGAGGGCACACTGAACACCTCTGAAAGATAAACGAAAACTTGGATCTTACACTAAGTCGTAAAAAGTAGCACACAGTTGCATGCGCATTCATGTAAAGGATATATCGTTGTAAAAACATACAGTTCTGTACAAAATAAAAACCTAAATCGTATTGTGAAATTGTTTGAATCTTTGTGAAACACACTGCGTAATGGAGATATCAAATGATGTAACACTGTAGGATGTGAATTGGCAACCACGCAATATCCCATCCGAGTTTAATCTCATACATCTGCAATGCACGGAGATCCACAGCTACTGCTCACGACACACTTCCAAGAAAGTCACGAAGTAATAGAATACAAACTTCTCGTTTTCATGAATACTACATCTGTCGGCTCGAAAAGCGGTGACCATTGCTGAATGCAACCCGGATAAACCGATTTTTGCAGTGAACGAAACACTTATGAGCAATATGTCAATGCCACCTCACAGGAAACGGAATTCACGAGCTACACGGTGCAAACGTCACATCTGGAAGATATGCACTGCACTGTGACGTGAGAGCGTAGTCTCCGAGAGGGAAAATTTCGCTTGCTTTGGAGAAACTACTGGACTTACCTGTGGCTGATGAAGAAGACTAGATCCCAGCATCCGAAAGCAGCTCTCTTTAGCTCGCTAACGACTGTACTACTGGGATGTTCTGCAGCTGTGGTGGCACAGGTGTACGGTCGATGACTGTCAACACGAATCAACTACGAGCGGCCGCTACAGCTGTGAGCGCCGCAAGCACGGTGACACAGAAGTACCTGGCGCCCAGAAGTAAGACACGGCCCGCTGCCACACGAGCCCAACGTTGCCTTCGGACACCGCTTCTGCTGCGAGCGCTCTGATTTACTGGCCGGGGAGGTTCGGACAGAGGCGCGCCTGTGCCGCCCGGGAACAACGCCGGACAATAACGCTAATGGCCATGCATAATTCACCAGCCTCGCGACGGCCGCTCGGGCACTGCGCGTCTGTTTGGGATCAACGAAGCGTTAGCACTGCTCTCAACAGTTTCACCTCAAGGGCTGGCTTTTTAACTCGTACATTCGGCACACAGCAGGAAGTGTTTGGCTGCACGTCGTTTACCGACCAAGGTGCGCGATGGTTAAGGGGCTCCGGAAAGGCTCAAAATCATGAAAAGTTCAATTTTTTACTTTTTTGCGTTTTCTGAATCTGCAGACTATTACCTTTTAATAGATATATAATTTATTCAATTCCGAAGACTACAACTATTTTTAAATTTTTTTTGAAATGTGTTCTACATGGGCGTGACACACTGTGGCGCTGTTAAACTGCTGTCAAATGGTATTATTATTAACGTCCGTGTTCATCAGGTACATTTTAGTGATGTGAAATAAAGTATGTGTTGTGGCTAACCTGTGATGGTTCAATTTGAGTGTATTGGACACGTACAGAAGCGAATGGGAACAAGACTTCGGCGACTGAAAGCTTCGTACAAAAAACAAAAACTCAGTGATGGTAAAGGGTTGGATGGGAAGGGAAGGTTAATTGACAGTGTAATTGACAAAATACAGAACTATTATGGAATGGCTATTAGGCAAAATACACAAAGTGTCGACGAAATGAAGAAGGCTGTTTGGGCTCTTTTTTTTCATACTTCTTCAACCGATGAAAATCCCCAACATAGCTTGTGTCCCAAAGAAGAAGACAGTTGGTGTAAATATAACAATGGATTGCTAACTGGTGAAGTGTACACTCATAAGCATAGTCTGCCTCATGCAATAATGGAGGTGATAAAACCTATTTTCAGAGACTTAGCAGCACCTGAACTGTTGAAAAAGTGTATTCACGGAAAAACTCAAAACCCCAATGAAAGTGTAAATAGTGTTATATGGTCGAGAATCCCCAAGACTGTATTTGTTGGAATAGAAACACTTCACTTTGGTGTGTATGATGCTGTTGCGACTTTCAATGATGGCAACATTGTAAGGTGCAAGGTATTTAGAAATATGGGAATGAAGATAGGTTCTAACATGGTACGGGCGATGCTTGCTTTAGACAAGGAACGCCTTCGGGCTGCAGACAGGGCTGTAAAGAGTCTAGAAATACAAGCAAGAGTAAACAGGAGGAGGAACAAGAGGAAGCTGGAGGAGGAGTTTGCAGAGGATGAAGATAATCCATCCTATGGACCTGGAATGCACTAAAAAGTTAATCCAATCTTTGTCGCTCGATTCCCAAAACTTTTATTTTCTCATACTAATTACATGTTTTCTAAGGATCTTCCAAACATATTTGTTTCAAACTTTCAGTAAATGTTACACAGTACCTTCTGCATAATTTAACACAGCCTTTTTCCAAAAAACTGTATATTTTTGAATATATAAATAAAAAATTGCAAAAAAATGTTGTGAATTTTCATTACAATTGAAAAAAAATCATCTTTAATAACTGAACTAAAATTTTGTATAATCCCTGTGTTAAGTTGTAGCCCATATTCCAATAAATAATCTGTAAAAAGTTCAACTTCCTACCTCAAATACTTTGTGAGGAAAGATGTAATTTATAAGCGTTATTTTAACATTGCAAGTATAGGGCGTTCCGGAGCCCCTAAGGCCCCAAACTCTCACCCCAGAAATTCTGGGTTTCAAATTTCTGTCCGATTGTGTAGACCAGAGGTTCCCAACCTTCCTTAGACCATTACTTCGAGTACAATCAAAAATTAGCTAGTACCCCCGCTATCCCCCCATTCCCCGCCATTTGTTGTTCCTGTTATTCCCCCTCCCCCACATTATCACCGACTTTAGCAGCTAACTAAACTGTAGAATGAAAGACTTTTCTTGGAACGCTTTTATTTTTAAAATAATGAAAGATGAATGATATTTAATGTGTGTGTGTGTGTGTCTGTCTGTCTTAGAATAAATGACGAAGGAATTCTTGGTGCATTGCAAGTGCTACCCACAACTCCTTGTCAGAAAGTAAAGTTAACTATCCACAGTCAGGATACACACTTGTTACAAAACATGTTTCCTCTCCGTCGCGGCACTTACTTCAACTACCCACTGCAATCCACTTACAATGAAGGGCAAAGAAACTGGTATAGGCATGCGTATTCAAGTACAGAGATATGTAAACAGACAGAATACGCCGCTGCCTATATAAGACAACAAGTGTCTGGCGCAGTTCTTAGATCGGTTACTGCTGTTACAATGGCAGGTTATCAAGATTTAAGTGAGTTTGAGCGTGGTGTTATAGTCGGAGCACGAGCGGTGGGATACAGCGAGGTAGCGATGAAGTGAGGATTTTCCCGTACGACCATTTCACGGGTGTATCTTGTATAACAGAAATCTGGTAAAACATCAAATCTCCGACATCACTGAGGCCGGAAAAAGATCCTGCAAGAACGGGACCAACGACGACTGAAGAGAATCGTTCAGCGTGACAGAAGTGCAACCCTTCCGCGAATTGCTGCAGATTTCAGTGCTGGGCCATCAACAAGAACTATTCAACGAAACATCGTCGATATGGGCTTTCGGAGACGAAGGCCCACTCGAGTAACCTTGATGACTGCACGACACAAAGCTTTACGCCTCGCCTGGGCCCGTCAACACGGACAATGGACAGTTGATGACTGGAAACATGTTGCCTGGCCGGATGAGTCTCGTTTCAAATTGTATGGAGCGGATGGACGTGTACGAGTATGGAGACAACGTCATGTATCCATGGACCGTGCATGTCAGCTGGGGACTATTCAAGCTGGTGGAGGCTCTGTAATGGTGTGAGGCGTATGCAGTTGGAGTGATATGGGACCCCTGATACGTCTAGATACGACTCTGAGGTGACACGTGCGTAAGCATCCTGTCTGATCACCTGCATCCATTAATGTTCATTGTGCATTTCGACGGCCTTGGGCAATTCCAGCAGGACAACTCGACACCCACGCGTCCAGAATTGTTACAGAGTGGCTCGAGGAACAGTCTTCCGAGTTTAAACATATCTGCTGGCCACCGTACTCACCAAACGCCCCAGACATGAATATTATTGAGCACATAGGGATGCCTTGCAACGTGCTGTTCAGAAGAGGTATCTCCACCCCCTCGACAGCCCTGCAGGATTCTGATGTCAATTCTCTCCAGCACTACTTCAGACCTTAATCATGATATGTTCTTACAGGTATAGGCAGAAGTGCTGTAGACAAGAGCCTTTACCAGTGTACGAATACATTTATTCTGACGTACGCTGAATGTAATCTGGCCGTTGTCTTATGCCATTTCATGTAATGTTCCAGGTTTTTATATCTATTTTATGTGTGACAAGAGTCACTCGGCTTCATCTTCTGTTATTTACCACCATGTGATGTAACAAGGCCCACTTCTTCTGAAGCAGATATTTTTATAAATGTCGAAAACTAGGTCAAGGGCAAAATAAACCTTTCGTTTGCAACTGGTTGCCTGATTTTTCCAACCTCTTCAAATTTATTCAGTTGGTGAATCGCAACCATTTTAAAATTTTGGTAAGGAGAATGCACTGAAGATGGCTATTTATAGCCGAGATCTAAGTTTTCAAGAATAATTAAAACTAATGGGATTGTGACTGACTGCTGTGTGCCTCTCCTTCTTTATAGTCTGCGGCCGCTGTGGACAACGGTTCCTGATGGAATCAAAGTTGGTGGAGAACAGTGTCAAACTAGTCCTTGAACTGAGGACCGCAACTACGGCAGCTGGGACAGTTCTACACTGGAAGCCAGTAGTCGGCTCGCGGTTATCAGTCGTATTTTATAACATTAAGCACCCAGCAATTAACGGCCGAATCCAAAAGTGCCAACTAAGAGTGTAATTTTTTTGTGTTCCGATGTAACGACAAGCGCCGGCACGAAGATGGAGGACCCAAGAGCAGAGAAGGCTGTGAGACGACGTCAGACAATAGTTCGCTGACTGGGACCGCACCACGACAGGTAAGCCCTCTAGCCGAAGAGAATATAAGCGCCACTCCAGCCACCCTCGGCCGGACAGTAGAAGACTGCCACTGGTAGAGCTGTTACGTGTGATCCATATCTATTACTTGTATGGACATTCTATATAGCAAATGACATTGATTATTTGCAAGCCGGCCGAAGTGGCCGTGCGGTTAAAGGCGCTGCAGTCTGGAACCGCAAGACCGCTACGGTCGCAGGTTCGAATCCTGCCTCGGGCATGGATGTTTGTGATGTCCTTAGGTTAGTTAGGTTTAACTAGTTCTAATTTCTAGGGGACTAATGACCTCAGCAGTTGAGTCCCATAGTGCTCAGAGCCATTTTTTGATTATTTGCATGCGACAGACATTGTAAACCAAGTTAAGTATTGCCAATCTACTTTATTGTAATAAAAACCATTAATGTGATTTGCTTGAATTGTTGTATAACTATCGGAGAAAGCAGCATCCTTTTGGCACCCTATAAGAGACGAGTGGGCGGTACCCCACATTCAGCTCTGTAATAAAAAAATAATTACAGACAGTATTATTTTCAGATATCATTAACATTTTAATTGACGCTGGTGAATCCGACAGTGAGCTAGGAAAAGATGGTCGCTTACCACAGGAGGCCGAGTGTTCGCAGCGCCGCCACTGCTGTGTTAGGAGGTGTGGGAGAGGAAATGTTTTACTGCTTGTCCTGCAGTACTGACAAGTCACGGGCGTGCGTGACTCGTACCGATCAGCTGCTATGGTATAATTTTTTACGCGGAAATAATAAAGAATCGTGAAAGATTGGTGAAATATACGGCACTTATTTGTAGCAAGGAACATTAAACACATTAACGCTGTTGTATTACAATGCAGTGAGAAAACTGGTGTTTAAATCATTTGTGAAATTTTTGTGCTGGTGTCTCATATTCCATAGTGCATTTAAATAAAAGTACAATTACTTTAATTAAAGTCATTTGCACACTTAGTAAAACCAACAACACTTCACCGGGCAACTATAATGTCACACCTGTTAGATCGCTGAGGTAGGCCACAGTGTCAAACAGAGAACATTCGACACGAAGTTTTCCGAATGGTGCCGAATTTTAACGACTAGCATGTCGCGGCCAACTTATGCCGCCCTTATTGTAGCAAGTCTTCTGGGGGTCCATAACACGCTAATTTTAGTAGATTACCAATAAATAAGAACGGTACATATGGGGCTCGGGGTGCCGCCCCACAATGTCAGCATTCGCTCTTGAGCAAACAAGTTCGACGAACACTGCTTTAAGCCCCTTTCACACAATCTACTTTCTTGTCTCAGTTGACCACTCGTGAAAAGTAAGTCTACTGCAGCGCCCCTGGCGTTATGTTCCCGTACTGAGTCTCGGGTTTATTGAGTGGTCATTTTCATTTACACGTCACCTCCATAACTGCCGGTGTTGTGAGAGCTGTCTGCTGGCATCTGAATGGTGAAAGTGATGTCTTCTTTTTACGGAAAAATGGATATAGAGTAATAAAATTCAGTTGCAAGCAACGACAATAGAATTTATTAATGACAAAAGCAGAATTCATAGTGGAAGTTCTTGTTAAAGTACCAACCAAATATTTCAGAACATATACGTGTATTTTTTCGAGAAAATATGTACTTGCAACAAATAAGAGAATATGTACAACGCAGTAAATGCTGTATTTTTGCTTTATCCTTTGTATCTTTTTTTTAAAGTGCCAAGTAACATCGAACATTATTTTTCTCGTCCAATAATTCTAACTTTTTCCCTGTTGGAATAAGTTTCATTGAAACGCTTTTATCTATTTACACTCTTATTGATACACAAGGTAGATTTTTCTCTATGTAAAATGTAAGTACTTTTTCCTTTCGGTTATTTCGTCTCTCTTGTAGGAAAACACTAGTATGAAAAAATACCAGGACCTTGCGCAACTTTTCAATGTGCCACGAAAACAAAGCAAACAACATAATAAAGGTAAAAAGACACGAAAGCAGAAAATCCATTTCTATAATAGGATTGAGCTCGACTAGAATAGGTTATAATTTCTAATGTTTGCAGACGCCGCCATAGTCCATTGTCTCTGTGCATGCGCAGTGTGCAGTACACTCGGAAATTTAGAACTCCACATTCGGCACAATCTATAGGCCATATAGGTCATAGACAGACTAGCGACGTGATTGGTTGGTGATTTACACGCAGACAGGGAAAGAGCACGCATTTCGAGTAGTCGATTTTGACCAGAAAGTGGCTCGTGTAAAACGGACTTTAAGCACAGATCTAACACGTGTGCTGGTTAGAGGAAGGAGCTGATGGATGCCCATAATGACCATAACTATGGGCTCTCACTCCACTTACTCTATTTTAAACGAACATGTCGGTCACTCAGTCTCTCTCTCTCTCTCCTCTCTCTCTCTCTCTCTCTCTCTCTGTGTGTGTGTGTGTGTGTGTGTGTGTGTGTGTGTGTGTGTGTCGGCTACCGGCAACAAGAAGCTGGGGCTCCGTAACAGCCGGTTAAAAGGCGGCGCTCTTTTGTTCGCGGTTTTGCACCCGGGCGCCTTCACGGGGTTTACAGCGTTTCATTGTTTGCTGGCGGCGCGCAATCTGCAATAGGCTGCCCGACATTCCGCAGACGCCTGCGCTTGCATCACAGCAGACGGAACCGCCTTCTGGTTCTCCCAACAGCCGGGGGCACATCGACAGGTGAGTTGTGGAGGTACTGTTACCGGAGAACGATGGTTACAGTGGTTGTGCCATTAGGCCACTCAGCTGCACTATCATCTCCACGCTTATTGAAGTAATTTCACACAATCGTGGTTGAAACTGTCTCGTTCGATTTATCTCATCTGTTCAGGAAGCTAAATTCTGTGCCTGCGGTTAAACAGCGGTAATTTGTGCATCCAGTCGCTAAAAACGTTTTTAATTCTGTACTATTAGGCAGCTTCCGAGTCACTGTGGGATTATTTTCAGACCATGCGTATTTAGTTGCTGTAGGATTGTAAACTACCTGAAAATACACAAGGGCGTACCGAGTGAGATGCAAGAGAAAAGCAAAGTTCCCTCCAATCCGTAAAAATTTTTTCTAAGAAACTCTTTAGGTATGATAGATACTGAATACGGTGAAGTCGCTGAAAGATCTCTTCACAGTTGCAGCCTGACACGGCTGCTTCGCGCCTCAACCGCAAACCAATCGCATAACGCTATTTTGTATAGGCCTACGTTTCTATGGCAATCCTTCGGTGTTGTCGCAGCTACGTAGATGACTACTGCTTTCCCTTGCAGCCGTTTGGGCTTTCCAGTTGAAAGCTGGAAACAGTGCTTTGAAAGGTTTCAGTTAGCGTAAAGTGTAACTATCAACAAAGCACAGAGGCAAACACTCCAATCCATCAAAGAGTTAATTTAAAAGATTCGTGTTTCTCACTCGGACAGCTATTATGTACTATGTTCTCGTACTGGACAAACAACCGAAAGCAAGCCACCAAATGTAGATTATACACACATCAAAAACAGTTTTGCATCACCTCAGTTCCGAGAGTTCCGGAACCTGTACACAAAATTGGAATAGAGATCAACATACACATCATTACCGCACTTTTTACTGCTCATGAAAACCAAACTTTACATGTTGTACCACCATACAGCGAAACCTTCAGAGTTGGTGGTCCAGATTGCCGTATACACCGGTACCTCTAACACCCAGTAGAACGTCCTCTTGCATTGATGCTTGCCTATATTCGTCGTGGCATACTATCCAGGCAGTGTTGCTAGTATGTTAGCACTGACAACTCTATGCAAAGCCGGTGCTCTCGGTCGAGGACATAGTGATAGACATCCCTGGGGTTGTGAAGCAGCTGAATGGGTTGAAAATAAATAAATCGCCAGTTTCTGATGGGATTCCAATTCGGTTTTACAGAGAGTACTCTACTGCACTGGCTGCTTTCTTAGTTTGCATTTATCGCGAATCTCTTGCTCAACGTAAAGTTCCGAGCAACTGGAAAAAAGCGCAGGTGACGCCTGTATATAAGAAGGGTAGGACGGATCCTCAAAATTACAGACCAATATCCTTAACATCGGTTCGTTGCAGGATTCTCGAACATATTCTCAGTACGAATATAATGAATTTCCTTGAGACAGAGTAGTTGCTGTCCATGCATCAGCACGGCTTTAGAAAGCATCGCTCCTGCGAATCGCAACTCGCCCTTTTTTTTACATGATACCTAGCGAACCATGGATGAAGGGTATCAGACGGATGCCATATTCCTTGAATTCCGGAAATCGTTTGAGTCGGTGCCCCACTGTAGACTCCTAGCTAAGGTACGAGAATATGGGATTGGTTCCCAAATATGTGATTGGCTCGAGACTTCTTAAGTAATAGAACCCAGTACGTTGTCCTCGATGGTGAGTGTTCATCGGAGGTGAGGGTATCACCTAGGGTGCCCCAGGGAAGTGTGGCAGGTCCGCTGTTTTCTATCTACATAAATGATCTTTTGGATAGGGTGGATAGCAATGTGCGGCTGTTTGCTGATGATGCTGTGGTGTACGGGAAGTTGTCGTCGTTGAGTGACTGTAGGAGGATACAAGATGACTTGGACAGGATTTGTGATTGGTGTAAAGAATGGAAGCTAACTCTAAATATAGATAAATGTAAATTAATGCAGAAGAATAGGAAAAAGAATCCCATAATGTTTGAATATTCCATTAGTAGTGTAGCGATTGACACAATCACGTCGATTAACTATTTGGGCTTCCCCCATGAACCATGGACCTTGCCGTTGGTGGGGAGGCTTGCGTGCCTCAGCGATACAGATGGCCGTACCGTAGGTGCAACCACAACGGAGGGGTATCTGTTGAGAGGCCAGACAAACATGTGGTTCCTGAAGAGGGGCAGCAGCCTTTTCAGTAGTTGCAGGGGCAACAGTCTGGATGATTGACTGATCTGGCCTTGTAACATTAACCAAAACGGCCTTGCTGTGCTGGTACTGCGAACGGCTGAAAGCAAGGGGAAACTACAGCCGTAATTTTTCCCGAGGACATGCAGCTTTACTGTATGATTAAATGATGATGGCGTCCTCTTGGGTAAAATATTCCGGAGGTAAAATAGTCCCCCATTCGGATCTCCGGGCGGGGACTACTCAAGAGGACGTCGTTATCAGGAGAAAGAAAACTGGCGTTCTACGGATCGGAGCGTGGAATGTCAGATCCCTTAATCGGTCAGGTAGGTTAGAAAATTTAAAAAGGAAAATGGATAGGTTAAAGTTAGATATAGTGGGAATTAGTGAAGTTCGGTGGCAGGAGGAACAAGACTTTTGGTCAGGTGATTACAGATTTATAAATACAAAATCAAATAGGGGCAATGCAGGAGTAGGTTTAATAATGAATAAAAAAATAGGAGTGCGGGTTATCTACTACAAACAGCCTAGTGAACGCATTATTGTGGCCAAGATAGACACAAAGCCCATGCCTACCACAGTAGTACAAGTTTATATGCCAACTAGCTCTGCAGATGACGAAGAAATTGAAGAAATGTATGATGAGATAAGAGAAATTATTCAGGTAGTGAAGGGAGACGAAAATTTAATAGTCATGGGTGACTGGTATTCGTCAGTAGGAAAAGGGAGAGAAGGAAACATAGCAGGTGAATATGGATTGGGGGGAAGAAATGAAAGAGGAAGCCGCCTTGTAGAATTTTGCACAGAGCGTAACTTAATCATAGCTAACACTTGGTTCAAGAATCATAAAAGAAGATTGTATACCTGGAAGAATCCTGGAGATACTAAAAGGTATCAGATAGATTATATAATGGTAAGACAGAGATTTAGGAACCAGGTTTTAAATTGTAAGACATTTCCAGGGACAGATGTGGATTCTGACCACAATCTATTGGTTATGAACTGCAGATTGAAACTGAAGAAACTACAAAAAGGTGGGAATTTAAGGAGATGGGACCTGGATAAACTGAAAGAACCAGAGGTTGTAGAGAGTTTCAGGGAGAGCATAAGGGAACAATTGACAGGAATGGGGGAAAGAAATACAGTAGAAGAAGAATGGGTAGCTCTGAGGGATGAAGTAGTGAAGGCAGCAGAGGATCAAGTAGGTAAAAAGACGAGGGCTAATAGAAATCCTTGGGTAACAGAAGAAATATTGAATTTAATTGATGAAAGGAGAAAATATAAAAATGCAGTAAATGAAGCAGGCAAAAAGGAATACAAACGTCTCAAAAATGAGATCGACAGGAAGTGCAAAATGGCTAAGCAGGGATGGCTAGAGGACAAATGTAAGGATGTAGAGGCTTGTCTCACTAGGGGATACTGCCTACAGGAAAATTAAAGAGACCTTTGGCGAGAAGAGAACCACTTGTATGAATATCAAGAGCTCAGATGGCAACCCAGTTCTAAGCAAAGAAGGGAAGGCAGAAAGGTGAAAGGAGTATATAGAGGGTTTATACAAGGGCTATGTACTTGAGGACAATATTATGGAAATGGAAGAGGATGTAGATGAAGATGAAATGGGAGATAAGATACTGCGTGAAGAGTTTAACAGAGAACTGAAAGACCTGAGTCGAAACAAGACCCCGGGAGTAGACAACATTCCATTAGAACTACTGATGGCCTTAGGAGAGCCAGTCATGACAAAACTCTACCATCTGGTGAGCAAGATGTATGAGACAGGCGAAATACCCACAGACTTCCAGAAGAATATAATAATTCCAATCCCAAAGAAAGCAGGTGTTGACAGATGTGAAAATTACCGAACTATCAGTTTAATAAGACACAGCTGCAAAATACTAACGCGAATTCTTTACAGACGAATGGAAAAACTGGTAGAAGCGGACCTCGGGGAAGATCAGTTTGGATTCCGTAGAAATGTCGGAACACGTGAGGCAATACTAACCTTACGACTTATCTTAGAAGAGAGATTAAGAAAAGGCAAACCTACGTTTCTAGCATTTGTAGACTTAGAGAATGCTTTTGACAACGTTAACTGGAATACTCTCTTTCAAATTCTGAAGGTGGCAGGGGTAAAATACAAGGACCGAAAGGCTATTTACAATTTGTACAGAAACCAAATGGCAGTTATAAGAGTCGAGGGGTATGAAAGGGAAGCAGTGGTTGGGAAAGGAGTGAGACAGGGTTGTAGCCTCTCCCCGATGTTATTCAATCTGTATATTGAGCAAGCAGTAAAGGAAACAAAAGAAAAATTCGGAGTAGGTATTAAAATTCATGGAGAAGAAGTAAAAACTTTGAGGTTCGCCGATGATATTGTAATTCTGTCAGAGACAGCAAAGGACTTGGAAGAGCAGTTGAACGGAATGGACAGTGTCTTGAAAGGAGGATATAAGATGAACATCAACAAAAGCAAAACGAGGATAATGGAATGTAGTCAAATTAAATCGGGTGATGCTGAGGGGATTAGATTAGGAAATGAGACACTTAAAGTAGTAAAGGGGTTTTGCTATTTAGGGAGTAAAATAACTGATGATGGTCGAAGTAGAGAGAATATAAAATGTAGACTGGCAATGGCAAGGAAATCGTTTCTGAAGAAGAGAAATTTGTTAACATCGAGTATAGATTTAAGTGTCAGGAAGTCGTTTCTGAAAGTATTTGTATGGAGTGTAGCCGTGTATGGAAGTGAAACATGGACGATAAATAGTTTAGACAAGAAGAGAATAGAAGCTTTCGAAATGTGGTGCTACAGAAGAATGCTGAAGATAAGGTGGGTAGATCACGTAACTAATGAGGAGGTATTGAATAGGATTGGGGAGAAGAGAAGTTTGTGGCACAACTTGACTAGAAGAAGGGATCGGTTGGTAGGACATGTTTTGATGCATCAAGGGATCACAAATTTAGCATTGGAGGGCAGCGTGGAGGGAAAAAATCGTAGAGGGAGACCAAGAGATCAATACACTAAGCAGATTCAGAAGGATGTAGGTTGCAGTAGGTACTGGGAGATGAAGAAGCTTGCACAGGATAGAGTAGCATCGAGAGCTGCATCAAACCAGTCTCAGGACTGAAGACCACAACAACAACAACAACTATTTGGGCGTAACATTGCAGAGCGATATGAAGTGGGACAAGCATGGAATGGCAGTTGTGGGGAAGGCGGATAGTCGTTATTGGTAGAATTTTGGGAAGATGTGATTCATCTGTAAAGGAGACCGCTTATAAAACACTAATACGACCTAATCTTGAGTACTTCTCAAGCGTTTGGAATCCCTATCAGGTCGGATTGAGGGAGGACATAGAAGCAATTCAGAGGCGGGCTGCTAGATTTGTTACTGGTAGGTTTGATCATTACGCGAGTGTTACGGAAATGCTTCAGGAACTCGGGTGGGAGTCTCTGGTGAAAAGGAGGCGTTCTTTTCGTGAATCGCTACTGAGGAAATTTAGGGAACCAGCATTTGAGGCTGACTGCAGTACAATTTTACTGCCGCCAACTTATATTTCGCGGAA
This sequence comes from Schistocerca nitens, assembly GCF_023898315.1. NCBI lineage: Eukaryota > Metazoa > Arthropoda > Insecta > Orthoptera > Acrididae > Schistocerca > Schistocerca nitens. Next base: position 99,803,314 of record NC_064620.1, on the reverse strand, counting down.
AGACCACAAAGATAAGAGAGATTAGGGCTCGTAGAGAGGCATATAGGCAGTCATTTTTCCCTCGTTCTGTTCGGGAGTGGAACAGGGAGTGAAGATACTAGTTGTGGTATGAGGTACCCTCCGCCACGCACCGTATTGTGGATTGCGGAGTATGTATGTAGATGTAGATGTCGTTAAGTGAAGGCCCTCGGCCATTGCGTTGTCCGTGGTGAAAGGTAATGCCTGAAATTTGGTATTCTCGGGGAACTGTGAATCTCGGATCCAACTACCTGTTACTCCACTTCGTGCGGTCATAACTACGTTGGAAACCTTTTCACGTGAAGGCTCCACCAATGCTCTAGCATTCTACGCCTTGTGTATGCGACATTACCGCCATCTCTATATGTACCTATCGTATCCCATCGCTTTTGTCACCTGTGTCAGACAATCGCTTGGTAATGGCTAGTGCGGTATCATTATTGTTAAAGAAAATGGAAATGTCCATTTGAGGTCTTGATAGCTTCGTGTTGAACTTTTTTCTTCATTTCCTCTGGTGAGTAATACGCTAAGTCTAGACACACAGAACTGCACTGCAGAACAGACGTCCGTTTGCAGATGCGGTGACAGAATCTCCGCTGCTCGAGTAAAGACCAGCCAGCCCGCCATCGTTCCATCCCTCCCACGCTGCCCGCGGCCATATTAATCGTGATGTCAAACGGTAATTGGCCCGATGCAGCTGTCCGTGGGCCGCCGCTCCGAGACGCGGCTCAGCGCGAAATATTGGCCCCGCCACGACGGCGGGTTCCCGTTAAGGGTAGGCGGCGCGGCGGCCGAGACGTGTCTGTGATGGATGGAGCGCGCCCGGGTACAAGGCTGTGACGTCACGCACGTCCAGCGCCGCACACGCGCGCTGCCGCGGTAATGGCTGGAGGGTCTCTCTAGGCTAAGGCCAAGGTCCGGCTCGACATTCACCCGTCTCTGTACCGTTCACGGATGCAACACGGATTGAGCGGTCGCATACCGTATAAGGCGACTTATACTAGCTTTAACTTCGTTCAGTGCCAGCTTCAGTCTGTCAATGAAGAGAGTGGGAGGGACGGTTCTCTATTGCTCACACAAGGGCTTAATGGACTGGTATGCTAAACTTGAGGGTGTCACTACCAAGTAACGATTATTGGACCATGCATAGAATAAAGTGCTACAGCATAATAAATATTTATTTTTGATTCAACTACTTGCTTGGTGTTAACGCCTTAGCCGGCCGAAGTGGCCGTGCGGTTCTAGGCGCTGCAGTCTGGAACCGAGAGACCGCTACGGTCGCAGGTTCGAATCCTGCCTCGGACATGGATGTGTGTGATGTCCTTAGGTTAGTTAGGTTTAACTAGTTCTAAGTTCTAGGGGACTAATAACCTCAGAAGCTGAGTCCCATAGCGCTCAGAGCCTTTTTTTGTTAACGCCTGAACTTCAAGGATACATATTTATTTCATGACATAGGTCAAGTGATAACCAGGCGGTGGTGGGAGTGGATGTGGTGGTGTGGTCTGTACATGGTGTTTCAGAAGTGATGGTCAATAATTCACACATGCAAAATACAAGCCAAAAGTAGCTAAAACGCTCCAATAAACAAGGGTCCACAAATCAACCCTCGTCGAGATACATCACGTGTTCTGTTGCCGTTCATCAACGCCTAGAAACACATGGAATTTCTAAACGTTGGTGTATGTGTTCGAAATGTTGTCCTTTAGTCTGAATACAACACTGAACTCATCTCTGAAATTAGTTGCGAATCCTCTCAGGCAGTCCTGTGTAATTCTGTTAATGCTGTAAGCTGCCTCAATACGCAAACGTAAATCCTCCGGAGAGTTGGCCTCGGTGGCGAAGACCAGGCTTTTGACATGATCCCACACACAGAAATCCACTGGATTTCATTTCGGAGACCTTGGAGGCCATGGCAGAGGCTGTCTTCTACCTATCCAATGTTTACCCTACGTCCGAGTTAGAAGCCGGCGCACTTGTAAATAAAAATGTGCTGGAGCACCGTCATGCATGAACCAATCAGTGAAACATCATCATGTACATCTGGAAGTATAGCCCGCAGAAACCGCATGTACTGCTGTCTCTGTGGTAGGAACCGTGGTCCGGTTATGCGCTATCCGAACAGTCCTGCCCAGAAGTTCAACGCTGCTGATGTCGTGACACATGTGTTGCATTAGGACTGACATCGGCCCAAATGTGACAGTCATGGTAGTTAAAAATAACGTCATGCGTAAATCCATCTCATACGTGGACAGAATACTGCTTACAAACAGGAGATTCAGGCTACACTGTTGTTGCATCCATTGGCAGAAATTCTCTCTAGGAGGAAAGTCTGCATTGTTGAGGGCTCGCACTCGCTGTAGATTATATGGACAGAGTATTTGCCGGTTTAAACTCCGCCACACACTGCTATGACTGAGGACATGCTCTTGGGTTGCAAGTCCTCCTTCTTGAAGTACTAGGACATTCGTGTACAATGTGTAACACCCATTCCTCAACGTCGGGTTTTATGGATGTGGGTCGAGCTTCTCGTACATGGTGTGTGAAACTCCCGATTTCTCTGAGGCGCTAAAGTAACCGGCTAAATGTATGCCTGTCGCAGAGAGAAAAAGTTTCTTCATGAAATCGTAAAGCGTCAAGGGTACTGCCATTCGCTTTACCATACATGAAGTGCAGGTCAGCGTACTCTTCATTGGTGTAATCTTTGTTCATGGTGCTTTCACGTTCGTATCTGGTTGACAGACCCGTACTGCACATGGCACGGAAGGGGAAAGGGAAGTAGTTGCGCATGCGTAAACGAACAGATAACGTAAATACCGCGGTATCCAGGGGCGTTTACAGCTGGTTCCCAACTCGAATTAATGCGGTACCTCGACAACGGTTAATTTGCGGATCCATGTTTACTGGAGCTTATTAATTACTTTTGGCCTGCACTTTCTAACTGTGACGGATGACGGATGACTCAAGACAGTGTGTAGGTAAACACATAGAGCACAACCACACAACATCTAAAACAGTGGAGCTAGGAAACGAGAAGGCATCACAAAGAATCTTAAAATACGAACCTTCACGATCGTGCCGTTAGTTTCACGGGCCTCAGTTTGTTATTCTCCAGTCCCAACCATTCCTCTGACAGACGCATGATGTTTTGTCTCAATAGCGAGGTAACTGTATGAACAGGGGAAGCACATTCAGAAATTGGAACTTCCAAACGGGCATCCTTAGCTGCTGCATCTGCTGTTTCATTATCCTGAAAGTCCACCTGCCCTAGTACCCAGCAGAATGACAGATTTTTTCTCAAAGTGATGACCAGTAGATTACCCAACAGTCTGTCAGTGGTGATAAAAATGTTAAACCGTCAACAGGTCGTTAGTCCAAGTCAAAATATTTTGACTTAGACTAATGATGTCTTGACGGTTTAACATTTTTATCACCACTGACAGAGAATGTTCGGTAATCTACTGGTTATCACTTGATCTAAGTCATGAAATAAATAATTATCCCTCAAGATGTGGTTCTAACGCCATGAAAGTAGCTGGATCATAAATAAATATTTAGCATACAATTGAAGCGATATTTTTGATCATGGTACAATTCTACAGCTGTGGATCTCCACAATACAAAATTTACTGCTGGAATATAGTACATAAAGTAAAAGAAAGAAATGATCATAAGGCGAACAGCAATGACACTTTTATTGAAAGACAATATTTACACTGAAGACACCGAGATTCATCATGATCCCCTGGCATTACAAAGGACGGGACATGGTTCTCAATAGGGTGTGTGATCAAGGACGGCAATGCAAGCTTTGTAAAGCTGCCCCATGCTGGCCACACGGTTGCTGATGAGTTCCAGCGGTAGGGTTATCCATTCCTCCACCAGCGTGGTTGACAACTGTTGCTGCACGGGCGCGCGGTGCGACACGTCTCCCCAACGCTTCTGACAAGTGCCGGAGGGGATTTAAGTCTGGGGAGCGGCCATATTAGTCCATTCGCCGAATATCCTTTCGTTCCAAGAGCGCCTCCACCTGCGCAATTTGATTCGTTCGGCTATTGTCATCCACCAAAATGAAGTCAGGGCCGAATGCTTCCCTGAAAAAGCGCACATGGGGAAGGAGTGTAAGTAGGCTGTTTAGGTTTTTATGTTGGTAACGCCACGTAGCGCTCTGTATGAAAATCACTGGCTGTGCTGTGTGCAGTCTGTGGCTGGCTGTCATTGTTGGAATATTTGCTATTGTACAGGGTGATTCAAAAAGAATACCACAACTTTAGGAATTTAAAACTCTGCAACGACAAAAGGCAGAGCTAAGCACTATCTGTCGGCGAATTAAGGGAGCTATAAAGTTTCATTTAGTTGTACATTTGTTCGCTTGAGGCGCTGTTGTCTAGGCGTCAGCGTCAGTTGATGCTAAGATGGCGACCGCTCAACAGAAAGCTTTTTGTGTTATTGAGTACGGCAGAAGTGAATCGACGACAGTTCTTCAGCGTGCATTTCGAACGAAGTATGGTGTTAAACCTCCTGATAGGTGGTGTATTAAACGTTGGTATAAACCTGAACGTCAACTATCCGAGGAGATGGATCGGCCGCCAGGGAGCCCGTGACAGAGCACTTCATCACTGGCCTCCAAGAAGCCCTGATCTTACCCCCTGCGATTTTTTCTTATGGGGGTATGTTAAGGATATGGTGTTTCGGCCACCTCTCCCAGCCACCATTGATGATTTGAAACGAGAAATAACAGCAGCTATCCAAACTGTTACGCCTGATATGCTACAGAGAGTGTGGAACGAGTTGGAGTATCGGGTTGATATTGCTCGAGTGTCTGGAGGGGGCCATATTGAACATCTCTGAACTTGTTTTTGAGTGAAAAAAAACCTTTTTAAATACTCTTTGTAATGATGTATAACAGAAGGTTATATTATGTTTCTTTCATTAAATACACATTTTTAAAGTAGTGGTATTCTTTTTGAATCACCCTGTAGTGTTGGGTAGCTGGATGTGAACAGCGCGTAGCGTTGCGAAGTTGGAGGTGAGACGCCAGCAGTGGTGGATAAGGGGAGAGAGATGGCGGAGTTTTGAGAGCGGATGATCTGGACGTGTGTCCATCAGAGACAGTAAATTTGTAAGACTGGATGTCATGAACTGGTATATATATTATGACTTCTCAACACTATTAAGGTAAATACATTGTTTGTTCTCTATCAAAATCTTTCATTTGCTAAGTATGCCTATAAGTAGTTAGTGCCTTCAGTAGTTAGAATCTTTTATTTAGGTGGCAGTATTGGCGCTCGCTGTATTGCAGTAGTTCGAGTAACGAAAATTTTTGTGAGGTAAGTGAATGATGACAGGTATAGGTTATTGTTAGTCAGGGCCATTCTTTTGTAGGGATTATTGAAAGTCAGATTGTGTTGCGCTAAAAATATTGTGTGTCAGTTTAGTGTTGATCAGGATACGTAAAGAGCGAAATGTCTGAGTACGTTCAGTTCTGCTCAGCTGTTTGAAAATCAAATACCGTAAGGGGTATCCAAGCACAGTAATTCATAAATTTTTCCAAGGGGATGTTTCAGGAGTACTGGATCGCAATGATGTTGAATGGTGAATGCACAATGTTCATAGATTTGGAGGTCAGTGCGCCCACGCAACATTACGCCTCCACACCTCCAGCTGTATGAGGGTACCTAATGTATCCAGTAACATTGTGGAACATGATCGTTTTGGTGGTCCAGGTGTTATAGCGGAGGGAGACAAAATCTTTTATGGACGCACTGACCTCCGAATCTTTCAACACCGTACACTCACTGACCAACATCAAATGGTTCAAAGGGCTCTGGGCACTATGGGACTTAAAATCTGAGGTCATCAGTCCCCTAGAACTTAGAACTACTTAAACCTAACTAACCTAAGGACATCACACACATCCATGCCTGAGGCAGAATTCGAACCTGCGACCGTAGCGGTCGCGCGGTTCCAGATTGAAGCTCCTAGAACAGCTTGACCACACCGGCCGGCTGCCCAAAATCATTGTGACACTGTACTCCTACCCCATGCGCGTCTTTCCAGTGGTGTATTCAGCCCCGGCTTCATTTTTATGAATGACAATGCGCAATCGCATCGTAGATGCGGGGAGCTCACGGAACGAGAAGTTATTCAAGAATTGGCCTGCGTATTACCGCGACTTAAATCTATGTATGGTGCAAGTTTCATCGAGATGACTTGGCACTAACACGTCACGCGAAAGTTACTTTTGTCTTTACGTTTTGCACTCCACTATTGGCAATCCTTCTCTTGAACTCGAATCTTCCTGATTTTATCTTCATGGCCTTATCGCGAGATATGTGTGCAACTCGTTCTGGACGCTTCCAGGAACGTGTGCGCACTGAGCTTTAATGGTAAGCCACACCGTGACGCGCAACACCCCTCTTGTAACGTTTGCCGCTGGAGCTGGGTGAGATCTCCCTGACGCGTTTGCGCGTATTAAACGCATACAAGGCGAAATTTGCTCCTTTTCTTCGCATCTTCCGTGCTCTCAATCAGTCCCTCTCGGTAAGGGGTCCAGACAGACGAGAAATTCTGAAGTATCGGTAGAACAAAGCCTAATAAGCTTAGTCCTTCGTGGGCTAACTATGCTTCCTGGGAATAGTATCTTGCATCTCGCTACAGTTATCGTGCGTTGCGACTTCTCTGTAGACAAAAGAATGCACGAACACTCTCATGGAGCTTCCAGTGGTATTTATTATATAATTTGTACGTACTGTAGACAGTACACCTGAACTCACCTCACGTCTCAGGTCTTGTCTCCGTTAAGTATGACCTGCTGTTTCTGTGAGAAACACTTAGGCGTACAGCATGCCTGTGGATTTTTGCTCTGGCCAGAGTAAAGTTTCAAAGAATAACTTTACAACGATACGGCGGGATATAAAATGGCAAGAACAATTAAAAATTTTCCCACACATTAAGTCCTCGAAAGCTCCAACAGTCTCAAACATAGATCCCACTAGGCAGACAACAGAAAACTTTGACCCAGGAGAGGAACAGAAGAAAATTTGGGGTACAAAATTAAACTCTACCAAGGCATCAAAGTATGTCGTAAATTGTCCAAGAATATTAAAAAGATAGCTGAAACTAATTTATTTAACAGACAATTGAGGGAAACATGTTAAGTAATTGGAAACGTTTATTTAGATAATATAAACGAAGAGTTGTTATAATAAAACATAAATGAATAATAAAAATATCTAACACTGCCATAGTCCGTTATTGGCAATCAGCATGGACTTTTCTTACTCTTCCAACATCTTGATACTATCTGACCTGATATCATATACATACCATCGATAGTGCCAGCTAAAACAAAACTAATCCGCATTACATGCAAGATATATCAATCAGGTGAAACACCTCAGACGTCTAGATGAAGGTAGCTCCTACTCAAAAGAAGGCAAGTTCTGATAAGTGTGAATATTATAGAACCACTAGTTTAGTAATTCATGACTGCAAAATGCTGACACCACTCGTGTACGGCAAAACAGAAAACTTGTTAGGGGCCTAGCTCAGGGAAGATGAGTTTTGGCTCTGGAGACATCTAGAAACACGCGGGGCAATATTTACCCTACCACTTATCTTAGAAGATGGGTTGAAAAAAAGGCAAACCTAGGTCTATAACATTTATATAGCGAAATCTGTTTACAATGTGGACTGGAATACTCTATTCGAAATTCTGAAGGTAGCAGTGATGAAATATATGGGGCTAACAGTTATCTACAACTTGTACAGAGCCAGAGATGAAAGAGACGCAATAGTTAAGTTGAAAGTCAGACAGTGCTAAAGCCTATCGTCGATGTTATTCAATCCGTATATTGAGCAACCAATAAAGGGAACCAAGGAGAAACTCGAAGAGGAATTAAAAATTCATATAGAAGACACTGAAACTCTGACGTTATCTGATGACACTGTACTTCCGTAAGAGATGCAAGGACTTGGAAGAGGAGTCAAGAGAATTTATACTGTCGTGAAAAAAAAGTTTATGTGACGAATATAAAAAACTAACACAAAGATATTGACATGTAGAAGGGGGGGGGGGGTTAGGGGGAGAATTAAATCAGGTGGTTCAGAAAGAATTAGACCAGGAAATGAGACGCTAAAAAGAGAAGAATTTTGCTGTTTGGGCAACAAAGTAGTTGATGATAGCAGACGTAGAGATGTCATAAAATAGAGATTAATAATAACAAGTAAGTTATTTCGGAAAAGAGAAATTTGTAATATCGAATATAAATTTAGATGTTAGGAATTCTTTTTAGAAGGTCTTCGTCTGAAGAACAGCTTTGTACAGATGTGAAACGTAGGCGTTGCAGAGAAGAAGGGAAGAGAAGCTTTTCAAATACGAGCCTACACAGCGTTGGCAAACATTAAATGGGTTAAGCGAATAACTAATGAGGAGGTCCCGAATCGAACTAGGGAAATAGGAGATTTACGCACAACTTGTTTAACGCTTTGATTATCAATCAAGTGAGGGATAGATTGTTTCATCTTCTGGTTGGACTTCTCTCTTTGCCGCCTGCTCGTCGCATAGTACGCTGTTCATCGAGCAGGTCACAACGAGGAGCTCCCATTTTCGGAATTAAAAAAAAAAATCTGCTTTGAGCTCGGCCGCTGACATATTGTAACAGTACCTCTCCAGCCTCACATATGAGAACATGTTCGGTATTAAGTAGCAAAGTCTTTTCTACATCAGTAACCAACGTACTTAAAAGCTTGATGAATTTAACACCAAACTAAATCAACAGTTGTATGGTTCTTTGGGAAATATTGGCGTGAAAGCATTGTAGAGAGTAATGTGTCTTGGCTGTTGTAACGTACTTATGCTCGTACGTAAGTTCGTCAAACTTCTGGTATATTTTTAATTGGAACTGGTCTTAAAATGAAGCCAGTTGTTTTTTTCCCTGTAAGCAAGAGAAATTGTATATTTTTTATTATTTATTTAAGTTTTTAAACAGCAACATGTACAAACTAGTGTTAGCTCACACAGCAACCACCAAACAGGTCGATCGGCAAATACGTAGCCACTTCCACTTGAATAGTACATACCTTACCTATTTTTAGTATTAAAAAGGAAAACAACTGTTAAAGTTCTGCAAAATTATATTTATTTTCTCACGAACCGGCTTGCGGCTTTTGAGGCCATCGCCAAGTGACAAATGAATGTCGCAAACACAGATAAACATGACGTGCGACTTAGACAGACGTTATTTGTACAGAAGATACAAAAATGACTGAGTGTTTACGCAGGAAAACATTACATTTTTGTCACACAGAAATAATTAGACTGACTGAAACGGGGAGATAGTCAAAGTTTTACGTGGGGGGTAGGGTAGATTTAACAACAAACGAGAAATAAGATGAATATACAGTTTGAATCTGGTATTTTTGACGATAACTTGATTTAACAAAGAGGAAAATGGAAACCGAGTCTTATCGTTTACCACTAGACTGCCATTCTACCTCATGTGTTTGTTGATTTATTGTATTTTCAGTAGGATTATCCTTCTGATTTTTTTTGGAGAAAGTAAGACTTCACGTTCTACATCATATGAATGGTTTTCTGCTAAAAGTTAATCAGCACAGCTTGACTCTTCCTTCCTTAATCTCCAGCCTCTCCCATGTTCACGTAACATAATTTCCACATCTCTGCCTGACTGATCAATATTTCAAGTTTCATTGTTAATCCAGTGCTGCACTGCGTATTGCCGCACCGAGTTAGTTGGCGCCTGCAGATGGGCAACCCAACGATCAAGTCTGCGAAGCAGGCTCCCGTCGCGCCTTGACGCAGAATTCGCGTCACTGAATTGCACGAACGTATTGACTTTTACCACGTCGAAAACACTGTCCCTATCGAGCACCTGTAATGAGAGGTAAAAAGTGGGAGAGATGCTTTATCCCCCGACGTGTGTTTGTTTTCCGTACGGCATGTAGTTTCTGTGCAGTCGTCTTCTGAATCCCTGGTGGTACTTACAAATAACCCTTTTGTCCCCCTTCCCCCATCACTCTGAAAAGAATTGGTAGTGAAAGGGTTAAGTACAGTTGTAGAGCAGCGATAGCCTAAACATTTTAATTTAAATGTTCACTTAGTAAATAGTGTCTCGAATTAAAAAATCTTCAATAATGCCTGTAGTTGTTTCATAAATAATTCAAAATTACCGAATAGAGCACAGTATATTGTAGCTTCCCAAGAATTTTTACCTCTATAACACAAGATTCGAAATCCTGGTCACTACAAATTCAAATAATATCAATATTTTTAGATCTACATACCTTCTTAGCATTACTGGTACTTCCGCCTTTAACTTCATTTTTCGATTCGTGCTCTCAGAATAACTACACTCCTGGAAATGAAAAAAAGAACACATTGACACCGGTGTGTCAGACCCACCATACTTGCTCCGGACACTGCGAGAGGGCTGTACAAGCAATGATCACACGCACGGCACAGCGGACACACCAGGAACCACGGTGTTGGCCGTCGAATGGCGCTAGCTGCGCAGTATTTGTGCACCGCCGCCGTCAGTGTCAGCCAGTTTGCCGTGGCATACGGAGCTCCATCGCAGTCTTTAACACTGGTAGCATGCCGCGACAGCGTGCACGTGAACCGTATGTGCTGTTGACGGACTTTGAGCGAGGGCGTATAGTGGGCATGCGGGAGGCCGGGTGGACGTACCGCCGAATTGCTCAACACGTGGGGCGTGAGGTCTCCACAGTACATCGATGTTGTCGCCAGTGGTCGGCGGAAGGTGCACGTGCCCGTCGACCTGGGACCGGACCGCAGCGACGCACGGATGCACGCCAAGACCGTAAGATCCTACGCAGTGCCGTAGGGGACCGCACCGCCACTTCCCAGCAAATTTGGGACACAGTTGCTCCTGGGGTATCGGCGAGGACCATTCGCAACCGTCTCCATGAAGCTGGGCTACGGTCCCGCACACCGTTAGGCCGTCTTCCGCTCACGCCCCAACATCGTGCAGCCCGCCTCCAGTGGTGTCGCGACAGGCGTGAATGGAGGGACGAATGGAGACGTGTCGTCTTCAGCGATGAGAGTCGCTTCTGCCTTGGTGCCAATGATGGTCGTATGCGTGTTTGGCGCCGTGCAGGTGAGCGCCACAATCAGGACTGCATACGACCGAGGCACACAGGGCCAACACCCGGCATCATGGTGTGGGGAGCGATCTCCTACACTGGCCGTACACCACTGGTGATCGTCGAGGGGACACTGAATAGTGCACGGTACATCCAAACCGTCATCGAACCCATCGTTCTACCATTCCTAGACCGGCAAGGGAACTTGCTGTTCCAACAGGACAATGCACGTCCGCATGTATCCCGTGCCACCCAACGTGCTCTAGAAGGTGTAAGTCAACTACCCTGGCCAGCAAGATCTCCGGATCTGTGCCCCATTGAGCATGTTTGGGACTGGATGAAGCGTCGTCTCACGCGGTCTGCACGTCCAGCACGAACGCTGGTCCAACTGAGGCGCCAGGTGGAAATGACATGGCAAGCCGTTCCACAGGACTACATCCAGCATCTCTACGATCGTCTCCATGGGAGAATAGCAGCCTGCATTGCTGCGAAAGGTGGATATACACTGTACTAGTGCCGACATTGTGCATGCTCTGTTGCCTGTGTCTATGTGCCTGTGGTTCTGTCAGTGTGATCATGTGATGTATCTGACCCCAGGAATGTGTCAATAAAGTTTCCCCTTCCTGGGACAATGAATTCACGGTGTTCTTATTTCAATTTCCAGGAGTGTATAAATTCTAGTGTTGTGCCCACATAAAAGTGACCAATGTTCCGATGCATCTGGAACCCCGCATGCGCCTCTGCTGCTGACGCTGTGGGGCAGCACCACTGTGACGCCTCCTAAGGAAGCCATGGAGTGATAAACACGGGTCCGCAGCTCGTGGTCGTGCGGCAGCGTACTCGCTTCCCACGCCCGGGTTCCCGGGTTCGATTCCCGGCGGGGTCAGGGATTTTCTCTGTGCCTCGTGATGACTGGGTGTTGTGTGATGTCCTCAGGTTAGTTAGGTTTAAGTAGTTCTAAGTTCTAGGGGACTGATGACCATAGATGTTAAGTCCCATAGTGCTCAGAGCCATTTGAACCATTTGATAAACACGGGGTCTCTTGCGCCACCAGCTGGAAACCTGCAGCGACCATCCCCACTGGAGCCCTAGTTGGACATCTTAGTTTTTGCGGGCTCAGTGTCGTCAACGGCGGCGCCTACCATAGGGTGGTCCCCGCTCGGGGTTGTGAACCCCGGTGTACCTCGCCGCTTGCGCAGAAGTGCTGGGTGGCTCTGGTCGTCATTCAGAAAGCCGTTAGTGTGGCTGGCCAAAGGCAAGCTGGCTGTGCTAAGTATATGACTGTGATGGCTCCAGCCTTATCAGTCGCTATATTTAATCGGAGCTGAGTTTGATCGAAAGTTATTATAAACTTTATTGGTCGTGTTCATAAATGTGGGTGGTTGTTTCAGTAAAGTTTTTTTTAAAATCTTATTAAGGCTTAATATCATTCACGTGACAACAGTATTTTTCCATGCATGGATAATCGGGGATCTATAGATTTGTTTGCTGAACTTGTTTAACTATCGTGTCTTTCACAAATTTTTGTAGGTGCATTTTCTAACTGCTGAGCAAGTTCGTCAAGTACATCATTTTCACTGTTTTAAAATTATTTTATCCATAAACTGAATGAAGGTTTGAATACTATTTTCTTTTAATAGGAATTTTGGAAATAAAGTTGTATTGTTGTGAACAAAAGTTTCAAAACACTTCAACCTAGCCCTTCTACTCACTTTTTCCGTGAAAAACGTAAAGTCGGGGCTTCACGTGGGCATAGCGAAACGAAAAGAAACTACACAACCAAGCTTGCACAACTCTAGCGTGCTGAAACGTTTGTCCTATATGCTTCAGGGCAGCCTATGATTGATGGAGTTAAATCCCAGCAAATATGTTTTTCTTTATACTTTATAGTACACAGTTTTTCATAACATAATTTTATGTATAATTATGGAAAATATTTATTGTAATGTAGGGATTCTGTTTTATGCTCATAATTGGTTTGTATATTTGTAAATAAGCTTTGCAGCTTATTTTGCTACAAACATAAATCTAGACTCAGCCTTGCCACCTATACGTCCCTTCTCCCCGCCTCTTTCGAACCTCTCCTTCCCCGTTATCTCATCTATCCACTTCCTTTCCGCACTCTTTTCCTTCTTCCCCGTCTCCCTTTCCCTTATCCCCCCTTCCCCCTCTTCCCTCCTCCTGGTCCTTTCCTAGTAATTGTACTGATTGCTTAGATGCTATTGTTTATGTAATTAGAGTTTATTTTATTTAATTACTTCTGCATGTAATGCTACTATTGTAGCTCTCTTTATGCACGACGTAGACTGGTCCATTTTTATTTCAAAAAAATTTAAAAATAATTAGGCTTGTGGATATGATTTAATGGCACATTTTTTAAACTTTTTTAAAACATTTGTTTGGGGTTTGTACTCATATTTGGCGTCTTTGCCACAAGTGTGCTACGAAATGGCAACGCTATGTAGGCTACAATATAGCAATGTTGCATTGTACTTCTCTGACGATTATTGATATTTTCATGCTTTACAAGCAGTAGATCTTCCTCTGTCTGGATTCGTAGGTTAACTTTAGTATTACACTGTATTTTATTGGTGTAGATAAGCACAATCATAGATCGTATGTATGGTCCACGTATTTTAAGTAATGGTTTCGTACATGATAGGTGGCGCAGTTGTTAGCTCACTGGACTCGCATTCGGGAGGACGACGGTTCAAACCCACGTCCGGTCACGCTGATTTCGGTTTTCAGTGATTTCCCTAAATCGCTTCAGGCAAATGCCGGAATGGTTCCTTTGAAAGGACATGGCCAATTTCCTTCTCCATCCTTCCCTAATCCGATAGGACAGATGACCCCGCTGTTTGGTCCCCTACCCCAAACCAACCAACCAACCACGTATCATTCGTTAACGAATATCAGTTGCGACTATACACAAATGTACCCACTTTATTTACCGCTTTTTTGGACGGACATTTTACTTGGCAAAGAGTGGTATGTAGTGGTTGCCAGTTGCTGTCCACTTATGCCTTGCACTCGTATTTATTGTAAACCTGTGTTTGGATATATTGTGATTTTGACCTTTGTACATAGGTCGGTTTGCGAATGGGCGTAGCCCAAAACCGGACACCGACTAAATAATCCTCCATTTTAGTTGCAAACTCTGGCTGTATCTTTTTGCATCACAACCAAGTTTACTAACTACACAACTGGCCATTAAAATTGCTACACCACGAAGATGACGTGCTGCGGACGCGAAATTTAACCGTCGGGAAGAAGATGCTGTGATATGCAAATGATTAGATTTTCAGAGCATTTAGACAAGGTTGGTGCCGGTGGCGACGCCTACAACATCTACATCTACATCTACATCTATACTCCGCGAGCCACCTTACGGTGTGTGGCGGAGGGTACTTATTGTACCACTATCTGATCCCCCCTTCCCTGTTCCATTCACGAATTGTGCGTGGGAAGAACGACTGCTTGTAAGTCTCCGTATTTGCTCTAATTTCTCGGATCTTTTCGTTGTGATCATTACGCGAGATATATGTGGGCGGTAGTAATATGTTGCCCATCTCTTCCCGGAATGTGCTCTCTCGTAATTTCGATAATAAACCTCTCCGTATTGCGTAACGCCTTTCTTGAAGTGTCCGCCACTGGAGCTTGTTCAGCATCTCCGTAACGCTCTCGCGCTGACTAAATGTCCCCATGACGAATCGCGCTGCTTTTCGCTGGATCATGTCTATCTCTTCTATTAATCCAACCTGGTAAGGGTCCCATACTGATGAGCAATACTCAAGAATCGGACGAACAAGCGTTTTGTAAGCTACTTCTTTCGTCGATGAGTCACATTTTCTTAGAATTCTTCCTATGAATCTCAACCTGGCACCTGCTTAGTAACTCCTAAGTATTTTACGGTCGTTACCGCTTCCAATGATTTACCACCTATGGCATAATCGTACTGGAATGGATTTCTGCCCCTATGTATGCGCATTATATTACATTTATCTACGTTTAGGGAAAGCTGCCAGCTGTCGCACCATTCATTAATCCTCTGCAGGTCTTCCTGGAGTACGTACGAGTCTTCTGATGTTGCTACTTTCTTGTAGACAACCGTGTCATCTGCAAATAGCCTCACGGAGCTACCGATGTTGTCAACTAAGTCATTTATGTATATTGTAAACAATAAAGGTCCTATCACGCTTCCTTGCGGTACTCCCGAAATTACCTCTACATCTGCAGATTTTGAACCGTTAAGAATGACATGTTGTGTTCTTTCTTCTAGGAAATCCTGAATCCAATCACAAACCTGGTCCGATATTCCGTAAGCTCGTATTTTTTTCACTAAACGTAAGTGCGGAACCGTATCAAATGCCTTCCTGAAGTCCAGGAATACGGCATCAATCTGCTCGCCAGTGTCTACGGCACTGTGAATTTCTTGGACAAATAGGGCGAGCTGAGTTTCACATGATCTCTGTTTGCGGAATCCATGTTGGTTATGATGAAGGAGATTTGTATTATCTAAGAACGTCATAATACGAGAACATAAAACATGTTCCATTATTCTACAACAGATTGACGTAAGCGAAATAGGCCTATAATTATTCGCATCTGATTTATGACCCTTCTTGAAAATGGGAACGACCTGCGCTTTCTTCCAGTCGCTAGGTACTTTACGTTCTTCCAGAGATCTGCGATAAATTGCTGATAGAAAGGGGGCAAGTTCTTTAGCATAATCACTGTAGAATCTTACGGGTATCTCGTCTGGTCCGGATGCTTTTCCGCTACTAAGTGATAGCAGTTGTTTTTCAATTCCGATATCGTTTATTTCAATATTTTCCATTTTGGCGTCCGTGCGACGGCTGAAGTCAGGGACCGTGTTACGATTTTCCGCAGTGAAACAGTTTCGGAACACTGAATTCAGTATTTCTGCCTTTCTTCGGTCGTCCTCTGTTTCGGTGCCATCGTGGTCAACGAGTGACTGAATAGGGGATTTAGATCCGCTTACCGATTTTACATATGACCAAAACTTTTTGGGGTTCTTGTTTAGATTGTTTGCCAATGTTTTATGTTCGAATTCGTTGAATGCTTCTCTCATTGCTCTCTTTACGCTCTTTTTCGCTTCGTTCAGCTTTTCCTTATCAGCTATGATTCGACTACTCTTAAACCTCTGATGAAGCTTTCTTTGTTTCCGTAGTACCTTTCGTACATGATTGTTATACCACGGTGGATCTTTCCCCTCGCTTTGGACCTTAGTCGGTACGAACTTATCTAAGGCGTACTGGACGATGTTTCTGAATTTTTTCCATTTTTGTTCCACATCCTCTTCCTCAGAAATGAACGTTTGATGGTGGTCACTCAGATATTCTGCGATTTGTGCCCTATCACTCTTGTTAAGCAAATATATTTTCCTTCCTTTCTTGGCATTTCTTATTACACTTGTAGTCATTGATGCAACCACTGACTTATGATCACTGATACCCTCTTCTACATTCACGGAGTCGAAAAGTTCCGGTCTATTTGTTGCTATGAGGTCTAAAACGTTAGCTTCACGAGTTGGTTCTCTAACTATCTGCTCGAAGTAATTCTCGGACAAGGCAGTCAGGATAATGTCACAAGAGTCTCTGTCCCTGGCTCCAGTTCTGATTGTGTGACTATCCCATTCTATACCTGGTAGATTGAAGTCTCCCCCTATTACAATAGTATGATCACGAAACTTCTTCACGACGTTCTGCAGGTTCTCTCTGAGGCGCTCAACTACTACGGTTGCTGATGCAGGTGGTCTATAGAAGCATCCGACTATCATATCTGACCCACCTTTGATACTTAACTTAACCCAGATTATTTCACATTCGCATTCGCTAATAACTTCACTGGATATTATTGAATTCTTTACTGCTATAAATACTCCTCCACCATTGGCGTTTATCCTATCCTTGCGGTATATATTCCATTCTGTGTCTAGGATTTCGTTACTGTTCACTTCCGGTTTTAACCAACTTTCCGTTCCTAATACTATATGCGCACTATTTCCTTCAATAAGCGATACTAATTCAGGAACCTTGCCCTGGATACTCCTGCAGTTTACCAATATTACGTTAACTTTTCCTGTTTTTGGTCTCTGAGGACGGACGTTCTTTATCAACGATGCTGATGTTCTCTCTGGTAAGCCGTCAGGTATTTTATCGTTTCGCCCAAGGGGGGGTCCCTCTAACCTAAAAAACCCCCGTGTGCACGCCACACGTACTCTGCTACCCTAGTAGCTGCTTCCGGTGTGTAGTGCACGCCTGACCTGTCTAGGGGGGCCCTACAGTTCTCCACCCAATAACGGAGGTCGATGAATTTGCAACCATTATAGTCGCAGAGTCGTCTGAGCCTCTGGTTTAGACCCTCCACACGGCTCCAAACCAGAGGACCGCGATCGACTCTGGGCACTATGCTGCAGATATTAAGCTCAGCTTGCACTCCGCGTGCGATGCTGGTTGTCTTCACCAAATCGGCCAGCCGCCGGAAGGAACCAAGGATGGCCTCAGAACCCAAGCGGCAGGCGTCATTCGTTCCGACATGTGCTACTATCTGCAGCCGGTCACACCCAGTGCGTTCAATAGCTGCCGGAAGGGCCTCCTCCACATTACGGACGAGACCCCCCGGCAAGCACACCGAGTGCACACTGGCATTCTTCCCCGACCTACCCGCTATTTTCCTGAGGGGCTCCATAACCCGCCTAACGTTGGAGCTCCCTATAACTAATAGGCCCGCCCTCTGTGACTGTCGGGACCTTGCCGGAGAATCGGCCACTGGCCCAACAGGCGAGGCATCCTGTGGTGGCTCGGAAACGATGTCATCACCACTAGGAAGCACCCCGTACCTGTTGGAAAGGGGTAAGGCAGCTGCCACGCGGCCAGATCCCACCTTCGCCTTTCGGCCAGGCACGCGCGAGCCCACCACTGTCCGCCATTCACCCTGGAGTGATGGCTGACCGGTAAGATGCTCACTGCCGGAAGACGCAGCGACATCAGGGGTTCCATGTGATTCCAAGGCCACCGAAGTAGGCATAGGTCTCACCACAGTTGCCCCAACGCCACTACGAGCCGACGCCTGCGCCTCGAGCTCGATGAGCCTAACAGACAAAGCCTCCACCTGCCCCCGAAGAGTGGCCAATTCTCCTTGCGTCCGCTCACAACAACCACAGTCCCTACACATGACTATGTTTACCCTACTCTATACGGTGACAAATTCCCAAGATAATCTTCTGATGAGCTACTCTGATAATCAAGAAACACTCACTGAAATACGAGACGCGAAAACTACGCTAGGTTTTCCCAGAAAAACTATTTAAAAGCTAAGCGCAGCAAATAAGTACAAAATAAATTTCTCTCCTAACGATCAAGAACTGTTAGTTTCTATGCAGAGCAGATAAACACAAATAGAATCCCTTCCTTAGTGGAAGGTCGTAAACAAAATGCAAAATAAACGCTTTATACAAACAGTACTCGCTGCTGCTGGTGCTCTCGCTCTGGCTGTCACAAGACAACGTGCTGACATGAGGAACTTTTCCAATCGATTTCTCATACACAAACAGCAGTTTACCGGCGTTGCCTGGTAAAACGTTGTTGTGATGCCTGGGTAAGGAGGAGAAATGCGTACCATCACGTTTCCGACTTTGATAAAGGTCGGATTTTAGCTTATCGCGATTGCGGTTTATCGTATCGCGACATTGCTGCTCGCGTTGGTCGAGATCCAATGACTGTTAGCAGAATATGGAATCTGTGGGTTCACGAGGGTAATACGGAACGCCGTGCTGGATCTCAATGGCCTCGTATCCCTGGCAGTCGAGATAACAGGCATCTTATCCGCATGGCTGTAACGGATCGTGCAGCCACGTCTCGATCCCTGAGTCAACAGATGGGGACGTTTGCAAGACAACAACCACCTGCACGAACAGTTCGACGACGTTTGCAGCAGCATGAACTATCAGCTCGGAGACCATGGCTGCGGTTACCCTTGACGCTGCATCACATACAGGAGCGTCTGCGATGGTGTACTCAACGACGAACCTCGGTGCACGAATGGCAAAATGTCATTTTTTCGGAAGAATCCAGGTTCTGTTTACAGCACCATGATGGTCACATCCGTGTTTGGTGACAACGCGGTGAACGCACATAGGAAGCATGTATTCGTCATCGCCATACTGGCGTATCACCCGACGCGATGGTATGGGGTGCCATTGGTTACACGTTTTGGTCACCTCTCGTTCGCATTGATGGCACTTTGAACAGTGGGCGTTACATTTCAGATGTGTTTCGACTCGTGGCTCTACCCTTTATTCGATCCCTGCGAAACCCTACATTTCAGCAGGATAATACACGACCGCATGTTGCAGTTCCTGTACGGCCCTTTCTGGATACAGAAACTGTTCGACTGCTGCCCTGGCCAGCACATTCTCCAGACCTCTCACCAACTGAAAACGTATGGTCTATGGTGGCCAAGCAACTGGCTCGTCACAATACGCCAGTCACTACTCTTGATGAACCGTAGTATCGTGTTGAAGCTGCATGGGCAGCTGTACCTGTACACGCCATCCAAGCTCTGTTTGACTCAATGCTCAGGCGTATCAAGGCCGTTATTACGGCCAGAGGTGGTTGTTCTGGGTACTGATTTCTCAGGATCTAGGCACCCAAATTGCTTGAAAATCTAATCACATGTCAGTTCTAATATAATATATTTGTCCAATGAATACCCGTTTATCATCTGCATTTCTTCTCGTTGTAGCAATTTTAATGGCCAGTAGTGTAGTAAAACGTGTCGCCACCAGACAGCCGTGCTGCCACAGACGGCTGATTCATAACATGCCTACCGTCAAATCGCTTGGGAATTGCGAGCGATCAGCGATCGGTCGCTGTCATACGCCCACACACCTGCGGGGCGAAGACAGATGGCTCCACCTAGCGACGATCCGCCGCTGGCCTGGGCAGCTTTCGTCTGGGAGGTCCCGGTTCAGCGACCCGCCCGGCCAGCTGACGGCGCGGTCGTCGCCCGGCGCACGCGGCGCGACTTTCGCGGCCCGCTACGTCACTGTGATGTCACAGCGCCGCTCCGTGCAGGGACGCCAGCCTTACAAGGTTGTGCGAGGCGAGGCGAGACGCAGCGGGGCCCGGCGCCGTTCCTAGGCGCGTTCCACTGGCGCTCGGCGCCCTACCCTATTTATATTCAGGCATTGGAGACTGTGTCTTCCCCGAGGACTATTCGGAAAGTAATGTCCGATCGCGAAACGGAAATTGCAGTGAAAATCAAAAATGTTATATTTCGAACAGTTTGCTGGACCTTACAGCGACTTCTCTACATAGTCGTCGCTCCGACTCTGACATTTGTCGTAGCGTTGTTCCAACTTTCCAATACCCTTGTCACCGAAGTCAGGCGCGTATTCTTTCCGCGAATTGTCTACGCTAGCCTGCAGCTCGTTGTCGGTGCAAAAACGTTGTATCCATAGCCAGCGGCTCAAGTGAGCAGAGATGACAATCACTGGGAGCCAAGCTGTATGGTGCGTGATCAAACACTTCAGCCGGCCGGTGTGGCCGAGCGGTTCTAAGCGACAGTACTGAGCCATGAGTTGCCTGTGCACCAGAGTAGGAGGGCCAAGACAATGTAGGCAAAAAGTATGTCAGTACCACCAGGTCACGACAGTATTGCACTTGCCCTCGCGTGACTGTTATCGGAAACACACGGCGACGTTAAGTAAACAAGTGCAATCGTGACTAAGAAACACGCATCGCACTGTGTTTGATGTCTAGACCGTTGTCCATATATTATCAAGTGGATCTGTGTTTCGTCATGCAATATCTCGATAAAAACTCTGATAAGCCGACCGAAGTGCCCTGACTCTCAGGTGCAATGATATTGCGGTCCACTAATATGGCAACAATAAGAACAATCCATGTTACGGAGAATAATTCCGGACGCCATCGCTTCGGCTCCGGGCGCACTCACCAGCAGACAGCAGCGGCGTCGCATCAAAGACGTGCAGCTAGCACGGAGTTGTTTGCTTCCGCCACGTCACGTAGTTGCAAATAGTTTTCATTGACTGTTGGTTCTAGGTGCTTCATTCTGGAACCGTGCGACTGCTACGGTAGCAGGTTCGAATCCTGCCTCGGGCATGGATGTGTGTGATGTCCTTAGGTTAGTTAGGTTTAAGTAGTTCTAAGTTCTAAGGGACTGATGACCTCAGATGTTAAGTTCCATAATGTTCAGAGCCATTTGAACCATTTTGAACCAAACGCTTCAAACGCTGAAGTGCCCCTGCAGTGTGCGGCTGAGAAATGCATGACAGGTACGTTACGTGGTGTTGCATGAAATCAGGCGAAACCTATCAGCTGGCACCCATACTTGGCGGGAGACACTACTGTTGTAACCATCTTTACATGCTCACTGTGTGCTCATAACTGAAAATAGCGATGTGACGCGATGTACGGACATACTGGAGACACTGCTCATAATATCTGTGCAAAGCTTCGTCGAATTTGCACGCTCGTTTCCATTTTCCCGACCTATTGGACCTTACTTTGGGAGTAGTTCTCACAGATGTCACAGTTTCCTGTCAACACCCAACGAACTGAGGCCTCATCGAGTCAGCTACTCCTTAAACTGCAAATGAACCGTAAAAATAAACGAATCTGCAACTACATGACTGTTTTGCAATTCAAAATTAAGTATGTGGTAGTGTGTTCATCGAACCACCTACAAACTGTCTCTACGGTTCCACTCTCAAACAGTGCACGTGCAAAACCAGCACTTTAATCTTTCGGTGCTAGCTCAAATTTCTCTTACTGTATTACGATCACGATTTCTCCCTATGTGAATGGGTGCCAATAAAATACTTTCGCATTCAGAGGCAAAAGTTTATTGAAATTTCGTGAAGATCTCGCCGCAAAGAAAAACGCCTTTGTTTTAATGATTGCCTCTTCAACTCGTGTGACATGCCCTGGACATTCTCTCCCCTATTTCGCGGTGATATAAAACGAGACACCCTCCTTTGAACTTTTTCGATGTCCTCCGTCTATCTTATCTTGTAAGGACACCATACCGGGCAGCAGAACTCCAAAAGACTACCAGAAGCGTCTAGTGGCCTAAGAAGCAGAAAACAAAACGAGCACTATGAACTGTCTAAGCCGCCGATAAAAAAAAAAAAAAAAAAAAAAAAAAAAAAAAAAAAAAAAAAAAACCACCAGAGAAAGAGGATATTTCGTAAAGATCAGTTCAACATAATGTAAAGTTGAACGTACGAGAGAAGCAATCCTGGTTTTTCATTCAGTAACGGAAGGAGAATAAAGAAAATGATACAAGTTTCATAGTGTTATTGAATCTTGAGAATGAAAATGATAATTTGGAGTAAGGTATTTGGTGAGAATGGGGATAAAGCGCGTGGATGTGTGAGTAATTCAGAACACCTACAAAAACCAAACGGGAGTTATAAAAATGAAAGAATATGACACTGTGTTCGTGTGACGCAGGCAGAGCTGCTGGTTGGCGTAATACATGAGTTACAACGTTCTTAAGTCTGCAGATATACCTTCACACGTGTTGAGACTTAGCTTCCGTTGTTCAAACAATTTAGAAGAATTTGCTGTACCTGGTCTTCCGGCCGGAGTGGCCGAGCGGTTCTAGGCGCTACAGTCTGGAACCGGGTGACCGCTACGGTCGCAGGTTCGAATCCTGCCTCGGGCATGGATGTGTGTGATGTCCTTAGGTTAGTTAGGTTTAAGCAGTTCTAAGTTCTAGGGGAGTGATGACCTCAGAAGTCCCTCAGTGCTCAGAGCTATTTGAACCATTTTGTACCTGGTCTGCACACAAATTTTCATGTTCAATCTTCTGTCTGTACTTGACTGGAGCACAAACTTTACCGTGAATTCTGTAATTATTCAGTTGAGTTATTAGTCAGTTGAAACCACAACTGCCATCAGTAGGAGTATTTTGAACCCTTTGCATGTCTTTACAGCTCTCAACGTACGTCCTGCTGGCGAGACTTCCCAGATAAATTTCGATGTGAGTGTTATATTTCATGTTCTTGTGTGAACGGGCGTCAGTATTTTAGTGTGAGGTTCGCATCCTAATTGTAGGGGGCCTGTGTACAAGAGAAATGACATATACACTCAAAAATATGTTGAGAAAATTTTAGATGTAATCGTGATGTTGAAATTGCTCAAATATTCATTCATTCCCACGTTTCTTTCGTTGTGCATCGAAAGCACCTCGTTCTCTTGAAAATGTTTACAAAACGGTGCTCAGCTAGCATTAATAGTTATTTCCTGGGTCAAAATTTTGTATAAAAACCGACATATTTTCAAGGCAATTACTGAAGTCTGATTGTCTCATGTACTCAGGCACTTAAAAACGAAAGAGGCTTTAAAGGGGAGAAACTTAAAGGATATATAAAGAAGAGAACACGAAAAACTAAGGTTCTAGAGTGTCGGGTGAAGCATATATATAGCGACGGCAAGAGAAGGATGCCATACGAAGAGACGATGGCGCCACGTAGTTGAAAGATCTATGACACAAACATTACCGGAAAGTGGAGTCACAGTGTCATCTACGGCCAGTCCGCTGTTTGTAACGTCACAACACTTGTAACCTAACCTAACCTAACCTAACCTAACCTAACCTAACGTATGTTGTCTCATACTCGTGCCTGTCCACGCACGCAACTCACCGGGGACAGAAACTTGCGGCAGCTCGAACTTGCACGTTTAACGAGCACGTTTCCCTGTGCAGCCGCCATGACGGAACCTCGGACAGCAGCCGTCATAGCGCCGTGATTCACTCGCAGGCGTGACGTCACACTCTGGTCTACTGAAAGGCGACGGCGTCATCCTCAGGCGCTCCCCTGCCATCAAAAGTGGAGATGACGGTACGCAGAACGGTTGTTCCCATTAAGCCGGATTTCCAAGGTAGAAAGGAGGAACTTTGCCTCAATACTTCACTCACGATTTTGTCACACTCCCTTTTTTGCACAAGAGACATCATATACGTTTATGTCAATTCCTAGGAAGTTGTGTGTATGCGCAATTAGTCATTCCTATATTCTGTATCACGGGTTACTTAGAAAAGGATGGGACTTCGTTAACGGAGACTCGATAGCGACTGGAAACTGTCCTGCTCCAAAACTTCATCACATTCTGTTTTAGAACTTTGAAATGAAAACTATGGCGTTGCAGGAGTCACTTTTGACAGTCCAGAGTGACTTTCAGAACAGATAAAAATTTCACATACGTGAACATTTCTGTCCTCTTATGGTAAACGTGTTATTCCAGGGTAGTATGGCAAAACTCTCAATGTGCTGAACCACAGCTTACAATTGCTAAATTTGCATCTCCGTGAAGTAAGTTAGTTATGTAATTCATCCATAGATCCCTTTGCAGTGACATCAGACATATAACAAAAAGTACGATTAACAGTTAGATGTATGAAGACATACAATTCCTTTCAGATCTAGTTATTTTCAAAACTAATGTTGCGAGTACATTAGCTATTCGCACCTCATCACTAGTCACTGGACACGATACACTCACTGTGCAACTTACACACACACAACCCCCCCCCCCCCCCCCCACACACACACACACAGACGTCAGATCCATGACTAATTCCCAGCATTCCCATTACATTTTTTCTGCAATTTCATTTGTCTGTCTGAGAAGTTAAATCAACATCCCTCCACACTGAAGATAATGACCTCAGAAAGATGAAATGAGGTCATCATTTTCCATCACAGAACATACAATTTCTCAATAAATCCAGATATTTTTATTGAAACAGAGCAATTCTATTTTATTTAAACATTCTATCGTTGACGGAACCGAGGGACGCAATCGTAAGATCGGTTGAGAGGAAGAATGAATTTACTCAGGCTGCAACTAAATAACCTTCAGTTTCAAAATGATCGCTTTCGCGTTCTCTAGCTTCACCTTCAGATGTACCTGTGAACAATTCTGTATCCATACATACATACATACATATAAACTTCGCATTGTTGACAGAAGAGCAGGTTTGGAGTTGTATGATAAATTGGGAGGAACATTGAATTTGTCTCAGACTGCAAGTGAATGGTTTCAGTTTAATTTTAACATAATTCATTTCAAGATTTCCAGCCTCATCTTCAAAGATGTATCTGAAGACCAACTAGAATCTTCGTGATATATCATGTTAAAATAAAACTGGAGATCAGTTATTCTTAGTGTCTATAGAGACAATTTATTTTTTAAAAATTTTATCAACCCTATCCTATGTTTTTACCAGTTCTTACTACGAGTTAGGTAACCCCTTTTGATAGTATTTATTATTTAAGAAGTATGCTTCAACTGTCTTTTCAAACATGCTGGCTTTAGTTGTCCCTTTCATTTGGCCGATCGGTTTAGTGTTAACTTTCATTCCCAGGTAGAATACTGTTATTTTTAATGAATAGAGCCGTTAGCGTAATAATTACTGATGTTTTTCTTAATATCCATAAAGGACTGGTAGATGTATTCAGATGGTACAGTTAAAATCCCCATGTATTTAAGCAGATTTTTACAAAGACCCCCAATATTTTTCTCCGGTATTTTCATAGTCTTTTCTGTAGTTGGAATATTGTGGCCATACATTGCGCGATTCGTCGCAAAAAGGAGCGTAGCTACGGAATAAATCTGCAACTGCGAGGTATCTGCTGCTACGTGTTGTGTACGCGTTGGTCGAAAATCCGACTGCTTGCTGAAAAGTTGTGCCTCCAAATTTCTTATGTGAAAATTCTTAAAGTTTTTTAAATAAAACAGTCGTTATTAACATTCTACATCTTTGTTCTTCATATCTACACATTTACAGCCGCCTGCCGTTGGAGTGCATCGAAATGTGGCGTGCATGTAACACGGCAGTGCTCAAGCTACTCTGTCGGTGCTTGAGAAAGGCCGTGCTCTAATCGTGATTCTAACTGTCTACACATGGAGCACTCTCTCCATCAGCAGGACAATGCCCGAACACGCACCACCGCTGCGACATCTGCAACAATCCGACGCCTTGGATTGACCGTCATCGGTCATTCTGCATAGCCTCCCGACTTGGCCCCACCCGATTTTCATCTATTCCCAAATCTTAAAGATCATTTTCGAAGATTTCACTTTGATAATGATGAAGCGGTGCAAGCAGAGGTGAGGTTTTTGCTATGTCAACAAAGTCAAACATTCTACAGTAACGGTCTCTCGTTGGGAGAAATGTGTTCGTCACCAGGGTGACTATGTTGAGGAATAAATAGGTAGGCATGAAGAATAAATATGTAATATGTCAATAACTTTTGTTTTATTCTAAAAGCTGTAAGAGTTTTCACATAAAAAAGCCGGTGACATTACTCTTAAGCACGGTCCGAGGCGCACTAGAAAGAGGGGCCGTGGTGCGTACGTCACAGCACGTGACACAAAGTGTTAAATGTGCGAGCAGCCGTCTAGGGCGGGAAGCGAGAAACTATTTCAGACGAGTTTAATAATTCTTGGCATCGCCTTTAAATGCATGCAAGTTGTCGATAGCACACGACACAATTAAGACCTTTAGTCGGTACATGTTCAATTACATATTGATTGCCCATGCGCCCTACACGGAGCCTTCCCGGAGCGTAGCGGAAAAGCCTTTTAGTGTGACGTCACAAGTTGGTTGCAGGGACCGTTTATCTCGTTGGCTCCGGCACGGTCTCATTTATTGGAAGGACAGGAAAACAAGCAGCTTGAAGCTGTGATAATTGCTGCTGCCTTGGACACTACACAGTTCCGCAAAGCGCAGGGTGCAACGGAGTTCGACACGAAGACCGCTAAAGTCAGTAAACAAAGACGAGTTGCTTTTAAAAAGCAAACAACATTCCACTGAACACGCAGTCGTATTCTGTGATACAACTATAGGCCGTATTGGCCCAATATGGCCATCTTCGGGAGCTACAAGAGAAAAAAAGAAGAAAAGCCTGTACTAAGATCGTAAAACCTGTGTAAAATCTTTGCAACTTCAACCATTATTCATTGACATATTCTGATTAATGTGACGGCATTTGTTTGAAGATCAATGGCTGACACTTCCAAAAACAGTAAGTTTTACAGTAATCACATTTTAAGGTGAAACTTCCTGGCAGATTAAAACTGTGTGCCCGACCGAGACTCGAACTCGGGACCTTTGCCTTTCGCGGGCAAGTGCTCTACCAACTGAGATACCGAAGCACGACTCACGCCCGGTACTCACAGCTTTACTTCTGCCATTTTAAGGTGATTTATGTTATAAGTGTGATTGAGCCGAATTAAGCTCTCAGATTTTTAAATTACGGGGACCCTGGATTCGGGTAGGCGCACCGGCCCCGGATCGAATCCTCCTGGCGGACTGACGACGGGAGCCGATGTGCCGGTCAGCCTGGATGTGGTTTTTAGGCGGTTTTCCACATCCCACTGGGTGAATACTGGGCTGGTCCCCACGTTCCGCGTCAGTTACACAGCTCGCAGACATCTGAACACATTTACACTATTTCATGGATTCCACTAGACACAGACAGTTGGGATACGCTATTTCCGTCCTGGGGGGTACAGGGTGGCGGCAGGAAGGGCATCTGGCCACCCCTTACAATTAACATGCGAAATCCAATTAACCATGGCCGACCCTGCGTAACCGCGGGACAAGGCGCAAGCGATAGACATATTTTTAAATTACTAGGGGCGTTCAATAAGCAATGCAACATATTTTTTCTGAAAGGTTGGTTTTGTTCATGATTCCAATGCACCATATTATTCCCCCCTCTTTTGGCTACAAACCCCTATTTTTCAACATAACTTCCGTTCAGTGCGACGACCATACACCGCCTTACTGGGAGAGCCTGTCTGCCCGCTAGGTCATGGTCTACTAGTCGACGTCAGGGTCCAGGTCTCGCTGCATCGCTACTCTCCCCAGTATCCACTTACTGCTTTCCACAGAGTGCATCCTTCATTGGCCCAAACAGATGGAAGTCAGAAGGTGCGAGATGCGAGTACGGTGGACGAGGGAGAACAGTCCAATGAAGTTTTGTAAGCTCCTCTCGGACGCAGAGACTTGAGTGAGGCTTTGCGTTGTCATGGAGAACGAGAAGTTCGTTTGCATTTTTTGTGGCGACGAACTCACTGAAGTCGTTACTTCAGTTTCTTGAGGTTAGCACAGTACACTTCAGAGCTGATCGTTGCACCGTGAGGGAGGACATAAAGCAGAATAAGCCATTCAGAGTCCCAGATCACCATCACCATTACTTTACCGGCTGAGTGTTCGGCTTTGAACTTTTGCTTCACAGTAGAGGTGGTGTGGCTCTACTCCATGGATTGCCGTTTTGTTGCCGGTTCAAAGTGATGAACCTGTGTTTCATCTACTGTGACTATATTCGACAAAAAATTGTCACGATCAACCTCGTAATGCGCAGATGGTCCTTGGTTGCTCTTTATGATCTTCTGTTAGGCGGCGAGGAACCTAGCGGCACACACTTTTTACTCCAATTAGTGGACGATTGTGTCAGCAGACGTCCAATTGAGCAGCAAGCTGTTTGATTGCGGTCTGACAATTACCTCGAAAATGGGAGTGTTTGCACTTTCCAACATTGCAAGAGTCGCAGCTGAGTGCGGCCGGGCGGCACACGGGAGACTGGACAGGTTTGCGCGACCTTGTTGCGATGATGGCAGACACCTCGCCCAACGACTCATTGTGCTTTTTGATCACTGTCAGGTCTCCGTAGACATTCTGCAGGCGCC
This sequence comes from Schistocerca nitens, assembly GCF_023898315.1. Taxonomy (NCBI): domain Eukaryota; kingdom Metazoa; phylum Arthropoda; class Insecta; order Orthoptera; family Acrididae; genus Schistocerca; species Schistocerca nitens. The sequence continues at coordinate 99,774,419 of NC_064620.1, read as the reverse complement.
AATGCATATCTGCTACGTCCTGGTTTTCCGCCTAAACAAATTCAGTGACAGCTCTCTGGTTGCAACGCACGTCTGTTACAGATGTCATTTTGAAGGCTACCTTTCGGAACATCATGAAACTACAGAGGCTAAAGCGGGAATATTGCACGATGTCCCACAACAAATTAGGCTTTTTTTTTTAATCGAAAATGGTAGAGCAAAAAATGTGATGCATAACTTGGATAACATTTAGTCAGAATACAATTTCCAGTAGCAATAACACAGAGGACTGCGGGGTGGAAGAAATAAGAGGGAAAAAAAGGATGAATGAAGGGCAATAGGAAAGTAATCTAGGAAGTGGAAAATAGTAGAACATGAATGCTTGGTTCCAAAGGGAGCAAAAATCGAAAGAGGGAGAAGCACTGTACATCTTTAGCCGCACAATGGCAACTCGAAGCATAGACTAGTAACTATTTTCTGTTTACTTGTGCCAAGTCCTGCAGTATTGTAGAATGGACATTTCCCGCTCGAACTGTTGTTCACCACTATCGCGACTTTGACACCTTGCTTTGAGACATCAGTTTTCTGACTAGTTTTATGAGGCACGCCACGAATTCCTGTGATGTGTCAACGTCTTAGAATAGCACCTCCATCCAACGTCATCAATAATTTGTCGAATATATTCCAATCTCCATCTTCTCCTAAAGGCTTTACTCTCTACCGCTCCCTCAAGTACTGTAAGTTATTCTTTCATGTCTTAACACACCCTGTCTCAGCTGTTCGACACACGGTGGATATTATCTGCGCAGATAAAATTGACTCGATAGCAACTATTACATGTAGTGCTACGTTCTTCTATATAAATTGAAGTTTCCTGTCTTGTTATACGTATGGACATGACGACAGTTGTCCCTTTGAAAGGAACAAAGCACTGTCGCACTTCATAGCGAGCTATCACTTGAGGGTGGCATAACAGGGCGGAACTGCGATCGTCGTTTATAAGCACATTGATACAATTATCGTACAATAAAGTTACGGTACATTCCAATTTTTGTTCCTAAAGAAATATAAAAGACAATTTCCTGCAATTTACTATGTACATAATATGCATACAGGCAACGAGAAACGCAGACTTTGGATAAATAGCCAATGGGCAAATACCTAAATTAACAGTTAAAATTTAACCCTGCAACAGTGTTGATATTCATGGTTTCCTCGATAACTCAATATGTTACCAATTTTTTGCTGTTATTGTCATTGAGCTATTATACATATGTACAAAATTCACTAGGATCATCAAGTCACTCCTTGCGGAAACTGTTTTGTAATAAATTTAGTTCCTTAACCACATTTTGTACAGTATTTACACCCATTAAATATTCATAACTTGAAAAGTTTTCTATCTTCACCAGAAATTCTAGTGTATGTTTTAGACTATCATATCGTCTGAAAACTGTAAGATGATTCGAGCATTTGGGAAAAAAGTTACGACGAAAGCCATTTTGTAAATATACAAACTGAGCAGATTCAAAGTTCGCAAAATGCTTTACTGCATCTTAGGATGACTTCTGGGAACTAAAATACCTCTTGCTCTTCTCTCTACCTTGTTTCATTTTGTTGTTTCAGCCTCTTTCTTGCATTCCTTGATACCTTGGTGGGACATTCTGCCCTGTTTTTGGAAGAGTTCATTCTTAACATATTTTGCCGCACAGCTAGTCTTCGTCACTCAACAACTTTTCATCTGACATCTATTCAATCATGAAAAGTAATTGCAGCATCACAAATTCCTAACTACACTGTTCTTCTTCTAAAGAAGTCAGTCTTAGGAGAGCAATGACTCATTAGAATTTTGAGTGAATTCATCCACAAATCTTTTAAGCAAATTTGGATCACGAAGGTAATGAAAAATTGGTTTTATTGCTTCCATCACTATCACTGGGAGGTTGTTTTTGTTTTTAAATTTATCCATGGTCATCTCAGGTAGTGCTATTTGCTATTGGCATCAACTATGAACTCTTTTAGGATGAAGTGTATACATTGGATCGTTATACGAAGAATTTTTGTTGAACCACGTAGCCCAGTCATCCCTTTTCATATCTTCAACAGACGAATTATTAACCATAATTCTGATTTCATTGCCATAATAGCTGGTTAGTATTCCTACTTGTCAAGTGACCTTTGCGCGAAGTCCCTTTTCCATCTGATAATGTATTACTTTACAGCCAAAACCTAGGAAACCAATGTGTAAATGCACTTATCTACTATATTCACAAAGAAGCCACCTTTTATGTTATTAAAGATTAAATCTATATTACGAATGACATTTCCAGTATTTGCTGCGGTTTCCGTAGCACAAATTGATTTTCACTTTTGTCATCAAAAAATCTGGTGTTCGTTACGATTATTAGCATTCGCCAGAAAATTACTATGTTGAGATTACAATGAAATCCAGACCATTAGCTGCTCACAGGCATTGATAAAAATCATCGGGGGCAATTGAAAATCTGTGCCTCGACCGGGACCCGAACCCGGGATCTTTTGCTTACATGGCAGACGCTCCATTCGACTAAGCCATCGAGGACACTGAGGATAGTGCGACTACAGGGACTTATCTCTTGCACGCTTCCCATGAGACCCACATTTCCAGATTACTGTCCACACACTACATTTGTAGTGTCCCTGCCTACTATACTCATTACTCGCGGCAGTCAATCTACCGATTCCCGTAAGAGTTTCAGCAATGTGAGTGCATCCGCACTGAAGAAGATCATTGGCCGGTAAGCCGTATCTATATGAAGATGGTAAACGTTCTTTCGGCCATGTCCTAAAGAACAGATACCATCTTCATATACATAATTACTATGTTTGTTTCCATGAAAGCATGAATTTTTTATTTCGTAGGATGCTTTGTGCTTTTCCATTTTTAAATGAAAAGGAGTCACCTTAACAACAGCACTAAGGCAACAGCACAGCACAATCTAAGCAACAAGGAGTTCTAAGGCGAAAAAGTAAAAGACACGTTTGAGTTGTATGAAGAAAAATTAAAAGACTGAACATTGTCTCACACGTATGAGAAATTTCCAGTGCCGTTCTGCGACAGAGCAGTATGAGAAATACACGGAAAACTAAAATGAACAGTCAGAAAACTAGCACTCAGGAAGTAGTGTGGGCATGGAATGTTCAAATTTCACACGCGCACACAAACATATATATTTCTCTATAACTCTGCAACCAATATTGCCTTTATTATGGTTACCTGACATGATCATTCAATGCAGGCGGCGACCTATAATTTTGTTTTGCTGTCTTCTTTTGCAAACCAATTTCTTTGGCAAGATCGCTACGTTAACACAATTACTGGATTAGTAGTTTCGTCAATATGTATTGCCATCCTCAGATCCGTAAAACTGGACAGCGGTACTTACATCATACAATCCTTACACCACTCTGTTACATGAGGACTATACAATGTGCATAAAAAGTCGAGATATTACAATTGCCAGGTGTTCTATCGTAAACTTTGCGTAGATAATGGCACGAACGAGACAGATACATGTCACACTTTGTCACATTTTGCCGCTTCTGTGTGACAGGTCAGTTACTCTGCCGCAGCCAACATGGATTTCTACCACAAAGTCGCAAAATGTGGCATGTACGTGTCTTGTTCGTACTCAGAGTTGTCCATACTTTGTAACGGAACACCTGGCATGTCACCGAAATTCCTCGATAGTTTTATACATATTGTGTAGTCCTCACTGTGACAGAACGGTGTAGGCATCGTATGATGTAAGTACCGCTGCCCGGTTTTATGGATCTTAGGATGGCAATATATGTTGCCGAAACTACTAATCTAGTAATTGTGTTAACATAGCGATCTTGGCAAGTAAATTGGTTTTCAAAAGAAGACATCAGTATAATACTGACTTTGAAATCTTCGCCTGTGAAGAGCTAAAGGAAAGGAGGATTCTTTGCAACTAATTTTGAAAAATGCTTTTTCTGTACTCACATGACTGCATCTATCTGCTTAATAGCAGTCCAGTATGGAAATGAGGTGACTCCTAAAACGCTCTAGTGAACGCGCAAGGAGTGTGTTCGTCAAGGGAATGTGGGAGCGCTTTTGTTTGTTGGAACAGAAGCGTCCTTTACAGGGATAGCGGTACTGGCGAGTCCGGAATAGGATTTCGAAAGAGACGGGTGTAGCAGAGTGGAGCCTGATGGCAAACCGAGGCGCTGAATGTCGAAACGATGCGTCTCTGTGAAAGGCCAGCTGATCCATATAGGGCGAGGGGCGAGGAAGCGGCGACGTCCCGGCATTCGCCCACTTGCCGCGCGAGGCGAGCGTGACGTGTCTCCAGGGCTGCGCGTGGGGTGGTCTCGGCTGGCTCTCCAACTCGTGTGGGAGGGCAAAGTCACTTTGTATTTCATCACTAAAGCTGCAGAGTTTTTTCAGACGAAGTGATAAACTCTGGTAGGTATGAGACGGTAACAGGTTAAAACTGTTCTGACACCACGACGCGCCGAACGGGCCTTACATGCCGGGCGTTACCGGTTATGGAACTTCCTGGCAGGTTCCAAGTCTCGGTCGGGCACTGACATCTAATAAGCGCACACTTGGCTGCAGAGTGAAAGCTCATTCTGGACTAGCGGTTATGATTTGATTCCTACAAAAATTTCATTGGTTACATTACTTAGATTGAGATCACAACAGTCTGACAGAATTACTGTAATGCAGAATTTGAATATCTTTTTTCTCTGCTCACTCTTTTTCTTTGCACCTTTAAATTTAGTTTAAGGACGTGTCTCGAAGCTCTTATTTAGGCTGTACTATAACTTTTGACTTGGACCTGATATTGAAAAGGTGTTTCCTATCTTATCCCACGGAAGCGAAAGCTGCGATAAAAAAAGAAAGTTAAAATAGAAGAGATGAGGTACCGAAAGAGAAAGGGCTGCACAAGAATAGATATGAATAGACACGAATATATCAGAACAATATATCAGGACAGAATTAAATATTTTCAGCGTGAATGACAAATTCAAAAGTATCTTGAAGATTGGAAACAACACCTCATGAGAACGCCAGGTCACAGAATTCCTCTGAAGATCTTTAACTACAAGCCGAATGGGGAAAAGAGATATTGGAAGATCTCGAAAAAAAATGGGAATAATTTTGCCTGTGAGTTCGGAACAGACAACAGCCTAATCCTTGAAATGATGATGACGCCCTTTAAATTTCGGTATAAGATAGGGAAAAAATATTGGGGAACTGTGAGCAGGACTTGCGCACTGTGGGTTCCGACCAAACTTATTTACCAGAATGAGATTTTCACTCTCCAGCGGAGTGTACGCTGATATGAAAATTCCTGGCAGATTAAAACTGTGTGCTGGATCGAGACTCGAGCTCGGGACCTTCGCTTTTCGCGGGCAAGTGCTCTACCGACTGAGCTACCCAGGCATGACTCACAGCTTCAATTCCTGCCAGTACCTCGTCTCCTACCTTCAAAATTTCACAGAAGCTCTCCTGCAACCTTTGCAGAACTAGCACTCCTGGAAGAAGGGATATTCCAGAGACATGGCTTTGCCACAGCCTGGGGATATTTTCAGAATGAGATTCAAATGGCTCTGAGCACTATGGGACTTAACAGCTATGGTCATCAGACCCCTAGAACTTAGAACTACTTAAACCTAACTAACCTAAGGACATCACACAACACTCAGTCATCACGAGGCAGAGAAAATCCCTGACCCCGCCGGGAATCGAACCCGGGAACACGGGCGCGGGAAGCGAGAACGCTACCGCACGACCACGAGCTGCGGACTTTTCAGAATGAGATTTTTACTGTGCAAGTTTTGCAGGAGATCTTCTATGAAGTCTGGAAGGTGGGAAACGAGGTAATGGCAGAAGTACAGCTGTGAGGACGGGTCGTGAGTCGTGCTTGGGTACCGCAGTTGAGCCGCCACGGTAGCTCGGCGTGTTCAGTCAGGGGTTATCTTCACAAAAAATTACATTAAACCAGAATTAGTTGCATTCATAAACGACACTAGCCGCCCACAACTTGATGTCGCGAATGATCTTCATATACTGCATAAAATGGACGAGGGACACCAAATGGACCTGTATGAAGAATTACACATTTTCATTCATGGTAAAGTACACTGTAACAGGCTGCTAAATGATAAGCTAGAAAATAAACTACATAAACGTCTTCAAAAATTTCTTCAGTACTGATCGCCTACTTTAGTAAAAATGTCTTAACCAAATAATCGTATTATTTAATATGTGTCTTGACTTTAGTACACCTTTGTAGAAAAGGTTTCATCTTCATTGTATGTGCTATCTTAGCAACTGAAATAGGTTTATCTTAGCATTTAATAGTGTTTAATGATGTAAACGTCTGAGCGTCACAGTGTTAAGTTCTTATGTGTTTGTTAGTGCGCCAAGCAACTGAATTTCCAGCAAAAATTTATGTAAATACACTAATGAAATGATTTAAACATACAACCCACTTCAGATACACATTAAAATAAATACTTCTATACATAACCTCACTGGCACAATCAGCAAATCAACCCCATCGCACTTCAGATAAATGTATCGTATATATAACTGAAATGCACCTGATGACGGTAGCATGCAGCCGAAACGCGTTGTGCTAATTAAATATTAGTAAGTAGTAGAAATTATTTCATAAATTGTATTAAAGTCACAGACTTCAGACATTTCCATGTAGAGCCTAACAAGAATAAATTGAAACGTTGGAACTACTTTCGCAACCTGCACGCATTAATAAAGCCGTGAGTCACTACAACGTTATTCTCGTAGTTAATGTAATGCTAATGAAAATCGTACATGATACGTTGAAGGCAGCCGGAACCACAGAAACAGCCGAAGCTCCTTTTAAGTCGCGCTGCGTCAACCGCTTGCACACAAACGTAAGATCAGCTTTTACGTTCCTGAAAACGAACATGTTAGATTATCATGTTACAAGTATATGCTTTCAGACATTGTGAATGAATTTCGTACTGTGACACTTAGGACGACACAAACGGATCTGCTTGTACAACGTAACGCACGGAGTGACAGTTCGCGAGGCATGAAGATTAAACAGACCCGAACTACCAGAATTAATGTTTAACGTCCAGTTGACAGTGTGAACGTTACAAGCGGAACGTTGTAAATGTTGAACGACTATTAGACGCAATAACTTTCAAACGTTATGGATCGGGGCTACTAAAATTGATGGCAAACATACACCACCTGATCAAAAGTATGCACACACCTATTAGTAGACATTAATGTGGGATATGTCCACCCTTCGCCTTTATGACGGCTTGAACTCTGCTGGGGGCACACTAAATGAGGCGTCTGGATGTCTATGAAGGAACGGCAGCCCACTCTTCCTCAATAACGGAAACCAGAGAAGATAGTGATGTTGGACATTGGGATGCGGAGCGAAACTGACGTTCTAACTTATCCCGAAGGTCTCCCGTTGGCTTCAGGTTGGAAGTCTGGGCAGCCCTTCCAGTTTCAGTTCATTCCATTACCTCACAGATGCTGCTTTATGACAAGGTGAAATTTCGTGCTGATACAACCATCGTCTCCGAAATGTTCCTCAGTACACTATGCTGTAAAATGTGTTCGTATTCTTCCGCATCAAACGTTTTCTTAAGTTCTTTAACTGCATTACAGTCTAACCCTGAAAAAATCTCCATACCGTAATGCAGCCTTCTCCGTATTCACGCTTGGCCTACACATGATAGAAGACAACGTACTCCAGGCATTCGCCAAACGCAAACCCTTCCGTCGGATTGACACACAGAAGACAACGTGATTCGTCTTTCCAGATCACTCTGTTGTGGTCATCCACTGTCCAGAGGCATCGACCCATTCTGACGTTACTGGTTCTCTACTGACAACACGATACTCCCGGCTTCCTTTTATAATGGTTTTTCCGTTCTCGAGATCTAGTGGTGAATTCTGCTTTATATAGGATGCCCTGGTACTTTTGATTACAAAGTGTAGAACTGGTTTAACAACTGTAACAGAAGCAGGCGATGCTTAACGACGATTACGTACATTTGAAACAGACTGTCCCAAATAAGGCTGAAGGAACGTCAAGATCTGACTGGTCGAGTGAAGTCAGACGCTATACTCAACGGTTATTTTGGTGTATACGATCCAAGATGCTACAAAATCTTTCACTTGACTGCTCATCAATGCAGACAACTTCTTGGCATTACCTGCAGTATAAATATAACTTGTAAGAAGTCAGAACTTAATAGTACAGAGCCAATGTGCGAGAAATATTTATGTATTTTGTATCTTAAGCATATGTGTATAATGAAATTTTTAGTGGAATATGAGTTAACAATTGTACTACGTTGATTTATTGGGTGTCTAAAATCATTCATTTAAAAAGGAAAGAGGGATGCAACTCTAGATTATATCGCACAAGGAATGTCCAGGAGTGAGATCATGGTCGTTTTGAAGCAAACGTTACACCATTTGACTGGAGGATCTTAGAAGGAAAAAAAAAGCCATATAAGGATGACCAGCCGCGGATTTGAACTGTTGCAGCGCATCGGTTGGTGGCTGGATTGAATTGTGTTGGAACCAAAACTTTAGATTAGTACTTCGTTCACCCTGGGTGTCGGACCTAGGAGCTTTCGCACAACCGTTTTTCTCTAGTCGCTCTAAGACACAAACCTTGAAAACACAAAAACACGTAAGACATATTTGACTCATACCGAATACCTAAATAAACATAAAACGGTGGCAGGAAAGGAATCCGGCAGCAAAGTTAAATAAAAGTAAATTTACCAAATCTTGACCATAGCGGATCTTGTAATAGACGGGACTAGCGCTAAGAAGAAGAAGAAGTTGACGTAAGGAAAACATCTTGGCACGAAGGTAGGTGACAGGTAACGAACCAACACAGTTCACGTCGTACAAAAATAGACTCACAGTTTTTGGTTACGTCCTGTGATATGTGAATTTTTGTCAATTAGTAAGGCTTTTACTTACACGTGTAATAAATATGTTGTTGTTGTTGTGCTCTTCAGTCCTGAGACTGGTTTGACGCAGCTCTCAATGCTACTCTGTCCTCTGCAAGCTTCTTCATCTCCTAGTACTTACTGCAACCTACATCCTTCTGAATCTGCTTAGTGTATTCATCTCTTGGTCTACCTCTACGATTTTTACCCTCCACGCTGCCCTCCAATGCTAAATTTGTGGTCCGTTGATGCCTCAGAACATGTCCTACTAACCAGTCCCTTCTTCTTGTCAAGTTGTGCCACATTGGCGAGCCTCAAAGTTTTTATTTCTTCTCCATGGATTTTAATACCTACTCCGAATTTTTCTTTTGTTCCCTTTACTGCTTGCTCAATATACAGATTGAATAACACCGGGGAGAGGCTACAACCCTGTATCACTCCCTTCCCAACCGCTGCTTCCCTTTCATGCCCCTCGACTTTTATAACTGCCACCTGGTTTCTGTACAAATTGTAAATAGCCTTTCGCTCCCTGTATTTTACCCCTGCCACCTTTAGAATTTGAAAGAGAGTATTCCAGTCAACATTGTCAAAAGCTTTCTCTAAGTCTATACATGCTAGAAACATAGGTTTGCCTTTCCTTAATCTTTCTTCTAAGATAAGTCGTAGTGTTAGTATTGCCTCACGTGTTCCAACATTTCTACGGAATCCAAACTGATCTTCCCCGAGGTCGGCGTCTACCAGTTTTTCCATTTGTCTGTAAAGAATTCGCGTTAGTATTTTGCAGCTGTGACTTATTAAACTCATAGTTCGGTAATTTTCACATCTGTCAACACCTACTTTCTTTGGGATTGGAATTATAATATTCTTCTTGAAGTCTGAGGGTATTTCGCCTGTCTCATACATCTTGCTCCCCAGACGGTAGAGTTTTGTCAGCACTGGCTCTCCCAAGACTGTAAATAGTTCCAATGGAATGTTGTCTACTCCCGGGGCCTTGTTTCGACACAGGTCTTTCAGTGCTCTGTCAAGCTCTTCACGCAGTATCGGATCTCCCATTTCATCTTCATCTACATCCTCTTCCATTTCCATAATATTGTCCTCAAGTACATCGCCCTTGTATAGACCCTCTATATACTCCTTCCACCTTTCTGCCTTCCCTTCTTTGCTTAGAACTGGGTTTCCATCTGAGCTCTTGATATTCATACAAGTGGCTCTCTTTTCTCCAAAGCTCTCTTTAATTTTCCTGTAGACAGTATCTATCTTACCCCTAGTCAGATAAGCGTCTACATCCTCACATTTGTCCTCTAGCCATCCCTGCTTAGCCATTTTGAACTTCATTTCGCTCTCATTTTTGAGACGTTTGTATTCCTTTTTGCCTACTTCATTTACTGCGTTTTTATATTATCTCCTGTCATCAATTAAATTCAATATTTCTTCTGTTACGCAAGGATTTCTACTAGCCCTCGTCTTTTGACCTACTTGACCCTCTGCTGCCTTCACTAATTCATCCCTCATTCTTTCCCCCCATTCCTGTCAATTGTTCCCTTATGCTCTCCCTGAAACTCTGTACAACCTCTGGTTTAGTCAATTCATCCAGGTCCCATCTCCTTAAATTCCTACCTTTTTCTTCAGTTTCAATCTACAGTTCATAACCAATAGAGTCCACATCTGCCCCTGGAAATGTCTTACAATTTAAAACCTGGTTCCTAAATCTTCGTCTTACCATTATGTAGTCTATCTGATACCTTCTAGTATCTCCAGGATTCTTCCATGTATACAGCCTTCTTTTATGATTCTTGAGCCAAGTGTTAGCTAATAAATATGTACTTCCTCTGAAATATCACAATATCCGTTTTTTCCTTTCCACTGATATTATCTTTTTCACTCTCCAACAGTTCATAATGAAGGAGGAATTATAGGGAGGTAGAAGGCTTTGTCAAATGTTCCTTCAGTTTTTCTATTTCGGAGCCGACGCTGTCAAATGCAGGCATCAATTCCGTGTGGTCTATCGAATATTCCCCTCCTCTTTCTTCATTCCAGCTTCTTGATATCGTGACATCTCAACTTTCAATTTATATTTTATATCGACAATCCTGCGTTGAGCCAGCGTTCGAAATCTGAATTTTTGTGAATAAAGCAAGTGTTTCGAAAGTGTGGTTTACGTTCGTCAGCATCAATCTTATTACAACTGTGAGACCTGGTCGTCAAGGGAAGGCAGGATTCGGTTACGACTGTAATCAGTTACTATTAGTTGTCTTTTACAGTTACACACAATTTGTTTTAAATCAGTAATTCCAGACTCAACAATAAATAAAAATTACCACACGTCATTAATGAAGGTTAAACAAGTGTAAATAATAGTGTTTTCAGTGAGTAAAAATTTAGCAAATCATCATTAAATACAGATACAAGAGATAATGTTTTAAAAGCAAGCTACAGTGATCTGGGCAGAAGGCCTTACACACCAGAAATGGCAATAAATTAAGAATTGTTTAAAACTCGTTGCAACTTACAAATACAGATATTGGAATATTAAAGGCACGTCGCCACAAACACAGCAGACGGCATCAGACGCCAGGAATGGCAGTGAATAAGGTTTTAAAGGCTTACTGCGTAAATAGAAATACTAGATAAGAATTTTAAGGCAAGCGACCACAATCACGGCTGAAGGCCTTACACGTTAGGAAGGGCAATAATACAAAAAAAATTTGAAACCTGCTGTAAAACAGCTAATACAATAGCAAAAGCTAATTAAAAAAAATAAAATAAAAAAAAAACAAGCAACTGATCCAGACCGTGCTCCAGGAATCGACCTCTGAAAAGGTCCCAGCCACACACACTTTCGCGAGCTATGAGATAGGCGACCAAGAGTTGCATTCACTTCACAAGATGGTAAATCAGACTAGTGACAGTCTAACGAATGACCAATGATAATCTTGCTGAAGGCCGGCCGGAGTGACCGAGCGGTTAAAGGCGCTACAGTCTGGAACCGCACGACCACTACGGTCACAGGTTCGAATCCTGCCTCGGGCATGGATGTGTGTGATGTCCTTAGGTTAGTTAGGTTTAAGTAGTTCTAAGTTCTAGGGGACTTATGACCACAGCAGTTGAGTCCCATAGTGCTCAGAGCCATTTGAACCATTTGAATCTTGCTGAAGCTACCTGACGTCCGATAAACGAAATGCAAGGAATGGAACAACACGCCAAAGCCGGAACCGGCGGTCTGCACTACGTCCAGAATACTGTGTTTAGAGCGCCTAGAACGAGAAAGAAATCACTACCACCAGAGTAGAATCACAAACGGCCTACAATCAAGAAAGCTGTCGAAACTACACGACTTACCGGACAGCAGCGGCAAGGTGACGAAATGTACACTGCCATTACATACATTAACCCCCAGGGCAGGTAACTGGGGGGTTAGCGGGCACCAGGCATGAAAAATTACCGCTGGTTGAACTTAACAAATTGTAACAAGTTGAAAGCAGTAAGTAGTAATGAGGAAAGCTAATCAGATACGCCTTCCTGAAGCACTCCACTCGTTGCTCTTCGCCTCGGCGACACTACGAGCAGCAACACGAACCCAAGTCACTGGAGAATCGCGAGATATCACAATCGTGGAGGTTTCTCTACTTGGATTGAAATGCACTCATCTTAAGGCTTGCTGGATCCAGTTTACGACGAGGTCGTGCACCCTCGTGACCACAGACCTTCCATCTGGCAGTCCACGCGTGCCGACAGCGGTCCCGGCGTGTTCTTCCACTGCGCGGATCTGGCTTCTCCTGAGTCCCCAACCGGACTGGTACTCACACAACCCGGAAAAACAACGTCGCCGCCCCAAAAATAGGGCAACAGTTACTACATATCGTTAACCGCCGCTGCTGCCACTAGCAGACAGGCAACGCTTGCGAAACGTTGTCGCGCCAGTCAACAGGAAAAAAAGACAAACAATCGCAACCATGCCAACGAAACGATACCGTCTGGCCTCCAACAGAGGGCGGAAACCTACAAACAGCACCAATGCAAACCGCAGCACGGCTCAAACTGTTTAAATGTGTCACTTAATGTATTTTGTCGTTTTTATTCATTGACCGCTTGTTTAAAATTAAAACGTGCACATCGCAGCATAAATGCAATGGTGGTCGACGACTCCTCTCAGTAGACAAGCCATCTGCTAATGTTTCAGTTGTTCACGGGATTCCTTCGGTGGGAATTTAGCGTTGGTTCCTCTTATTGCAATTTCGTTGGCACGACTGGCGTTTACGAGTGCATGGTACTCCCCAGGTAAGTTGCAAGGAGAATGGAGGCGTCTGAGATGTTTTGCTACATGAGAATGTCGAAAATTGGGTGGACTGATACGATAAGGAAAGAGGATGTTCTCCACAGAATCGGCAAAGGAAGGAATGTACGGAAAAAAAACTGACAAGAGGAAAGGACAAGTCGATAGTACACGTGTTAAGACATCAAGGATTAACATCAGTGCTGCTATAGGGAATCGTAGAGGGTAAAAACTGTAGGGGAGCACAGAGATCGGAATACGTCCAACAAATAATGGGGGATGTAGTGCTCAAGTGCTACACTGAAATGAAGAGGTTAGTGCAAGACTGAAATTCGTGGCGGGCCGCATGCAACCAGTCAGAAGACCGATGGTTCAAAAAAATGTAGCTGGACTTTCTAGTTCTTGATAATGACTTCCATTTAGTGTTCAGTTAGTGTTTGTAGGAATAAACTGAACTGAATTGAAATTGTTCTGCTCTCGCCGACCTTGGCTTTGTTTCCGGGTTTCGCTTTCGTATCTGAAGCCGACAAAAACCACACTATCGTCGAATTGGAGCAAAGCATGTTAACCACTGGCACTCCGTAGTTTAACTGGTAGTTGTAGTTGCAACTGAATCACAGAGACATGTAGGGGGCGAGAAAATCACGCCTAACTGTTCCTGTATCTACAATCTTTGCAGTGTACGGCGTCCGAGTGACTGCGTGGTCCTTGTAATTTTGTGTAAACAGGCAGCGTGTCTCGCCCAGGAAGGTAGAATCAGTCAGCAGAGCCTCGTTTCCTCTGTCGATAGATTCCGCATGTAAAGCTCTGGGAAATGGCCGTTGATGGCTGCTATTGGCTCCGTGACGCACGCGCATTATACACGCCGCGCACGGCCCCGGGGTGTGGACGCGGGCGCGCAGCTGCCAGGCCCGGGGGCGTCTCATTCACGTCCCGGCAGGACGGCCGGACTTGCGCCGCGATTAACGTTATTGGCGGGAGACAATGGCCGGCCGCGGTTCGCATGTCGGATTGCGGAGGGCGATTATGCAAATGCCGGCATCGCGTGCTGCGAGCCATCGGGCGCGTGCTGTGCTGTGGCCGCTGCTTCCCGTGGCCGGCGCAACCTTTCCAGCCGCTGCCCAGCCGGCTGGCGGGGCTCGCCAGTTCGTCTTCCACGCCGTGCAACATCTGGGTCACAGACTATGCTGAAATGAAGCTGTCAACAGCGCACCAGGGACTGCAGAATTACTACAATTTTTTTTTCCCAAGGTTGGATTTAGACAACTAGGATCCGCCATCTGACAAATTCTGTGCTGGCCGTAGTGTTCCGCTCACAAGGGGAACACTGCAAGTGTCAAAAAAATGGTTCAAATGGCTCTGAGCACTATGGGACTTAACATCTATGGTCATCAGTCCCCTAGAACTTAGAACTACTTAAACCTAACTAACCTAAGGACAGCACACAACACCCAGCCATCACGAGGCAGAGAAAATCCCTGATCCCGCCGGGAATCGAACCCGGGAACCCGGGCGTGGGAAGGGAGAACGCTACCGCACGACCACGAGATGCGGGCTGCAAGTGTCATACCCTGATTTCTCAGAAACTTCGCTCGGTGGAAGACGAGTCAAAATAAGCGGATACGTGTCTCGGTTTATCCGTAGGTACGTGAGATTCTGAGAAAACGGTAGTCAAAGTTTTCGAGGTATTTTATGTGCCTTTCAGTGCGTAAACGGTTCAACCGAATCGGAGCACAGCTGCTAGCGTCCCCGGTTTCACACGTTGCGTCCCGTTCTTGAAACCCAATTGTTATTATTTTTTAATTTTTGTTTTTCATTTATCCAGCCATGACAGTAGAAAATTACTACACTTATAACAAACAGTCCTGATGGAGGAACATCCGCAACTGAGCGTTATGCCAGAGTTTGAAAATACCGCTACAGATGTAGGGTTCTTTTATCTAGAACACGGCCGGTTTCGGGCTCTTATACGCCCTTCATCAAGTGTTATACTCGAAATAGCTATTTTACGCACATTATCAGGTGTTATACTGAAAACAGCTATTTTCCTGTAGTGTATCTTGATTCATTATCCAGGGGATTCTACCAAATCTTTCCAAAGAATGGACATGAGAATCAAATGCAAAAATTAAGAACTGATCTAAGAATGAAACAAAATATTATGAGGATTTATAAAGATTGTAAGATTGTAAACCCTGAAAATGCCATACACACACACACACACACACACACACACACATATATATATATATATATATATATATATATATATATATATATATATATATATATATATAGAAAATGACTTAGACAAAAATTGTAGTTCGTGTGATGAAGAGCAGCTTGCCCTCAATGTAGAAAAAGGTATGTTAATGCTGATGAGTACGAAAAACAATCCCGTAATGTTAGAATACAGCATTAGAAATGTGCTGCTACACACAGTAACGTCGATTAAATATCAAGGCGTAAAATTGGAAAGCGAAATTGAATGGAACCAGCACAAAAGGACGGCAGAAGGAAGGTTAATGGTCGACTTCGGTGAATTGGGAATATTTTAGGAAATTGTGGCTCATTTGTAAAGGAGACCGCGTATAGAACACCAGTGCCATCCATTCTTGAGTACTGCTCGAGTTTATCTGATCTCCCCCCACCAGGTCGGATTGAAGAAAGACATCGAAGCAGTTCAGAGGCAGGCAGCTAGATTTGTTACTGCTAGGTTCGATCATGACGCAAGTACCACGGAGTTGCTTCGTGAACTCAAATGGAGATCCCTTGACGGAAGACGACGTCCTTTTCGCGGAACGCTACTGAAAATTTAGAAGATTGGCATGTGAAGTTGACTGAAGAATGATTCTACTGCCGCAAACGTACATTTAGAGTAAGGACCAGAAACATAAGATAAATTAGGGCTCGTACGGAAGTGTAGTGACAGTCGTTTTTCCCTCGCTCTGTTTGCGAGTGGAAAGAAAAGGAAATGACCAGTGGTGATACGAGAAACCCTCCACAGTGCACTTCATGATGGCTTGTGGAATAAGCATGTAGATGTACGTGTAGAATCATGACCTATCAAGACTGAAGCTGATCGTCCCACGACTTTGTTGCTGGCATTAGTCCAGATCCCACGACTGCCATGCGAATGTGGAACTAGCTAGTCGAATGTTAAGCAACGTATTTACCTACTCGCTCCAAAAGTGAAATAAAGCATTTATTTCAAATAAAAAGCGGCCTCATGTAGACAAATGATTTCTCTCAACCAACTATTAATGCTCACTTGGTGGATGCGTTGGTCAAAGTGTGACCCGGGACTGTAATTCAGGAGTGTGTTTGTAGCTATCAAATACAACCGCTCACTCGACAAAAGACCGATGCCCAAAGACTGGAAAGTTGCACAGGTGACATCAGTATTCAAGAAAGGTAGTAGGAGTTAATCCATTAAATTACAGGCCCATATCATTAACGTCTATATGCAGCAGGATTCTGGAACATATATTGTGTCTGAACATTATGAATTGCCTCACAGAGAACGATCTATTGACACACAGTCAACACGGATTTAGAAAACATCGTTCTTGTGAAACGCAGCTAGCTCTTTACTCAAACGAAGTGTTGAGTGCTACTGACAATGAATTTCAAATTGATTACGTATTTCTAGATTTCCAGAAGGCTTTTGACACTGTACCACACAAGCGGCTTGTAGTGAAATTGCATTCTTATGGAATATCGTCTCAGTTATATGACTGGATTCGTGATTTATCGTCGGAGAGGTAACAGTTCGTAGCGACTGACGGAATGTCGTCGAGTAAAACGGAAGTTATTTCTGGTGTTCCGCAAGGTAGTGTTATAGGCCCACTGCTGTTCCTGATCTATGTAAACGATTTAGGATACAATCTGAGCACCATGTTTGCAAATGATGCTGCGTTTATCATCCAGTAGAGTCATCGGAACGTTCAAAACAAATTGCAAAAAATTTAGAAAAGATATCTGTAGGGTGCAAAAATCGACAATTGATCCTAAATAATGAATATTATGAGGTCATCCACCGGAATGCTAAAAGGAATACGTTAAATTTCGGTTACACGATAAATCAGTCTAATCTAAAAGCTGTAAATTCAACTAAATACCTAGGTATTACAATTATGAACAACTTAAATTGGAAGGAACACATAGAAAATGTTGTGGGGAAGGCTAACCAAATACTGCGTTTTATTGGCAGGACACAGAAAATGTAACAGATCTACTAAGGAGACTGTCTACACTGAGCTTGTCCGCCCTCCTTTAGAATACTGTTGAGTGGTGTGGGATCCTTACCAGATAGAACCGACGGAGTACATCGAAAAAGTTCGAAGAAGGGCAGCACGTTTTGTATTATCGGAAAATAGGGTAGAGAATGTCACTGATATGATACA
This sequence comes from Schistocerca nitens, assembly GCF_023898315.1. Classification (NCBI taxonomy): domain Eukaryota; kingdom Metazoa; phylum Arthropoda; class Insecta; order Orthoptera; family Acrididae; genus Schistocerca; species Schistocerca nitens. Next base: position 99,756,770 of record NC_064620.1, on the reverse strand, counting down.
GGATTTGGGTTGGACATTATTAAAACAAAGGCGTTTTCCGTTGCGGCGGAATCTTCTCACAACATTTTAATCTCCAACTTTCTCCTTCGAATGGGAAAATATTTTGTTGACGCCAACATACATAGGGAGAAACGATCATCATAATAAAATAAGGGAAATTAGAGCTCACACGGAAAGATATACGTATTTGTTTTTTCCGCGCGCTGCTCGCAACTGGAATAACAGTGAATTATTGTGAAGGTGGTTCGATGAACCTTCTGCAAAGTACTTAAGTGTGATTTGTAGAGTATCCATGTAGAGGTAGATGATGTAGACGAAGCTGCTGGGATGTGGACCCTACCTGGTTGCTTCTCTCCCCTCTCCCCTCTCCCCCCCCCCCCCCCACCCCATCCTCGTTCCCCCTTCTTTGTGTTCCTGCACAGCGGAACAAGATACACCCATCTGTAGGAGTCTGTTCTGTCCATGACAAACAGGCTGATACTGCTCTGAACGAGGCAGGGCGCATTTTTTAACAGGATGTCTGCGACTAGCTCCAGTCAACATGCTCTACTTCCTTATTGGTACGACGAGCTTAGGCATCACGCAAAAGGGCAGCGGATGAAATCGGGAAGAAAAACGGCGTCAGGCAATCGTTGTTCGCTATGAAACCCAGCCGCCTCAATCAAGAACGGTCCTCCTCCGGACAGCGGAACATGTTACTCCATCTCCTAGATCACATTGAGAACAGTGGGTCGGAGCATGTCACAGAAGAAATTGGTCTATACATAATTAAAGACAGTGAACCGGTTGAGGACAGAATACACGTTTTGCAAGGAGAACATCACGCTATGGCGATATATCACAGGCAAAGAACTATATACCTGTGGTAAACAGCTATACACACAACACTTTCCTGTTACCTGTGGACGATCTGTTCACAGCTCACCAGCAAATTATGCATACAGAATTGCGAGCTACACAGTCATTGTGATCTCTTTTGATTGGATATTTGCCTACGTGTACTGCTGCATGGTATACTTTTTGAATGTCACACAGTAAAAGTCATCATAAATCAACGTAATCCTACATTACTATCGGGCATTGTCATGACAGTGGTGGTGGTGGTGGTGGTGGTGGTGGTAGTGGTGATGCAGTGCTGCTCGTAATGATAAATAATGATGATTATTACGGTCATGCAAGTGATGTGCTGCTGCTACTGCTGCTGATTATGGTGATGCGGATAATGACAGTGACGATGGAGACGACGATTATGATGGTGATGGTGACGGTGATGACGTAATTTGGGGCCTAAATGTTGACATAGTTGGTTTCTACGCTGAAACGTTGCGACTGTAAGTAGCTCTGTGACATGTCTCCAAGAATATACAGAAAAATATATTTTTTAGAAGTTCTGCCATACAGTTCAATCTCCACTGCAGGGTACGAATGAGTGTATGTTTAGAGTTTGGAAGTATAAGAGAGGTGCTAGAAGCGGAATGTCTTGCACCGTCATTGGATGGGCTGTCTTAGTTAGGACAGCTTCTATGGGAAGAGGATTTCGAGCAAAAAATTCTCAGTTCGAGCTCTACTTTTAACGACAGGGAGGTTTCATAGGACCGAGTAGTTACAATATTGTTCAGTTCGTTGGATGTAGTACGAATGCAAAACTGAATAGATCTGTGTAGGATGGAAGGATGTGGAACAAAGCACGGCTGGTGTCTTGACTCATATGGCTGGTACAGGTGTGCGGTGGTCTAACTACACGCTGAGTGCTGCCGTCTGTGGGAGCTGTCCGAGTGGCAAGGTGAGCCCTTCTTGTTATAACAGAAGGCCGCGCCGCACTCCAGCACAGCACGTTTCGCAACGCTACGGTCACACGGCAGCCGCGCCGACCTCGCCGTATCAGCTCCTTACTGTACCAAGCCACGCAGCCCATTCTTTACGGAGCTACTCTGCAGCACTTCCGGTGTATTACCACCATTCTACATCCACACTACTGGCCATTGAACTGCTACACCGAGAAAAAATGCAGATAATAAACAGGTATTCATTGGACAAATATAATATACTAGAACTGACATGTGATTACATTTTCACGCAATTTGGGTGCATGGATCCTGAGAAATCAGTACCCAGAACAACCACCTCTGGCCGTAATAACGGCCTTGATACGCCTGGGCATTGAGCCAAACAGAGCTTGGATGGCGTGTACAGGTACAGCTGTCCATGCAGCTTCACACGATACCACAGTTCATCAAGAGTAGTTCAAATGCTTCAAATGACTCTGAGCAAAATGGGACTTAACATCTGAGGTCATCAGTCCCCTAGAACTGAGAACTACTTAATCCTAACTAATCTAAGGACATCACACACGTCCATACCCGGGGCAGGATTCGAACCTCCGACCGTACGGTCGCGTGGTTTCAGACTGTAGCGCCTAGAACCACTCGGCCATTCCGGCCGGCTAGAGTAGTGACTGGCGTGTTGTGACGAGCCAGTTGCTCGGCCACCATTGACCAGACGTTTTAAATTGATGGAGATCTGGAGAATGTGCTGGCCAGGGCAGCAGTCGAACATTATCTGTACCCAGAAAGGCCCGTACAGGACCTGCAAAATGCGGTCGTGCATTATCCTGCTGAAATGTAGGGTTTCGCAAGAATCGAATGAAGGGTAGAGCCACGGGTCGTAACACATCTGAAATGTAATTTCCACTGTTCAGAGTGACGTCAATGCGAACAAGAGGTGACCGAGGCGTGTAACCAATGGGCACCTCATACCATCGCACCGGGTGATACGCCAGTATGGCGATGACGAATACACGCTTCCAATGTGCGTTCACCGCAATGTCGCCAAACACGGAAGCGACCATGATGATGCTGTAAACAGAGCCTCGATTCATCCGAAAAAATGACGTTTTGCCATTCGTGCACCGAGGTTCGTCGTTGAGTACACCATCGCAGGCGCTCCCGTCTGTGATGCAGCGTCAAGGGTAACCGCAGCCATGGTCTCCGAGCTGATAGTCCACGCTGCTGCAAACATCTTCGAACTGTTCGTGCAGGTGGTTGTTGTCTTTCAAACGTCCCCATCTGTTGACTCTGGAATCGAGACGTGGTTGCACGATCCGTTACAGCCATGCGGATAAGATGCCTGTCATCTCGACTGCTAGTGATACGATGCCGTTGGGATCCAGCACGGCGTTCAGTATTACCCTCCTGAACCCAGCGATTCCATATTCTGCTAACAGTCATTGGATCTCGACCAACGTGAGCAGCAAAGTGGCGATACGATAAACCGCAATCGCGATAGGCTACAATCCGACCTGTATCAAAGTCGGAAACGTGATGGTACGCATTTCTCCTCCTTACACGAGGCATCACAACAACGTTTCACCAGGCAACGCCGGTCAAGTGCTGTTTGTGTATGAGAAATCGATTGGTAACTTTCCTCACGTCAGCACTTTGTAGGTGTCGCCACCGGCGCCAACCTTGTGTGAACGCTCTGAAAAGCTAATCATTTGCATATCACAGCATCTTCTTCCTGTCGGTTAAATTTCGCGTCTGTAGCACGTCATCTTCGTGGTGTAGCAATTTTCATGGCCAGTAGTGTACATCTACACAGACACTCCGCAAGCCACGGTGCGGCGGGTGGCGGAGCGTACTCTGTTCTACTCGCAAAGAGAGCGAGGGAAAAATGACTATCTATATGCCTCCGTATGAGCCCTAATTTCTCGTTTCTTATGTTCGTGGTCTTTACGCGCAATGTATGTTGGCGGCCGTAGAATCGTTCGGCAGTCAGCTTCAATTTCCTCAACAGTGTTTCTCGAAAAGAAAGTCGCCTTCCCTCCAGGGATTCCCATTTCAGTTCCCGAAGCATCTCCGAAACACTTACGTGTTGTTCGAACCCACCGGAAACAAATCTGTCACCCGCCTCTGAATTGCTTCGACGTCTTCCTTGAACCCGGCCTGGTACAGATCCTAAACACTCGAGCAGTAGTCAAGAATAGATCGCACCAGCGTCCTATATGCAGTCTCCTTTACAGGTGAATCACTCTTTCCTAAAATTCTCCCAATAAACCAAAGTCCACCATTTGACTTCCCTACCACAGTTCTCACATGCTCTTTCTATATCATATCACTTTACAACGTTACGCCCAGATATATAAACAACTAGACTGTCTCAAGCAGGACACTAATAGTATTGTATCCGAACATCACTGATTTGTTCTTCCTACTCATCCACATTAACTTACATTTTTCCACGTTTACAAATGGTTCAAATGGCTCTTAGCACTATGGGACTTAACTTCTGAGGTCATCAGTCCCCTAGAACTAAGTACTACTTAAACCTAACTAACCTAAGGACATCACACACATCTATGCCCAAGGCAGGATTCGATCCTGCAACCTTAGCGGTCGCGCGGTTCCAGACTGTAGCGCCTAGAACCGCTCGGCCACCCCGGCCGGCCCTACATTTACAGCTACTTGCCATTTATCACATCAATCCATAAATTTTGTGTAACTCATCTTGTATCCTCCTAGAGTCACTCAGCTTCTACACCCTATCGTACACCACGGAATTATCACCAAACAAACGCAGAATGCTCCCGACACTGTCCACCAAATCTTTTATGTATATAGAGAACAACAGCAGTCCTATCACACTTCCCTGGGCCACTCTTGACAGTACCCTAGTCTCCGATGAACACTCGCGGTCGAGGACAACATACTGGTTTCTATTACTCAAGAGGCCTTCGAGGCATTTACATATCTGTAAACTTATTCCTTATGTTCGTACCTTCGTTAACGCCCGCCCGACTAGCCGCGTGATCGAGCGCGCTGCTTTCCGAGCGGGCAGACGCACCGGTCCCCGGCACGAATCCCCCCGGCGGATTAGTGTCGAGGTCTGGTGTGCCGGTCAGCCTGTGGATGGTTTTTAAGGCGATTTTCCATCAGCCTCGGCGAATGTGACCTGGTTCCCCTTATTCCGCCTCAGTTGCACTACGTAGGCGATTGCTGGGCAAAGGCGCTGCAGTCTGGAACCGCAAGACCGCTACGGTCGCAGGTTCGAATCCTGCCTCGGGCATGGATGTTTGAGATGTCCTTAGGTTAGTTAGGTTTAACTAGTTCTAAGTTCTAGGGGACTAATGACATCAGCAGTTGAGTCCCATAGTGCTCAGAGCCATTTGAATCATTTGAACCATTGCTGCGCAAAACGCTGTTTCCACGTAAGCGTACACCATAATTACTCTACCACGCAAACATTATGAGACGTTCCCGGTGAGGAGGGGGTGAGGGGGGGCGGGAGGAGTCCACTGGGGCCGAACCGCACAATGACCCTGGGTTCGGTGTGGGACGGCAGTGGGGTGGTTGGACTGCTGTGGCCTGTTGTGGGGTTGTGAACCACTGAGGGCTACGGCGGGACGAAGCCCTGCCGTCGTTTGTATGTCCCCGGTTTAATACACACAGTACAACTTCGTTAACAACCTGCAGTGGGGCACCGTGTCAAACGCTTTCAGGAAATCTAGAAATATGGAATCTGCCTATTGACCTTCATCTGTAATTCGCAGTGTATCACGTGAGAAAAGGGCGAGCTGAGTTTCGCACGAGCGTTGCCTTCTAAAACCATACTGATTCGTGGAGGTAAGCTTCTCAGCGCCAAGTAAGTCATTATCATCATTGCTCTCCATAAAATCTTAAAATGCTCAGTTTGCTAAAAGATATGTTAATGAACTTTAATGCACACTGTGGAAGTACAGGTCTCAATCCTGCTACAGCGTATCGTATCGTAACCCTTACCAGCTGTGCTAGCTTCAAGTTCACAAGGTGACTTGGCGATGCCTCGTCAGCTAGGCACTGGAGTGAGCCTTTGGCGCGTGCAGGAAAGGAGCGTAGGTATTGTGGGAGATCGGCTCATGGAATGAACGAGAGAGAAAGCGGCCCCTGTTAGAGCGAATACGGGCGCGAAGTATTTATTTTATGATTATTATTTATTTATGCTAACAGCGATTTCACAGAGCACATTAAATCAATATTTCAATTCTAGCTGCACGCATTCTTCTTCCCCTTCACCCACATTCGTTGTTTCATACGTTTTCATCTCCGTTTCTGGAGCTGTTCGATGTTATCCTTTCTCTTTCTTCTTCCTTCGTGAATATATTTTTCGAATTTTGTTCCTAACTAAATTCCTGTTACGGGTGTTCACTATGCTTACTTCTTTGAGGTCATTTAGTGTCTGTCCAAACCATGCTGGATGTCCTTTCAACTTCATACTTGTACTAAAGATTTCCTTCGTCAGTCTCACATCATCTATTCTAGCCAAATGTCCGAAGAACGAAACTCTTCTTCAGCGCATTATGTTGTATTATTATTTACTCTATTTGTTAATATATTTCTCTGTTAGATCCTGGCCTGTTGTATTCTAAATTAAGAATTTATATAGGTATCTGGCTGCAGCCTTAAAACGTTTATAGAAAAGCACTTTTATTTGCCAATCAACTGTATAAACTGCCTTTATTCGTCCGGTTTCGGCTGTTTTCAGCCGGCCGTTGTGGTCGAGCGGTTCTAGGCGCTTCAGCCCGGAACCGCGCTGCTGCTACGGTCGCATGTTCGAATCCTGCTTCGGGTATGGATGTGTGTTATGTCCTTAGGTTAGTTAGGTTTAAGTACTTCTAAGTCTAGGGGACTGATGACCTCAGATGTTAAGTCCCATAGTGCTCAGAGCCATTTGAACCATTGGCTGTTTTCATCATCATCAACTGGAAGTTAACAGTTAGGAGTGCAATTTATCTAAGCTTTTTAAGAGTCTGTCAAAATGTGATTACGTTGCATTTTACGTTCTGCCATTCCTGCATTTGGTATATGAAAGTGTCTTCTACGAGAAATATGCATTTCTAAACCAACAGAGGCTAAAAATTTTTCTTTTTGTTGATGATGGTTGAAAAACCGAAACCAGTCAAATAAATGTAATTTATACAATTAATTGACAAATAAAAATGCTGTTGTGTTCTGTTTCTGTTGCCCCTGGGCCAAGTATGATTCTACCCATTCTACTTTGTATTTTAATCATTATTATTGTGTATATTTTTCTTTACGGCGACCGAACGGAATGAAAAACCGAACTGGCTAACTTAGTGGTGAGCACGTACTCTGATTGGACTTTATGTCGACGTAGGAACCTTCCCAGCATCTCTAGGTGTAACAAACACAGAGTTAGGCACAAACAACTTTTCGTTCCCTCATCACACTACGGTCAGTGAGTCTGTTATACTGAGGAGTGACAGTAGGAGACTGGGAGGACGCTCGTCAAACAGGCACACGACTATGGATGTTATCACTCTGATGCGTGTACCTCGGGAGTCAGTTATCCGAACATGCTGTCTGCAAGCACTGCGAGGTCGAATTAATGCTACAGCAGACATATAAAGCAAATGAACCGTTTGTTATTTTTTAAAAATGGTCAAACAATCTGCCAACTTACAACGTTGTAATCAATATGGGACTAAACCGACACAGTAGGAGAAGGTATCCGTCGTCACTAGTGTCACAGTCACCTCTCTCGCCAAGCTAAAACCCAAGAGGAAATTTTAGTGAGCTAAGGAAAGTCTCCCCGTGACGGAGGGGAACTCATTATCAATCCCGTGAACATTTCATTGGATAACGTTAGAGGCAGAGGAGCAGGTGATATAAACGGCTGGATGTTGGAAGGAACTGAGGGCATTCCGATCTGCGGCAACAAGTGTGCGAACAAATTGGCTACCGTTGGGATGTTTGCTGCGTCGCAAATGGTAGTGATATCGAACCAATGACACTTGACACTTTTATGTGAAGCTTGAGGTTGTTTGCAACCAAATGACACATCTACCGATTCTGTAAGTTACCTCAATAAATTTCTGCACTGATGAGCCAAAACATTACGACCACATGCTTAATAGCTTGTTTGTTCTTCTTTGAAACGAAATACATCACTGATGCTGCATAACAGGGATCCGAAAGTTGTTTAGCAGGTATGAGGAGGTATGTGGCATTAGATGTCTACGCACAGGTCACGTAATTAGCGTAAATAACGGGCCGCTGATGTGCATATGCGGTGATGGTGCCCGATAGCGACCCAGATGGGTTCCATAGGATTTACATCGGGTGAATTTGGTTGCCGAGACATCAACGTGAATTCACTATTATGCTCCTCAAACCAATGTAGCTCGGTTCTGGCTCCGAGACACGGACAGTTATGCTGTGAAAGATGAAATCGGTGTAGGAGAAGACACCAAGCATGAAGCCATGCAGGTGGTTCGCAGCTGTCAGCTTTTCTTAGAAATTTGGAGATTTGTGGTAAGGTCTTATGGGACCAAACTGTTGAGGTCATGGGTCCCTAAGCTTACGCACTACTCAATCTAACTTAAACTAACTTACTCTGAGGACAACACACACACACACATGCCCGAGGGAAGACTGGAACCCCCGACGGGGGGAGCCGCGCGGGCCGTGATAAGGCGCCTTGGACCGCGCGGCTACCCCACGCGGCAGCTTGTCTTCGATTACTACCGCAGGACCCATGCAAGCTCAGGGGAATGTCTCCCATAGGATAATACTGCTACCACCAGCCTGCGTCTGTGGCGCCCTGCACGTTTCGAGCCGCCGTTCACCTCGATTACGGCGTTTGCGGAGGCGACCATCGACCTCGTATCGCAGAAACGTGATTCATCCTAAGAGTCGATACGTTTTCATTGGACGACGGTCGACTCCAGATGGTCCCGTGCCCACTGCAATCATAACTGACGATGTCGTTGGGCTGACGTTTGAGCACATAGGGGTGGTCTGCAGCAGTGCTCCATGTTGAACTACATACAATGAAAGGTGCGCTCCAAAACACTTATGTGTCCACCAGCATTGCGCCGTTGCGGCAGAGATGCCACAGGTCACAATCTATCCTACATTACAGAGCAGACAAGCCACCTAACCCCTTCGTTCTGTGAGATCTTGGACGGCCAACCATTTAGCGCCTAGTGGTAGTTTCGCTGTCGCACGTCTTTTCATAGGTACGACAGTAGCACGTGAACATTCGGCCAGCTTCGCCGTTCACAGGCGCTGCGTAATAATAATCTGCTCTTTGTCAGAGTCGCTTATCTCAATGGATTTCCCCATTTGCAGCCCATATCTTCGCAAGAGTGATCCCCCGTCCGTGTGTGCTCTGGTTACATACTTTAGCTACCGCGTCACGTGTCTGCAACGTCACCAGGCTGCATCCAACGTCGCGGTGGGCAGTGATCATAATTTTTTATCATTCCAAAGTTGTTAAATCCTTTTTGACGCGCCCTGCATTGATTCATCGCGAGCACACAAACAACTTCGTTTGCTCTAAAATGGTTCAAATGGCTCTGAGCTCTATGGGACTTAACATCTGAGGTCACCAGTCCCCTAGAACTTAGAACTACTTAAACCTAACTAACCTAAGGACATCACACACATCCATGCCCGAGGCAGGATTCGAACCTGCGACCGTAGCAGTCACGCGGTTCCGGACTGAAGCGCCTAGAACCGTTCGGCCACAACGGCCGGCAACTTCGTTTGCATTCCGTGCCACCAAATACACGTATACCTCGATAGGGGTGTAGCACAAAATGTATAGCGCTGGTTTATGAAATTTATGTGCGGCCACTGATCTTCAAATTCTCTAAGAACATAGAGAACGGGGGAAGGTAGTATGCGAAGTGTCCTTGCCGGTGGTTATTTATTTATTTATTTATTGCCAAATTATAGACCTGTTACCTGATGTTTAAAACAGGTCGTACATCTTAGAATTTTAGTTTTTCATCTTTTTACAGTTTTCTTTTCTTTTGTTTTATCTACAACATTTACAAAGAATGATACTTTTCAAAATAATAATTTAAGGTTGAAACATAAAAAAATTTTTTTAAGAAGAACATAAAACGATGATAGGATAGTGGAGAGATTTGTTAGTACCATCACTGAATGTGACGGTGAATACCTCGGAATGGTTTCTTCGAGCCGTTGACCGCCAGTCACATACACACACACACACACACACACACACACACACACACACACACACACACACACACACACACACAAATGGTTATTAGTAGAGAAATAATATTGCTTATCCTATTTATTACTAATCTTATGTATTAACTACTTTAGGTGCCCATCCATGTACAGCATTTGGTGATTTCTTGGCTAGATCACCAGCACCTTATGGCTATTTACTGTCACATCTCAGCTTCCTCCTCCTGTTCCTCCTCATTGTCACTATTTTCGCTGTCAGTATGGATATCGCTGTCCAGCCTCTGGAGATTGTTGTTACGCTGCACATAGGCATGTCTGTACATCTACATCTACATCTACATCTACATTCATACTCCGCAAGCCACCCAACGGTGTGTGGCGGAGGGCACTTTACGTGCCACTGTCATTATCTGTTCCAGTCGCGTATGGTTCGCGGGAAGACCGACTGTCTGAAAGCCTCCGTGCGCGCTCTAATCTCTCTCATTTTACATTCGTGATCTCCTCGGGATGTATAAGTAGGGGGAAGCAATATACTCGATACCTCATCCAGAAACGCATCCTCTCGAAACCTGGCGAGCAAGCTACACCGCGATGCAGAGCGCCTCTCTTGCAGAGTCTGCCACTTGAGTTTATTAAACATCTCCGTAACGCTATCACGGTTACCAAATAACCCTGTGACGAAACGCGCCGCTCTTCTTTGGATCTTCTCTATCTCCTCCGTCAACCCGATCTGGTACGGATCCCACACTGATGAGCAATACTCAAGTATAGGTCGAACGAGTGTTTTGTAAGCCACCTCCTTTGTTGCTGGACTACATTTTCTAAGCACTCTCCCAACGAATCTCAACCTGGTACCCGCCTTACCAACAATTAATTTTATATGATCATTCCACTTCAAATCGTTCCGCACGCATACTCCCAGATATTTTACAGAAGTAACTGCTACCAGTGTTTGTTCCGCTATCATATAATCATACAATAAAGGATCCTTCTTTCTATGTATTCGCAATACATTACATTTGTCTATGTTAAGGGACAGTTGCCACTCCCTGCACCAAGTGCCTATCCGCTGCAGATCTTCCTGCATTTCGCTACAATTTTCTAATGCTGCAACTTCTCTGTATACTACAGCATCATCCGCGAAAAGCCGCATGGAACTTCCGACACTATCTACTAGGTCATTTATATATATTGTGAAAAGCAATGGTCCCATAACACTCCCCCGTGGCACGCCAGAGGTTACCTTAACGTCTGTAGACGTCTCTCCATTGATAACAACATGCTGTGTTCTGTTTGCTAAAAAATCTTCAATCCAGCCACACAGCTGGTCTGATATTCCGTAGGCTCTTACTTTGTTTATCAGGCGACAGTGCGGAACTGTATCGAACGCCTTCCGGAAGTCAAGAAAAATAGCATCTACCTGGGAGCCTGTATCTAATATTTTCTGGGTCTCATGAACAAATAACGCGAGTTGGGTCTCACACGATCGCTGTTTCCGGAATCCATGTTGATTCCTACATAGTAGATTCTGGGTTTCCAAAAACGACATGATTCTCGAGCAAAAAACATGTTCTAAAATTCTACAACAGATAGACGTCAGAGATATAGGTCTATAGTTTTGCGCATCTGCTCGACGACCCTTCTTGAAGACTGAGACTACCTGTGCTCTTTTCCAATCATTTGGAACCCTCCGTTCCTCTAGAGACTTGCGGTACACGGCTGTTAGAAGGGGGGCAAGTTCTTTCGCGTACTCTGTGTAGAATCGAATTGGTATCCCGTCAGGTCCAGTGGACTTTCCTCTGTTGAGTAATGTCGTGTCCGCATGTACTCTTAAATTGTGCCCGTTGTTCTTAGTCTCTTATTGCTGTGTATATATCTATGTCTGTATCTGTGTAGTCTAAGTGTAGTGTATTCTATTGTTCGCGTATTTCCCGCAGAAAAAGACAGTGCGTTCTGGGGAACCATCTTCCCCGTATGTGAATGTAGGTGTCTCCTCAGACTCACGCGGTTTAAGTGCGTGGGATAAGGTCCGTCCGGTTAAGAAATGTACCATACCGCGGCTGGGATCGATATGTCTCATTCTCAGCCACTCCCTTATGTCAGGGAGGAAGTCGTGCAGCCTACGTCCCTTTTCACTTACATCCCACTCACCTTGCCATGTATCCAAACGCCAACTTTTAAGGTACCGGCACACCAGTTATTGTGTGTACTTTACCTAGTCTCCCCACCTTTAACCAGTACCTTGCAGCTCTCTATTTGATCGTGATATCTATGGGGCATATTCCGAGCACCACACAGTTGGCGGTGGTTCCACTTTGTTAGCTGCAATTGTTTACTACAGCGAGCAGGTCACTCACACAACGGTCTGCAGCTGCAGGAATTCCGTGTGGGTACCGGCTGGGTCGCGTAAGGTGGCGCGCGGCAGGTTCTGAGTTGGGAAAGCGCAGCCGGCACCGCCCACGCCGGGCTTTCGCGATCAGCCGGTGGGCGGCGGTGGGCGGCGGCCGCCCCACGCCCCACGTCGGCACGCCATGTCACAGCGCAGCACAGTCTAGGTAGACGAGGTACGCCATACCGCTGGCTGTGCGGTTGACTGCCTCGCCGCTTCCGGAGTGTCTTGCCGAACTGCTCCAACTCGACTTGGAAATTATGAAAAGGGTCGCGCTTTACTGGTTAAACAAAAGCAATCAAATGGAAGTACGGAGGGTGCTTGGAACTGAGGCCAATTTGAAATAGGTAATAAAAGATCTCATATTACAACTTTGGCAGAATGGATGGGACACTTCAGGCACAGGCTGGAAGACATACGAGTTTCTCCCTAACATCAGGAAGAGATTAAAAGTGAGATTTCTTAACCTGTCGAGTGGATTGATACATTATCTGACTGCCCATGGTCCGTATGCTACGTATCTATACAAAATCAAAAGACAGATTAATGGTAGCTTCGCCTCCGGTAGTGTGGGTACACCAGAACACACATTGTGGGACTGCGCGCTCTATGAAGATGCGGCTGTTAATGGACGTCAGGTATTAAGGATGCTTTGGGAAAAGAAGCACTAAGGAGCGAGTCGACCTGGTACATCTTTGATGATACTGCAGCCGCACTATCCAGCAAGATGAAGGAAGACTTCACGAGGCATTCACCAAACGTCGGCACGCTGCTATCCAGACTGGACGACATACTCTGCAGATGGAGAGCATATAACTCAGTTTGGCGACCGCCGAATGAAATATTCTGCCAAGAATCTAAACTGCATTGGTACAAGTGATCGTAGAAGCGTGTACTTTAAGACGTATCAGTGATGGGTGGAATTACTCTCTTCAATGGAAATGCTGCCCCGTACCAAAGGAAACCAATAGAAAATGGCTGTTGACCCGGTTGTATGAGGCGGATCCAGTAGCGGAAACAACATCTACGAGTCAAATGCACAAAAAAATGAACAAAGAACATATTCTGTTGAGTTTATAATAGTATTAGTTTTTGAGAGGTTGGTTAAGGGCTTTGTTGTAGTTCTTTTAGTGCAGAAGTAGTTATAGTCTTAAGTATTAGAAATAAATAGTTAATATACAGGGTGTTTCCGTCACAGCGTGCAAAAATTTAACGGGACACAGAAAATGCTCCACTGAACAATTTGAGGTAGCGAACCTGGGGCCGGAGAAGGCAGCTTAAGTAGATAATAGGAATAAAATCAGATTCTGTGCACTTTTTTATTTAAATCAATTACAGTTAACTGCAAATACCATCACTGAGACAATGAACGTACCATTTGTATTGTATCTTACAAGAAGTGCTGAAACTCAAGGCCATCAACCTCAATGTAAGCACGACATCAGCGAACAAGATTCTGACGCACGCTGACCAATATCCCTGGTGTGTTTCGAATCATATCACAGGCAGCTACAATTCTGGCAACTAATTCCGTCTCCGTATCCTCTGGGGTCTCATATACAAGTGACTTCAGGTATCTCCATAGGAAATAATCAAGGAGATTCAGGTCATGCCATGGAACAGGAACTGCCCTTCCAATCCAGTGACCAGCAAATACAGTACTGAGATGGTTGCGGACGTCCACACTGCAGCGAGGCGGTGCACCGTCATATTGTATCCACTTTCTCTCGCGAACCGCCAAGGGTACGTTCTCCAGCAACTCAGGTAGAACTCTTTTCACGAATATCTAGCTCAGGGTGCCGTCCACGGTGGCCGAGCGGCTCTAGGCGCTTCAGTCCGGAACCGCGCGACTGCTACGACCGCGGGTTCCAATCCTGCCTCGCGCATGGATGTGTGTGATGTCCTTAGGTTAGTTAGGTTTAAGTAGTTCTAAGTTCTAGGGGACTGATGACCTAAGATGTTAAGTTCCATAGTGCTCAGAGCCATTTGAACCATTTTGAACCATCTAGCTCGGGTGGCCACTCAGACGGCCAGGCAGAAGATATGGCCCAGTGAGAGTGTCGCCTACAATGCCGGTCCAGACATTCACAACAAAACGTACTTGATGGTGTGAGTCTACTACAGTGCGAGGGTTTCCCTCATCCCACACATTGCTATTCCTGCTGTTCGAAATACCATCACTATAAAATGAGGCGTCGTCAGTAAACAGGACTATTTGGAGGAAATCTGGTCGATCAGTCTACTGCTGGAGCAAGCACTGACACAATGCGCCCCTTGGTGCAAAGTCAGTCACAAGTATTGCATGGTCTCGTTGTGGGTGATATGGGTGTAATTGTTGCTCGTGCAGTGCTCGCCAGACGCTAGTATTTGCAGCGTCCATTTCATGTGCAATTCGACGAGTACTTGCAGTGGAATCTGCTGCAACACGTTCCAAATGGCTCTGAGCACTATGGGACTTAACATCTGAGGTCATCAGTCCCCTAGAACTTAGAACTACTTAAACCTAACTAACCTAAGGACATCACACATATCCATGCCCAAGGCAGGATTCGAACTTGCGACCGTAGCGGTCGGCGGATCCAGACTGAAGCGCCTAGAGCCGCTCGACCACATCGGCCGGCTCTTCTTTCCAATGAACCAGTCTCCCACATTCGTCGATCGAGAGAAGTAAAAACACGTCGTAACGGTTGATGCTTAACAGCAGGTGCAACGTAATTTACCATACACAAGTTGCGTGTCAGTTGAATTTTGCGGAACTGTATCGATACTGGTCCATCATATTGTACTGTACGTCTCAGAATAGCACAGAGCAATGAATGAGTCTGTTATTGATTCGTAGCACGTTCTGTCTTGGGACATTGTAAATACTACACAACAGAGCCACCTTATGGACAAGTAAAGTAAACAAAATCTGCATCATGACTTCCTAGTAATCAGGCTCGTCCTCGTTGTTTCCTTGCAGGCATGAAGAATGTATATCTAAAGAAACAAAACAGCACTCGTAAATAAGCTGGTAAACAGTAATGCTTGAGAAACAGGTAGACAAGTTTACTTCCATATTTCCTTAAGCTGGGATCACCGACACCAGGTTCGCTAGCACAAATTGTTCAGTGGAGCGTTCTCAATGTCCTGTTAAATTTTTGCATCCTCTTACGGAAACACCCTTTATAAATTTATTACTATCCAAGGAAATGCGATTTGTATGGCCTATTTTAGCTTTTGAGATGACAGACTGTAATTATAACACATAAATAAAAAAAATAAAAAAATGCCCCAACTCGCTCCACGGCGGGGCCGCAGCTGCTATGAAATGTACCGGCTGCCGAACACGCGAGTGCTCCAGTTTTAACGAGCAGTCAGGCGCCACGCAGACCTGTAGAACCCTGCGCAATCAGTACAGATGATCAAAGGTTCCATGTAACAAGCAGACAGACTGCTCTGCGTCTTGATGCTTATTATAGAGCGTGGAAAAAACAACCTGATCAAATGGTCCAAGCAGAACTGTACCCAGACAAGCTTTGTATTATTTAATAAACAGATTCTACGACACTGGCAAGTGTTCTACATTCCTAAACGTTTGAAATGTTACATTATTACACTGAGGTGGAGCTGATATTGGAGGTACGTAATGGTTTTAAAAAAAATTGAGGATGTGCTAGGAAAGGTAAAGGCGCCTGAGAGGCAGTTATGGCGTTCCGGTTGATAGTGAAAGCTAGAATGAAGGAAAAATCAAGACACATTTATAGGATTTGTCAACCTGGAAAAAGCGTTCGACGGTGTAATACGGTGCAAGGTGTTCGCAGTTCTAAGAAAAATAGGGATAAGTTATAGGGAAATACGGGTAAAACACAATACGTACAAGAGTCAAGAGGGAACAATAAAAGTGGGAGACGAAGAGCGAAGTACTAGGATTGAAAAGGATGTAAGACTTGGATGTAGCATTTCGGTCCTAATGTTCAGTCTATATATCGAAGAAGCTATGACAGAAACAAAAGGAAGTTTCAAGAGTGTAATTAAAATTCACGGTGAAAGGCAATCAGTGAAAGATACGCTGATGACATTGCCACCCTCAGTGAAGGTGAAGAAGTAGTACAGGATTCAGGATCTGCTGAATGGGATGAACAGTTTAATGAGTACAGAATATGGATTGAGAGTAAATCGAAGAAAGACGAAAGTAATGTGAAGTAGCAGAAATGAGAATTGCAAGAAACTTAACATCAAAATTTTTGATCACGAAGTAGATGACATTTAGGAATTCTGCTACTTGGGAAGCAAAATAACTCATAACGAACGAGGCAAGGAGGACATAACAAGCAGACTATCACAGGCAAACAGCTCATTTCTGACTAAGAGAAATCCATCAGTATCAAACATAGGCTTTAATTTGAGGAAGAAATTTCTGAGAATGTGTGTTTGGAGCACAGCATTGTATGGCGGTGAGACATGGACTGTGGGGAAACCGGAGCAGGAGAAAACGAAACATTTGAGATGTGGTGCTACAGAAGAATGTTGAAAATTAGGTGGATTTATAAGGTGAGGAATGAGAAGATTCTCCACAACAGTGCATTTACAACTTCAGGTCGTTAGCAAAATTTTGGTCGATTCGGTGTCCCCTACCTTGCACTGACCTTGACTTTCAGTTTCTTTCTCTCTACTCTGTTTTTAAGTCAGATGCTTTTCATCTTTTGTGAGTGGCTGAAATCTTTAAATTTTCTTTTATTCTTCTTTTTACAATAGCATTCAACTATGGACGTGGAAAAATTTCCTGTCTCGAATCCTACGTAAATGGAATAAGTGTTACAGTTTTTCTTCCTCTCGTTGTTTCGACTTTGTTTTTACCTGTGAAGAGTTTGTGCAAAGACTGACAACACAAAAAGCAAAATCGAAGTATCCTGTGACGCAATATCAATGGCTCGCAATTGGAATCAGTCGACTCAAATAAATACCAAGATCTATCAAACTGTGGTGATATGAACTGGAATCATATCGTAGGTAAAGCAGGCAGGAGACTTGGATTCAGTAGCAGGATAGTAGGAAAATCGAATTAGTTTAAAGGCGACTGCTTTCGAGACAGTCTAGTGGCACACCATAAAATACTGCTGTAGAGTATGTCAGCGATAACAAATAGGCCTAACAGTGCTACTGAATGTGTGCAAAGAAGCGCAGTGCGAATTGCCGCAGGTTTGTATGACTCATAGGTCGGCATCATGCCCGAGGCAGGATTCGAACCTGCGACCGTAGCGAAAATGTAATCAAATGTCAGTTCTAGTCTAATATATTTGTCTAATGAATACCCGATTCTCATCTGATTTTCTTCTTGGTGTAGCATTTTTAATGGCCAATAGTGTATTTGCGTTCAAACTGTGCAATGGCTGCTTGTCGTTAACTTCCATCTTCTGGAGTTCAGAAACAATTACCGACGAATGCCATCGATCTGAAGGCTAGGGTACAGTTACTCCTGTACTTCGGGGTGTTATTGATATTTCTGCTTGCTCAGTCCAACGTAATTACACATATAAAATTCGAATACACAGTTTTATTAAATATAAACTAATTAGTGTATCAAAATTTGAATTATGTGACTACCTTTCTTTTATTATTCTTGATTAAATGAAACATTTATTTAAAGGAACCTCTCGATACATGAGATAGTACAAAAGGGCTGCCAGGCTGGTATCAGAGAGCAGCGCCTCTGAAATAGAACTCTAGAACTCAAATATTGGTTCCTGACGATAACCCAGAGTCCATAATAGTCAATTTTCCATGATACATGTTATTTTACAAGGAGAATTAATTTGTAAACAGTGGCTGATAAAGAGTTTCTGAAAATAACTATCCTGTAGGTACACTTTTGTATTATTTTATTTCACGGTTTGCTACTGGTTTCGGGTTCGCAGCCTCATCTGCAAGCCCTCACTTTCGTTCTGACCAGCCAAGCAGTCGTGCTGTACATGGGATCATCACTTCGCAGTTCAACTAAGAGGCTGAGACCGTTAATCTAACTGAGGGCAGCACGATAGATTGGCTGATGAGAACGAGAATGAGCGGGTCTGAATGAGGTTGCAGCCCCGAAGCTGCTAGCAGACAAAGAAATGAAATAATACAAACGCCTAGGTGTGGGACAGCTATTTCCAGAAAAAAAACCCTAAACAGGAATGCGTTCAGTTCCTTTCCACATCCAGCCGTTTATCTCACCTGCTCCTCTGCGGATTCGATTTCTCAGGTCGGCTAAATTGTTTGGTACGGGAGGAACGCAGACACGGTCTTTAATGGAATGCCAAAGAAAGAGATCCAGTGCTGTCAAGTCGGGAGGGAGGGTACCATGTGATTCGCCCCTCACTGCCAGTTCACCGACCTGGAAGCGATTATCAAGGAAACCTCGAATTTCTTGAGGAAATGAGGTGGTGAACCGTCTTGCTGGTAGTAAACCATCCCAGCTCCGTCACCTTCATCGATCTGTGGAATTAAAAAGTTTTCAAACACATCCAGATGCGCAACAGCAGTGACAGTTGTCTGTATGAAGAAAAAGAGCTGTACACTTTCAATTCGCAAAGTGGGAAACAAATGTGTGATAGGTGAAAAAGTTTTAATATGAAGCCCTACTGTAGAGAGCTACTACCTCTATATGATGCATTTTAAATGGCGATTAAGTGGATGACACACGCGTGTAATAAACAGAGTCAACGAGTCCCACATCGCTTATACATAATATGTGATTCGTTGTAAAATATCTTCTGAAGAAGAAGCTTTACAACTGTCGAAACCATGGTCAAGGTTGAATAAACCTGTATTTTGCAAATGGCTGGTTGTTATTTCGAATCCATTGAAGCATTTCCAGTATCCAGATTACATTAAATTACATAATTAGACAAATATTTACTTGCATTGCAAGTCAAATAAGTTACCGGATACAGATATGTAGATCAGCGATTGTGTAATAAGTGTTACGAACGCCACGGTAGTTGTGTGTCTGGGTAGGCAGCACCTCGCACAGGACGGAGAGCTTTCCCATATTGTCCACAGCGTTCAGTGAAGAGATTGGACTCAGTCAGCGTAACACGGATCCACGCCACGGCCGTTAGTTGCAATCTGTTTTGTTGCACACCATTTTCCTTACTGCTGCCATAAACCTACTGCGACACGCACTGGAGTTGGCTGACCCCTCCCTAGGGAAGAACGCGACGTCCGACACTGCCTGGCTTGCGAGTGCCGCACGGCCCGCAGGCTTGCCAACCTAATGAGCGGCTGGACGGTCCTCCTCAAGTTACACTTTTATTGGACGTGCTTTTACTACACGTGCTGCATGTTGGTATCCTGGTCGGCTGCGAGCTTTCAGCTAACGAGGTTATTTGTCCCTGACCTTCGGAATGACTTGCCCGCTTATTACCCTGTTGGGCGAGTACAACGACGTTGGATGAGGTAGACTTTCAAGAGCCTTACGCGTCAGAGATAAGCATTTGCTGATATGTGGCGACTATTCTTAAAAAACTCCGCGTGGACTACTCAGTGGACTAATTATCCCTCCAGCAGAAATTTTTATTGTGCTACTGCTGAACAACCATTGTAATTACAGAGTTTGTGCCAAAATAACATGAGCCCCATTCAAGAGTGGCGTCAAATACCGGTTGGACCGTCCTCGCCTTCGACACATATACAAATACTGCCCAGTGTGGTACAATACTGTTTTCTTGCAAAATTCCTAGTTCAGTTCCTGAAGAAGTAAAAAAGCAAGGCAGTGCTAGATTTTTTGTTGTTTTCAAGAAAACGATTGTTGAGCAGTATTCATATCTGACAAATTTCACGACCAAAGAAGACGTTGTTTAAGCAGCACATTAGTATAACCAATTTTTGAAATCCCGAAGAGGAGAGTTATCGTAATGCAATGCACGAGCTCCGCATAATATACACACCCACTCTTCTAACAGATTTTTTTGTTCTTAAGAGTTTGTTTTCTTTTTAGTGTGACTGCAAACATTACAGAACGATGAGACGTCCCAAACTCTGCAGAGCCTTTTCCGTGGTTCACAGTTTTGTGTGTCCTAGTTTTTCGTCGGAACACATCACGTACAGTGGGTGAACAAAGATATGGCAACACAATACGTTATCGTGCCTAATACAGTGTGCGAAAACCTCTGGCAATCAAAACATCTCCCAGTCGTTTCTGAGGATAAATACACCTCCTGTTTGGTTTTTAAAGGTATAACGCTCTTCCTGCAAAATAGTGACAGTTCAGACAACTATGATGGAGGTGGATAGCGATCATGCAACCTTCTCTCCAAAGTAGAATACGAAGGCTCAATAATATTGAGATCTGGTGCCTATAGTGGCCAGGAAAGACGTGGCAGTTTATCCTCGTGCTCACAAAACCAATTCTAGATGATGCCAGCTGTGGTAGGAGGAGCCCTATGGTGTTCAAACATAACATCACCATTGAGGAACAAATATTGCACCATGGAATGAATTTGATCAGCCATAATGATCACACAGTCTCTGGCAGTAATGCGATCTTTCTGAGTAGCCATATGGCCCATGGAATTCCACTATGTGGCTACCCTGATCATCACCGAATCCCCGCCGTGTGTCACTTTTTTTTTTATGGGACTTAACATCTATGGTCATCAGTCCCCTAGAACTTAGAACTACTTAAACCTAACTAACCTAAGGACAACACACAACACCCAGTCATCACGAGGCAGAGAAAATCCCTGACCCCGCCGGGAATCGAACCCGGGAACCCGGGCGTGGGAAGCAAGAACGCTACCGCACAACCACGACCTGCGGACGCCGTGTGTCACTGGTGGGATGTAAAGTCGACCAGAAGTCGGAAGTCGTGTGAAACAAGACTCATTCGACCACACGACTTTCTTCCATTGCTCCATAGTCAAGGTTTTATGGCTCCGGATCCATGTTTTCCTTTTACGGGCGTTTTCATCACTGATGAGTGGTTTTGGAATTCCAGCTCGTCCTGGAATTTTCTGCGGAGCTCCCGTCGTGTTGTTTTGGTGCTGACAGAGTTCGCGAGTGCGACATTCAATTCTGCAGGTTTCGTTCTCTTTATTCTTCGTCACAGTTCTCTTCAACGAGAATCTATCACGAACATTCAACACACACTTTCGTCCATGTTGTGTGTTAGCAGATGATGTTTTTCCGCTTTTCCTTTATGTGGTATAAATCTTCGATACCGTGCCTCTTGAAACACCAAGCACTTCGCTTGCGTTGCTCATGGATACGGAAACACCCGCCATACGAACAGCACAGTTTGAGGACAATGGAATTCACTTAGCTCCGGCATAAAACACTCACAACTTCAGAGGACACTGTTCTGACCACGGCTGTCACTTGCAACGTATTAAGGACGAAGCGCAGGTGCCGTTTGTGGATGACTACAGCAGAGCAGCTTACAGGGTTGGATAACATCTGCATTTATGTTCAAGCCCGCTTCTCTCGCGGTGTTTCCATGCTTTTGTTCACCTCTAATTCCTCTCGTCAGTACTGGACGTACCGTACCTCAAGTTGCTTCTTAATCTCTCTATCAAATTACTGGCACCCTCTTTTAAGATTACCATGCATACCTGACATTTGTTACATGAGATACAGTGACGTCTAGTCGATCGATCAGTCACACGCTCCTTACTGAATTACAACTTCGTTCTTGGCGACGTGTTCAAATGTCGTAACTCTGGAAACCTGCGAACACAGACAGTATTTTACGCATACACGTCATAGCAAAATAGCTGGCCGCTCTTTCTGCAGTTTGAATACAAGCCCAGCGGGCAAAATATTCGCCTTCTTCTTCTCTTCAGGTAGCAGGTGAGGTTGCCCGTTACGCCACCTGTCATTGTCGGAGTCTTCCTCTGTCGCTTCTTCCTTGGCACTTAAAATTTCTAGCCTTTGAGGACAGACTGTCACTCATCATTCTCTCTAGGTGTTCGTTCCCTTATCTTCTATAATCTAGAATTTTGTCGTTTCGACTAAAAATTTTTAATTTTGCTCTAATATCTTGATTGCTTAGTCTGCCTTCTATTGTGCAATGTTTACTTCTTCTCAAGAGTTTCATTTTTTGAGCCTGAATAAGGTTGTCCTGCTTTTTGATAATCATGCAGGTCTCGCTTCCATAGAGGGCTGCGTGGAATGCAATTGTTTTGTAGAATTTAATTTGAATATCTTTTCTAGTTTTGTTTCTAAGGTTTCTGATAATTGTTCCCCATACCTGGCTGTATTTACAAAGCTTAATTTCTGTATCTTTGCTGTAACCATAGGTCACGTCACATTGAAGGTAACTGAAGTGGTTTACTTGCTTTAAAAATCTTCTGGTCTACTACTATTTTTGTTCTAGTGGAAGTATGGTCTTCCCCCAAGAATGCCATTGCCCTAGTTTTTCTGATGAGATGTCCATGTCAAATTTCGGACTTATTTGTTTCAGTAAATTAATTCTTTCTGAACGTCCTCTTCTTTATCTGCAATAGTCATTGCATCGTCGGGTTTTAGCAAGTTATTTAAAAGAGTCCTCCTGTCTGTGTATATATCTTTTTGAAATTTAGTTTTCTACATGCACATAATTTCAGGTATGCAAATGTTAATGTGGGCGAAATACAGCAGCCTTCTCGTAATCCTTTGTTGGGTGTTACCTAATTAGTCATTTTTCCGTTGAGATCTAGAGTTACATCGTGTTCTGATACGAACTTTCTATCGCATTCATTACATGGTTAGGATACCCGCGATTCGTCGTTATCTTCCGGAGTTTCTCTCTGTTGACACTGTCAAACATTTTTTAAAATCTCTAAAAGAAATGTGTGGTTTCTTTATTATAATCTCTGCGTATTTGTAAGGTCTGTTATGAAATAAAAACTGCTTCTGTCGCAAAGCGTCCTTTCCTAAAACCCATTTGTTCCTCACACAGTACTAAATTCTGTTGTGTTTTTAAGTCTTGTGTTTAAAATCTTAACATATATCTTGTATGCTGAGTCCAGTAAAATCATTCCTCTGTAGCTACTGATACAAAACGGCGCAATAACAGTGGTCGTCAAAATATAGGCCGGCCGATGTGACCGAGCGGTTCTAGGCGCTTCAGTCCGGAACCTCGCTGCTGCTACGGTCGCAGGTTCGAATCCTGCCTCGGGCATGGATGTGTGTGATGTTGTTAGGTTAGTTAGGCTTAAGTAGTTCTAAGTCTAGGGGACTGATGACCTCAGATGTTAAGTTTCATAGTGCTTAGAGCCATTTGAACAATTTTTTTTCAAAATATAGTAACTGACATACACTGAAGCGCCAAAGAAAATGCTATAGGCGCGGATATACAAATATAAAGATACGTAACAGGTAACAGGTAACGTCTAGACACGTAACAAGTCGGCAAGGCCCAAATAAGAAAACAAGTGTCTGGAGCAGTTAGATCGGTTACTGCTGCTACAATGGCAGATTATCAAGATTTAAGCGAGTTTCAACGTGGTGTTATAGTCGGCGCAAAGCGATGGGACACAGCCTCTCTGAGGTAGCGATGAAGTGAGGATTTTCCCGTACGACCATTTCACAAGTGTACCGCGAATATCAGGAATCCGGTACAACATAAACTCTCAGACATCGCTGCGGCCGGAAAAAGGTCCTGCCAGAACGGGACCAACGACTACTAAAGAGAATCGTTAAACGCAACAAATTGCTGCAGATTTCAATGCTGGGCCATCAACAAGTGTCAGCGTGCGAACCATTCAACGAAACATCATCGATATAGGTTTTCGGAACCGAAGACCCTCTCGTGTACCCTTGATGACTGCACGACACAAAGCTTTACTCCTGGTATGGGCTCCTTAACCCGCCATTGGACTGTTGATGACTGGAAACATGTTTCCTGGTCGGGCGACTCTGGTATCAAATTGCACCGAGGGGATGGACGTGTACGGGTACGGAGACAACCTCATGGGACCATGGACCCTGCATGTCAACAGGGGACTGTTCAAGCTGGTGGAGGCTCTGTAATGGTGTGAGGTCTGTGCAATTGGTATGGGACCCCTGATACGTGTAGATACGACTCTTAAGGTGACAATTACGTAAGCATCCTGTCTGATCTCCTGCATCCATTCATGTCCATTGTTCATTCCTACGGATTTGGGCAATTCCAGCATGGCTACAGAAAGGCTACCGAGTGCCTCCAGGAACACACTTCTGAGTTTAAACACTTCCGACGGCCACCAAACTCACTAGGCATGAACATCATTGAGCGTATCTGGAATGCCTTGCAACGTGCTGTTCAGAAGAGATCTCCACCCCATCGTACTCCTACGGATCTGTGGACAGCCCTGCAAGATTCAAGATGTCAGTTCCCTCCAGCACTATCTCAGACACTAGCTGAGTGGATGCCATTTCGTGTTACGGCACTTCTGCGTGCTCTCGGGGGCCCTACACGACATTAGACAGGTGTACCAGTTTTTTTGGCTCTTCAGTGTATTATCGGGGACGAGTGTCATTGCTTGTGAAGGACAGTCGGTTTCCAAATCGACAGGAATTGCTGCTGTACACAAATGCAGGAGTATTCCATAAGATTTCGGGATTGCAGCCGGATCTCATCGACTTCTTTCCACGATATTTCGGCTGCCAACCTTACAGCCATCTTCAGGCGAGTGTTTGACACTGGAGATTGCTAGTGTAAGTCGCTCTATTTATACTTAAAAGTGCCGCAGGCGCGCATGCGCAAGTTACCGTAGCATGCGCGCCACCTGTCGATTCCAAGGCCCTCTACAATATTACTGCATCTATGGAGCGCCAACGAATGCATGAAAAAAGTAAAACATGCACACAGATGTGTCCAAAACAATAAAAGGAAAATTTCAATATTAAATTTAAAATTACTTGTCGCTCGACATGTCAGAAGCCATAAAAAGTTTTCTTTTGGTTGAAATTAAAGAAATCAACGGGTCCCAGGCCTTATTCAATAAAAAGCCGCCATCACGATTAATGAGATTTTCTGCTAAACGTATTTCGACGGATTCCTTCACAACTGAATCCCAGAAGGATCTCGATGGGGCCAAGATTTTCGTGGCCGAATAATCCATAGTATGTCCTGTGGATATACAATGTTCGGCTATGGCCGACTTACTGGGCTGTAAAAGGCGAGTGTGGCGCTCATGTTCAACGCAGCGGTCGTGTACTGTGCGTGTGGTTTGACCAATGTAGGCTTTCCCACACTCGCAAGGTATTTTATAAATTCCAGCCTTCCGTAATCCCAGATCATCCTTGGCTGAGCCCAGAAGAGCACGAGTCTTTGTAGGTGGCCGGAAGATTGCTTTCACACGATGTTTCTTTAAAATTCTGCCTACTTTCGATGAAATGTTCCCGACATATGGGAGAAATGCTCTGGAAAGAAGTCGATGAGATCCGGCTGCAATCCCGAAATCTTATGGAATATTCGATACGCCGGGAAAATTTCAAGAGTCAAATGCAGGAGTGTTTTGCATGTTATATTCAATGGTACGAACACAGAAACTGAACAGCAACTGACTTGAGGCCTAGAGTCTGGTCCGATGAGACACAATTTTGTCTGTTTTCAAACGATGTGAGCACTCCAGGGAAATGACGTCCCAAAAAATGGTTTAACCCTCAGTGTGCGGAGGGAGCAGTTAAGACGGTTCTGAGGTGTTTGAGTGGTGGTTTTCGTATATTACGTGGGTTCACTCATTCTGGTTACCGGTGACTGGATGTTGCGCTTTCTTCTACATCTTCCTCATGAGTATGTTGTGGACGCTCTCATGCTCCAGTATATCAACAACCCGTGTTCGCAGGACTGCATGCATTCGTCGTTGGCGAATATTCAGCGATTCTCTAGTCCTTTACTGGACCGCTGAATCACCATATTCGCGTCCCTCAGGAAATGTCTGGTACCATTTGGAATAGGGAGTGAAACATTCCACTCAAGCTGCCCGCAATTTGGTAGTTCTTAGGGATCTTATCGCCAATCAATGCCCACAATCGGATATGGCATATTTCAAGATACTTGTATCCACAAGTATCTCTTCCTCGGCGAATTGAAGTTATTATCAGCTCTAGAAATGCACGTAATAATAGGACTACATCACTGACGCCAATCTACTGTAGAATAATGGAACATGGTTTATGGTCGCATATTATGACGTTTTTCGAGAACGAAACTCTCCTCCATAAAAATAACATGAATTCCGCAAACAGAGATCATACGTATCTCAGCTCGCTCCGTTCCACCATGAGATCCATTGTACTGTAGACATCAGCGCTCAGGTTGAGGAAGGCAGTTTGACACCGCCCCGCACTGCCAATTAGTGAAAAAAAAGTACGACCTTATCGAGCATCAGAGAACATTCACGATTGGATTCAACACCTTCTTGCAAATGGAACACAACACGTCGGTATTAGAGTAATAAAATCGACGGATCTACAGGTAATATCAGGAGTACCCCAAGGAACAGTGACGGGGTTGTTACTGTTTGCAATATACAAAAATGATCCAGAAGAAAATGTGACAAGCTCCATAAAGCTGTTCGCAGTTGATGCGGTTCTCTGTAACAAAGTAGCAACGCCAGAACACAGTACAGATTTGCAGAATGACCTGCAGGGACTGGCAGTCAACCCTGAACGTAAATAAATGCAATATATTGCTCATACACAGGGGAGGAAATCCACTATTGTTTAAGTACACTATTGATGACAATTTTCTAGAAACAGTAACTACCGTAAAATGTCAAGGAGTGTCTACTGGAGCGACCATAATTGGAAAGAGCACATAAAGCAAACAGCAGGAAAAGCGGATGCCAGACTCAGATTCATAGGAAGAATCGTAAGAAAATTTAAATCATCCACGAAAGAAGTGTCTTACAAGGCGCTTGTTCGGCCGGTTCCTGAATATTACTCATCACTCTAGAATCCTTACCAGGAAGAACTAATTGAAGAAATAAAGGAGATCCAACGAGGAGCAGCGCATTTCGTCACGGAGTTGTCTAGTCGGCGCGAGAGCGTTAAGGAGATGCTCAACAAACTCCACAGGCGGACGCTGCAAGAGAGGCTATGAGCACAACGGAGAGGACGTTCTGGAAAGAGTCGGAGGACGTGTTACTTCTTCCCACATACGTCTTACGAAATTATCGCTAGCTACCAAATTGCGGGGAGCTTGAGTGCTCGCTGCTCCAAACAGTACCAGATACATCCTGTGATTTAGTGGACCAGTCGGGAACCACAGAATCGCTGAATATTCGTCAACCACGAATGCATGCAGTCTTGTTTACAGGGCTGTTGTGATACTGGAGTAACAGTGCGTCCACACCAAATTCATGAGGAAGATGTAGAAGAAAATTCGAGAAATTAGAGCTAGTACAGAGGTTTACCGAAAATTATTCTTCTCAGGCACCATTTGCGAATGGAACAGTGTAGGGGGAGGGAATCAGACAGTGGCACAGAAGTACCTTCCGCCACACACCATCAGGCGGCTTGCGGAGTATTGGCATAGATTTACAGGGTGACTCAAAAGTCTGTCAACACTTGAAAACTCTATACTTCAAGGAGAGAGGTAAAAAATTGACACACGTTTTTGAAAGTGACACTGGTTTCATTGAAACCAAGCAAAGTACATAATGTGATCAACATATAGCCCCTCATATTATACAAAAGCGGTAATTAACGCAACAATTGACTTTTTGCAAAGACGATGTTCTTTATAACAAACACTCAGCATGTCGGACGTTATTCAGCAACAAAAAATGTAGTCGAGAGCCGATGTTGTGAACAGCACTGTACAGCATATCGGTAACAATGATGAGCAACTGCCGTGGGATGTTGTGTTTTAGAATCCCGAATGAGGTCGGACGATCGCTGGTAGACTCGTGGCAGGTAACCCCACAACCAATAACCACCCGGATTGAGGTCTGGGGACCTAGGATGCCAGGCATGACGGACGTGGCGCTCAGCATTCAGTCCTCACAATAGGATGTGCGCAAGAGATATCTCAAACGTGTAGCAATATGGGTGTGGAGCGCCATCCTGCATAAAAATCGTACCTTCCAACAGGTGTTCATCAGCCAGACTAGGGGCGACCTCTCTCTCTCTCACTACAGCTCATTATATACACGAGTCCCACGTGGCATCACTAATGCATTGCTATCCAGCGCCATTTGCATTCGTTTTTGGTTTCAATAAAACCCCATGTTATTTCAGGCATGTGTGTCAATTTTTACCGCTCTACCTACACTATTCCGTGAATCAGTGTATTTTCAAATTTTAACAGACTTTTGGGTATCCCTGTAGATGCATGAGGTTGGTGCATAAGTTCATAGCGTTTTTCCATAAGTTTAGTTAACAAAAGAGACTTTATTCATTAATCATAGCCGGTCGGGGTGGCCGAGCGGTTCTAGGCGCTACAGTCTCGAACTGCGCGACTGCTACGGTCGCAGGTTCGAATCCTGCCTCGGGCATGGATGTGTGTGATGTCCTTAGGTTAGTTAGGTTTAAGTAGTTCCAAGTTCTAGGGGACTGATGACCACAGCAGTTAAGTCCCATAGTGCTCAGAGCCATTTGAACCATTAATCATATTAATTATATATTCTCCTTCACTATTTACAACAGCCTGCCAACGCTGGCGTAACTTTTCGACACTCTGACTATAGAAACCACGTGCTTTTGAGGCGAAGATCTCGTCGAGCCAAGTTCGGAGCGCATTTTCATCCGGCAAGGAAGTTCCCTGAAGGCTGTTCGATAGAGAGCGGAAAAGGTGAAATCTGAGGGTGCAACATCAGGTGAATAAGGTGCGTGCGGAACGAATTTGCAAGCCAACTCCTGCAGAGTGTTTCTGTCTGTCTAGCAGAATGCGCGCAGTAGTTATCGCGGGAGCAGCATCACTTAACGCAGTCTTCCTGGTCACCGTTCTCCGTTTGGGTATGCAAGACGCCTCAGTTGTAGACATTAAATGTCAGCAGTGATGGTTATATGTCGGGAAAGCAACAGGGGCGCTATTACACCAGATACATAACATTATCTTTTTTAAATGTGCGTAGGTCTTTGTATGGTGAGTTTCTTATTTGTTTGGGCTTAATCACTCCTTTCTTTTCCTAGTGTTAGCATAAAGGTTCCATTTCTCGTCACCAGTAACGGTACAGGATAGGAATGGTTGGTGCTGGTCTCGAGTCAATTGATGAAGAGCAAGCAGAGATGCAATGTGTCTACCCGCTGATTTTTGTGATTTTGGCTTAGAGCACGCGGTACCCATGTACCTGATTTTTTAACTTTCTCCATTGCATGTAAACATCGCACTACGGTGGAATGATCACAGTTCATCACATCTGCCAGTTCCCGAGTACACAGACCTGGATCACTGTGGATTAATGCGTTTATACGGACTTCATCGAACCCCGAAGGTCTGCCTGAACGTGGAGAGTTACTGATGCCAAAACCATCCCCCTTTAAAACGAGAAAACCATTTTCTTATCGTGTTGTGTCCAATGGCATTATCTTCGCACTCGGCCCAAACGATTCTCGCTGCTTCCGCTGCTGTCATCACTCTATTGAATTCAAACAGAAGGATATGTCAGAAATGTTCCGATTTCTCCACTTGGCACCTCATTTTCTAGCGCCCGCAGCTCCACTCGCTGTCTCCAAATGACAGAAGGACAATATGTAAGTTTCCTTTAATTTACGTTTATGGTCCCAAACTTTTTGTTAACAGATTACCGGTTTCGGTCTTTAATGACCATCATCAGATTTGTTTCATAAAAACAAAGTCCTAATGTACTGCAGCCATATTGGCATCCTCAAATGTTAAATGCGGAATCAGCACCAGCATTTAACATTTGACGATGCTAATATGGCTGCAGTACATTAGGACTTTGTTTTTAAGAAACAGATATGATGATGGTCATTAAACACCGAAACCGGTAATCTGTTAACAAAAAGTTTGTGACCATAGACGTAAATTAAAGGAAACTTATTGTATATACGGGTCACTGTTTTTTCGTGACAATGTCGCAGCTTGTGGGACAATATGTAAAACCGAGTAGCCACAGTGAACTACCAGTAGAAAATGACAATCGATACGTAAATCCATAGGAACCGGCATACCAACATGCAAAACAAAAACGCTACAAACTTATGCACCAACCAAATAGATACAGAAGCGGTGTAGCACGATATTGGCATGATGGCTCCTAGGGGGACTAATTATTTGTCCTCTGCAAAAAATGTTCAAATGTGTGTGAAATCTTATGGGACTTGACTGCTAAGGTCATCAGTCCCTAATATTACACACTACGTAACCTAAATTATCCTAAAGACAAACACACACACCCATGCCCGAGGGAGGACTCGAACCTCCGCCGGGACCAGCCGCACAGTCCATGACTGCAGCGCCCTAGACCTCTCGGATAATCTCGCGCGGCTGTCCTCTGCACCTATGATATACGCCGCACTGTAGTAAAGTGGCCCCAGCTGAAGAAGTGGTACTTGGATCAGCCTATGTTAGTTTGGAATATGACAACTGTCAGTATTTGTATGTCTATCCTTTTGACTGGAGGTCTTGGGGGGACCACGGCCGTTCACTACTGTAAGAAAATGAAACGCCTACAGTCGTTCTTATAATCTTATTGATTGTGTAGCTACCAGTTGATGGTTGGAGTACTGACATCAAAATTTACAGGTGGTTGTTGTTGTGGTCTTCAGTCCTGAGACTGGTTTGATGCAGCTCTCCATGCTACCCTATCCTGTGCAAGCTTCTTCATCTCCCAGTACTTACTGCAACCTATATCCTTCTGAACCTCCTTAGTGTATTCATCTCTTGGTCTCCCTCTACGATTTTTACCCTCCATGCTGCCCTCCAATACTAAATTGGTGATCCCTTGATGCCTCAGAATATGCCCTACCAACCGATCCCTTCTTCTAGTCAAGTTGTGCCACAAATTTCTCTTCTCTCCAATTCTATTCAATACCTCCTCATTAGTTATGTGACCTACCTATCTAATCTTCAGCATTCTTCTGTAGCACCACATTTCGAAAGCTTCTCTTCTCTTCTTGACTAAACTAATTATCGTCCACGTTTCACTTCCATACATGGCTACATTCCTTACAAATACTTTCAGAAATGACTTTCTGACACTTAAATCTCTACTCGATGTTAACAAATTTCTCTTCTTCAGAAACGCTTTCCTTGCCATTACCAGTCTACATTTTATATATTCTCTACTTCGACCATCATCAGTTATTTTGCTCCCCAAATATCAAAACTCCTTTACTACTTTAAGTGTCTCATTTCCCAATCTAATTCCCGCAGCATCACCCGATTTAATTCGACTACATTCCATTAACCTCGTTTTGCTTTTGTTGATGTTCATCTTATATCCTCCGTTCAAGACACTGTCCATTCCGTTCAACTGCTCTTCCAAGTCCTTTGCTGTCTCTGATAGAATTACAATGTCATCGAAGAACCTCAAAGTTTTTATTTCTTCTCCATGGATTTTAATACCTACTCCAAATTTTTCTTTTGTTTCCTTTACTGCTTGCTCAATATAAAGATTGAATAACATCGGGGAGAGGCTACAACCCTGTCTCACTCCCTTCCCAACCACTGCTTCCCTTTCATGCCCCTCGATTCTTAAACTGCCATCTGGTTTCTGTACAAATTGTAAATAGCCTTTCGCTCCCTGTATTTTAACCCTGCCACCTTCATAATTTGGAAAAGAGTATTCCAGTCAACATTGTCAAAAGCTTTCTCTAAGTCTACAAATGCTAGAAACGTAGGTTTGCCTTTCCTTAATCTTTCTTCTAAGATAAGTCGTAAGGTCAGTATTGCCTCACGTGTTCCAATATTTCTACGGAATCCAAACTGATCTTTCCCGAGGTCGGCTTCTACCAGTTTTTCCATTCGTCTGTAAAGAATTCGCGTTAGTATTTTGCAGCTGTGACTTATTAAACTGATAGTTCGGTAATTTTCACATCTGTCAACACTTGCTTTCTTTGGGATTGGAATTATTATATTGTTCTTGAAGTCTGAGGGTATTTCGCCTGTCTCATACATCTTGCTCACCAGATGGTGGAGTTTTGTCAGGACTGGCTCTCCCGAGGCCATCAGTAGTTCTAATGGAATGTTGTCTACTCCCGGGGCCTTGTTTTGACTCAGGACTTTCAGTGCTGAGTCAAACTCTTCACGCAGTATCGTATCCGCCATTTCACCTACATCTACATCCTGTTCCATATCCATAATATTGTCCTCAAGAACATCGCCCCTGTATAGGCCCTCTATATATCCCTCCACCCTTCTGCTTTTCCTTCTTTGCTTAGAACTGGGTTTCCATCTGAGCTCTTGATATTCATACAAGTGGTTCTCTTTTCTGCAAAGGTCTCTTTAATTTTCCTGTAGGCAGTATCTATCTTATCCCTAGTGAGATAAGGTTTTACATCCTTACATTTGTCCTCTAACCATCCCTGCTCAGCCATTTTGCACTTCCTGTCGATCTCATTTTTGAGACGTTTGTATTCCTTTTTGCCTGCTTCATTTACTGAATTTTTATATTTTCTCCTGCGTCTGTGTAAACCAGTTATGTTGGCCACTGATGCGGTGTATATACAGGGTGTTTCAAAAATGACCGTTATATTTGAAACGGCAATAAAAACTAAACGAGCAGCGATAGAAATACACCGTCTGTTGCAATATGCTTGGGACAACAGTACATTTTCAGGTGGACAAACTTTCGAAATTACAGTAGTTACAATTTTCAACAACAGATGGCGCTGCAAGTGATGTGAAAGATATAGAAGACAACGCAGTCTTTGGGTGCGCCATTCTGTACGTCGTCTTTCTGCTGTAAGCGTGTGCTGTTCACAACGTGCAAGTGTGCTGTAGACAACATGGTTTATTCCTTAGAACAGAGGATTTTTCTGGTGTTGGAATTCCACCGCCTAGAACACAGTGTTGTTGCAACAAGACGAAGTTTTCAACGGAGGTTTAATGTAACCAAAGGACCGAAACGCGATACAATAAAGGATCTGTTTGAAAAATTTCAACGGACTGGGAACGTGACGGATGAACGTGCTGGAAAAGTAGGGCGACCGCGTACGGCAACCACAGAGGGCAACGCGCAGTTAGTGCAGCAGGTGATCCAACAGCGGCCTCGGGTTTCCGTTCGCCGTGTTGCAGCTGCAGTCCAAATGACGCCAACGTCCACGTATCGTCTCATGCGCCAGAGTTTACACCTCTATCCATACAAAATTCAAACGCGGCAACCTCTCAGCGCC
The DNA here is from genome assembly GCF_023898315.1 of Schistocerca nitens. Lineage (NCBI taxonomy): Eukaryota > Metazoa > Arthropoda > Insecta > Orthoptera > Acrididae > Schistocerca > Schistocerca nitens. Next base: position 99,723,149 of record NC_064620.1, on the reverse strand, counting down.
GCTACCATTGCTGCACGAGAGACATTCGCTAACGATATAGTGCACAGGATTGATGACGGCGATATGCATGTGGGCAGCATTTGGTTTACTGACGAAGCTTATTTTTACCTGGACGGCTTCGTCAATAAACAGAACTGGCGCATATGGGGAACCGAAAAGCCCCATGTTGCAGTCCCATCGTCCCTGCATCCTCAAAAAGTACTGGTCTGGGCCGCCATTTCTTCCAAAGGAATCATTGGCCCATTTTTCAGATCCGAAATGATTACTGCATCACGCTATCTGGACATTCTTCGTGAATTTGTGGCGGTACAAACTGCCTTAGACGACACTGCGAACACCTCGTGGTTTATGCAAGATGGTGCCCGGCCACATCGCACGGCCGACGTCTTTCATTTCCTGAATGCATATTTCGATGATCGTGTGATTGCTTTGGGCTATCCGAAACATACAGGAGGCGGCGTGGATTGGCCTCCCTATTCGCCAGACATGAACCCCTGTGACTTCTTTCTGTGGGGACACTTGAAAGACCAGGTGTACCGCCAGAATCGAGAAACAATTGAACAGCTGAAGCAGTACATCTCATCTGCATGTGAAGCCATTCCGCCAGACACGTTGTCAAAGGTTTCGGGTAATTTCATTCAGAGACTACGCCATATTATTGCTACGCATGGTGGATATGTGGAAAATATCGTACTATAGAGTTTCCCAGACCGCAGCGCCATCTGTTGTTGAAAATTGTAACTACTGTAATTTCGAAAGTTTGTCTGCCTGAAAATGTACTGTTGTCCCAAGCATATTGCAACAAACGGTGTATTTCTATCGCTGCTCGTTTAGTTTTTATTGCCGTTTCAAATATACCGGTCATTTTTGAAACACCCTGTATATGGGTAAGCACTTCAGCGTCAACTACGTCGTGAAGATGGCGCATTGAAGCGCCGAAACTGGTAGCTACACAATAAATAAGATCATAAGTACGGCTGGAGGCGTTTGATTTTCTTACAATTGTCGGTACGGTCTCTCCGCTGTCGTCACCGTCCGTTCACTGGGGTGTCACAAGAGCGGCGTGAAATGCAGCGAATTACGCCGGCACCCTTCAGCAGGGCACGGTCTCCCGTTCCGGTATTGTCGCCGGCGGCGCGGCGCAGGGAATGGGAGCAGTGAGGGGCAGAAAAAACGCTCTGAAAGTGTTTGTGGCGCGGCGCGGCGCAGGTTGTGGTACAAAGCGCGCGGGTCTCGCTCCAGTAAGCAGCCAACAGCCGCCGCGTGCGCGGCCTAGCCTCGCCGGCCTGGCGCAACAGCCGCTCCCGAGGGCTGGGGAGGCGGACACAGCTGGCATCACCACCTGTTGCGCACCCACTGGGCGGAGTCCACACACTACACCGGGCACAGCTCCTCATGCCGGGCCGCCAATGGTTTGCCGACTTCTGGGAAACATGTGATAATTTTTCCGCTTAGTAAACATTCAGGGCCGGCCGCAGTGACCGAGTGGTTCTAGGCGCTTCAATCTGGAACCGCGCGACCGCTACGGTCGCAGGTTCGAATCCTGACTCGGGCATGGATGTGTGTGATGTCCTTAGGTTAGTTAGGTTTAAGTAGTTCTAAGTTCTAGGGGACTGATAACCTCAGATGTTAAGTCCCATAGTGCTCAGAGCCATTTGAATCATTCAGGGGTTGGACGAAAACGTGGAAACACCACGAGAAATGCGTGCTTGAATATCAATACAGGAGCTGCCCACGCCTGCAGGTAGTGCTGTTGCATTTGATCACAAACGGCATCTGAGGAATGTCCTCAATACATTGCAAGTATCAGTCGTGCTCAGAGAAATGTTCTGTGTCTTCATTTTATCCATTATTTGTAGTTTTTCTTCGATGACTGTATTACTTTCGTAATATTAAACAACAATAATAAAATATTAATATAAAATTCTCTTCTCTACAAACAATAAGCTTGGACGTCACTTATCTCACACAGTAAACATAAACACTCCAATAACAGAACACAGTGGCGTACATGAATAACAGTGTAACAACTGTCCAGCGCTTTACGTAGGCCAAACAGGAAGAACTTTCCACACACGTCACAAAGAACACACTGAAGCCTTTACACCTAACCAATTTGACAAATTTGCAACAGCTAACCACATGTACCTTAACAAACACAGACTAAGCGACATCCATAACAGCTTAATTGTGCCCCATACCGAAAAGAATGGTAAAAAAATTGATCTGCTAGATCAATTAGAAATGATGTTACATAAAGAAAAAGCTTCTGAAAACTTGAATGAACAAACAAAGTTTAGCAGTCACAAGTTTTTCAGTAATTTCAGAAGTTCATTTTTTTCCGTAGTAACATGTATTTAATAATGTAACCATTTCATAAAGCATAGGCACATTTACCACATTCGGAAATATTTGTGTTATTAAGCACATCTTGTAACGCCGGAAATGCATATCCTCCTACTTCCATTTATTGTACTATAAATTTGTTTTCCTTATTTTTGTTACCTGAATATATAACATTTCTGTGTCTTTATATATTGTAATTGTTTTGCTATTTGTATATATATATATATATATATATATTTGTATATATATATATATATATATATATATATATATATATGCATTTATGTCGATGTATAATTGGTTTGTTTCGTAAATATTATTTGTATTTTTACGCTGGGTCTTGCCTAGGGAAAACTGCTATCGAACGATTACATCGATAGGTCGTGTGAAGAATCAAAGTGTGTAGGATCTTTGGTAGTGTTAACTCTGCCGCGTGGAGCGCGGGCAGGGCAGTTGGAGTCTGGCTGGGGTAGCGAGTGGAGCAGGTGTGTGGTGTGACGCTCCCGCGAGTTGCCGCGCTTTCGGGGTTTAGCAGCATGTAATCGCGCTCGACTTGCGATGATAGTTTCTGACATGGTGTCGCGGACGGGAAGCCTTAGCTGGCGCACATCAAGAGCCCGTTTCGTCTGGTGACCGTGTTGAGAAGAAGGCGCGCCAACATCCAGCTTCTGCAACAGCGACGGCCGACAATGAGTTACTGTCGCCACCTCCTCGATCGACGGCTTCAAACCTTCAATCAACTAACAAGGAAGACTAAAAGCACGTAAAGTTTCAGAACTGTATGGCAGACCTCAGCTTTTCAAATTGTTCCATTTGCCTCGCAAAATTACAGCAACTCAGCATGAACCTTTGTTGCTCATTGTCCCAATTGCATTACCAAGCAGGGTCCCTTCCTTTTCCGAAATGAAACCGAGTGTCGTTGAAATTCAGACGCCAGCATTAAAGTACTATCACTGCATTTCATTACTTTAGTTTCCAAGTGCAGTTAAAGCATAGCTGGCTACAATAGTTAGATTACACAAGCACAAATTAAGAGTGCGAGTTTTGTTAGCATATTTTAGCTTACCTGTGACTGCAGCTCAGCTTGGTACGTACTAAATTTTATTACTGTTAATTATTCAGAATCATTTAATTCAAGTTCAAAGTTAAATCTCTTGTTTCTAAATTGCGTAGAGTCAAGTTGCTTTTGAAATGATTGTTGAGGTAGTCCAAGGCTAACCGTATTCTGCTGGATTTCGATGTGCTTCAGAAAGAAAGCTCACTATTAACTTCAGTCACTAAATTAACTTTCGATTTTCCGGATTTATTAATTCTTTTGCTAAATTAAGTCAGAGTGTAGCGAAATTTATTACTCCTGACAAACTTTCAGTTTTCACACTACACGTGTCAACCTTCAGTTGCCACGCTTCTAGTGCTAATTATATGTGTAATAACCTTTCTTTTTCAGTTACTATAGTAATTGTCCTTAGGACAGGCGACCGTGATTTCCCCCAAATCTCAAATATCTAATTACCGCTAGTTAATTGTTAACGTAACGGCCGCACATTTACTTTCTTTATTAACTTTATCCCTATTTCAAAATTAATTTCCACCAGTTTCATTTGCATTTTTCCTTTCATTTAGATGTAACCCTTTCCTCCCTCTTTACCGACAGATTAACTTCGGTGACGATTGCTTTCCCAAATTTCCCATTAGGTACACGCGGTTTCATTTTTCACTGTCATTAAGGTCGATAAGTGAGGGAGAGGTTACACGTGGCGACCTGGTGACAGGACGATCTTCAGATTTGAGGTTGTTCTGGACACGAATTTTGCATTGTGCAAATCTCGTAACAAAGTACTGGTTACGAAATGGTCGATACGTCAGCGAGAATATTAGTGTGAGGAATCCTAATTAGATTTGAGATTTGGCATTTATATTGAAAGTTATTAAAATGAGTGAAGGCAACAATTGGTAGGCTTGGATAAGGAACAATCGGTCGAACAGTGGGGAACGCGCACCGCGGTACCCATTGTTCAGGGACAGGCGGCTAGCATGAAAGACGCGACCGCCGAAACGCAACAAAGAGCAGAAATGGAATTCCACACTTTAGAAAATGTTTCGGAGTCGGAAGTGAAAATCAAATGTGAATCCCTTGATGACGAATACGGGGGGACAATTAAAGAGGAAGCCGCTACGGAAGTAAAACCGGTAGTTTCCGGGAATTTAACTGATTTATTGAATGTTTTGATTAACGAAATCAAGAGTCAATCGGCCAAGCAAGAAGCTCAGTCTGAAAAAATTGAACGAAAGCTAGACAGTCACAACACAGCTATTAATGTTGTTAACAACAATGTTGGAGTTGTTAACACAAAAGTTGATAAAATCAAAGAAGATATTGTTGTGATCAATACCGAAATCGGTAATCTTAAACAGGAAATGATAGGCGTTCAGGCGGAAATTGCGAGCATAAATACTCGTTTTTATTCCGAAATTAGCAGAATCGAGAAAAGTGTAGGAGAATCAGTTGCTCCGATCATCGAGAATAAGGTGACGGAATAAATTCAATTAGTGAAAAAAGAGGATCAAAAGAAGGTGGAAACTTTAAAGGCTTTAGTATCCGAAGTAGATACCAAAGTGACGAAGCAGGCTAATACCTGCGAAGAAAAAAAAAGGGAAGTAGAAACGCTTGCGACAACCACTTGCCAAGTAATTACGAGAGTGTCAGAATTAGAAAAGAAACTTGACGAAAAACAGAGCTATGTGCCAATCTATGCACATAGTTCGGAATTGTTGACGAAAGAGGAGCGGTTCGACCCCTTGAAAAAAGGCGGTATACACGCGACGGATTTCATTAAGAATTGTGAAAGAGTTTTACCCAGATCATGGACTAATGAGAGAAAAATTAATGCGGTTATTGATGTGTTGGCTGGTGATGCCAAGCGTTGGGGCTTAAACCTCAACGTTACGGACCTGACTTTTGACGAATTTAAAAATTTGTTTCTGGCTGAATACTGGTCAGAGCAAAAACAGCAAAGTGTCTGGCGCGAATTTGTCGTATCGAGGCCTTTCGATGCGAATTCGCGCGGTTCGATGAAGGAGTTTTGTGAGGGCTGGATCCGCAAGTTGGAATATTTGCGTGATCGCCGCACGGAATCCGAAATAGTCTGGGAACTCTACAAAAAGCTTCCAGATGATACAAAACGCTACGTAGGAAGCAATTACAGGACAATAAATGATTTCCTGGAAAGAGTGGAGGACGAGGACAATTGGCGCAATAATCGCGACAGTGGTAGAGGCCGTGGTAACAACAACGGGTACCACAGCAACCACAACAACGATAACCATGGGAATAATGCATACCGCAATCTTGGCAGCAATAACAATAATGGTTCGGACCGTAATAACAATCGGTGCAATGCAAATAGTAACAGGAATGACGGAAACCAGTATCGTACTAACGTGATACGGGCTTCACAGAATAGTAATAACGCCAGAGGGTGTGATCAGCCGCCTCAGCAGCATCCGGGGACCGTATCTGCTGGGACGAGACAGGGAAACCATTAGCCGCGCCGGTGAGGGGCCGACCGGGCGTGGAGAAATTTTGGCGGCCCAATAACAGGAGAAAACCCAGGTGTCGTCGTTATGAAAATTCCGTGTGGAATAATCAACGGCGGGAGAGTGTGCCAGTGTTAGGAGAAAGGCGTGCGCCCACAAGTAGTAGATCAGCTGTATACACGGCAGTGGGAAGTACATTCACTGTCAGTGAGAACAATTTAAGTAGTGTTCCGGAAATCGATTATAAAGTGGCAGCTGTAATACCCACAGCGGAACTGGAGATTGAGTTTAAGAATGATTCGCAAGTGTTGAGAGAAGATCAGATGTCGGATAAAACGTCCGTCATCGAGCGAGGGGATGCAGAGAGGGATGAGGTCTGGTTAAGGCAGTTCGGTCGCTTATACGACGGACTAAGAGATTATAGGGGCCTGTATGGGAGAAGTGTTTATGGGGAGCGCGTGCAGGATTTGCCGCGTCTCGTCCCGCAGGTAGATAGTGTTTGTGAAATGATAGAAAGTTCTGGCCCTAACCGGCAGACTTTACTAGAAATAGTTGATGTTAATGGGGAGCACGAGCAAGATTCGTCGTGTTTCGTCCCGCAAGAGTTGGATGTTGAAGTAGTAACGGAAAGTTCTGGCCCTGACCGGCAGACTTTACCGAAAGTTATAGTGGTAGAAGTAGCCGACCCATCCGACGCAAAACTCCAGTTTAAACATTGCGAGAGTATTAAGGAGAAAAATTACGAAAATTTTAGTGATAGCCGGACACGATTGGTAGAAAAGCACGTAGATTACAGCGTGTATGAGGTTAGAGCTGACGTTATACGGTCAGACGGTAGCAGTGTGGGTTGCGTAGATCCAGAGGAAGTAATTGCAGATACTACTGGCCACATTTCTCCAGGTAGATTGCCAGATGAGATCAATCTGATTAAAGAGGAATCAACGAAGGTGACAATTAGTGAATTGATAGCAAAGCAACACTCACTAGTTGACGAGTTACAGGATAAGGTTTCGGTATTGGAGGCGAAGCTACAGACTAAGCCTCAGGACAAACGTGTTGCAATTAAAACTGTATGTGAACAGAGGATGAAAAAGCCGCCAGATAAACCGGATTTAGGATCAAAGCCGGATGGTTTTTTCTGGAATGACCTGGATATAGACGAGGATTTACTGTGGGAAAATAAAGAAACAGTCGAGGACAAGTGTAGACAGATAGTAGTGTCTGTTAATATGCACGACCTACAACTAAACGTGTTGATTGACACCGGTGCAGAATTGAGTGCTGTATCTGGGAAAATATTTGAGTTACTGAAAGACAGACCTGGTATCGTAGTTATGCCAGTAACAGGAGTGAAAATTATCGGTGCTACTGGGAAGGCCAGTAAACCGGTCACAAAACAGATTTTTATCCACTTCGAGATATGTGGGGCACGATTTGAACAAGAGTTTGTCGTCGTGCCAGATTTAACTACGAAAGTAATTATCGGGTTAGATTGGCTATTAAAGTACCGTGCAGTGATTAATTGCGAGAGCAAAACTTTGACATGTATGTCACTAGATAAAACAATGGTAGTTGGTTTTGACGAGGCAGGAGACGGTGTGCATAGGCAATACCAGCCTATACACATTGTTAACTGGCCGGATAACATTGACGTAGGAATGAGTTTGAACTGCCGTAACGTGAGGAATTTCGGCATTGACAAAAGTGTAGAAAGTGAATTGGAAGAGATAATCAAATTCCCTCCACGGATTGACATTAATATTGGTGTGAAAAAAGATCGTTAGCGAGAAGTAATGAAGCTAAAAGCTGATGCTCGCATACGTCGTCATGACGCTAAAGCGCGTTTTGCTAAGTTTGCAATCGGAGACTTAGTTCTTGTAAAAGCTCACGAGAAATCGAGCGAGATAGACAATGAAACCTCTAAATTTAAGTTTGTTTATAATGGACCATATAAAGTCATTGGTATACCTCACACAAATGCTTATTGCTTAGAGTATCCAAGCTCTGGAAAACGATTAGGTATACGGAATATTGTAGACTTGAAATTGTACCAACCTAGGATTGATTAATACCACAGAATGGGTGATTTGTACAGTATGTAATATAGAGTGTAAGATTTAAGGATGTGCCATGTTGCGAAGCTTTTGACTGACCTAGAGGTCATTAAAGAACTTGTAATTAACAAGTAAGTAATTTTTGATTAGACGTTTTAACCAATTGAAAAATCCAAGCTGCTAGTTTAAGTTTTCAGCTGAGTCACAGTAGATTAAGGAATGTAAATATGCTTTTGTAACTAGCTGTCAGATTTCATGAATGCATGAATGTGTGTTTTACTAGTCATTGCCGATGTACTTAGACGCTGTTTTAAGTTTCAGGCTAGTACATGCGTGTGATGATGGACAGTGTTGAGTTATCCACTGTGATAGTATTAAGGGACTCCTTGAGATTACTCGGGAGTGAGTTTTCCTAAAGAATTCAGTGAAACGGACGTTCTGGAAATGCCGCTACACAGGTGAGTGAGATCAAGCGTGCCGCACAGGCGGGCGCAACAATACTGGCAAGGTGGAGCCGCTGTCGGCTCTTGGGCCGCTGTCGGCTCTTGTGCCGCTGTCGGCATTCTTTGTACTTGCGAGTACGGAAGGCGGAGTTGTTTTTCTTTCCGGACAGCTGATATGAAAGAATTCTGTTGTCAATATTTATGTTTTTGTCGTTCTGCTGTATATTATTTTCTTGTTTAGCGTTAAGTGCACACTCATGACGAGAATATTAATTATGAAAAGTTTATATAAAATACGTATTCTATGTAATTAATTATTAATTTGCGTATTTTGATATACCTGTTTTCTATGACCATGTAATCTGATTAATTTTGGAAATAGCATTCCATTTCTTGATACTGCTAGGAATTTTGATTTTTAGAATAGCTAAACCATTTTCTATGTTTTCGATGAATTTTAATATGTTGTCAACCGGTTTTATTTTGTGCAAGATGACAGAGTGGAATAAGATTAGGAGTGTCTCCACTCAATTATTATTGTCTAAATTGGTTTATGGTTAATTAGACGAATGCTGAATTGTTTTGATGTTTTGAGCATATGCATTTCCGCTGTTTCTTTTTTGGGACATTTTCTGAGTCTGTTTACGTTACACGAACATCCTCAGACAATGTGGGGCACGTGTAACGCCGGAAATGCATATCCTCCTACTTCCATTTATTGTACTATAAATTTGTTTTCCTTATTTTTGTTACCTGAATATATAACATTTCTGTGTCTTTATATATTGTAATTGTTTTACTATTTGTATGTATATATATATATATATATATATATATATATATATATATATATATATATGTCGATGTATAATTGGTTTGTTTCGTAAATATTATTTGTATTTTTACGCTGGGTCTTGCCTAGGGAAAACTGCTATCGAACGATTACATCGATAGGTCGTGTGAAGAATCAAAGTGTGTAGGATCTTTGGTAGTGTTAACTCTGCCGCGTGGAGCGCGGGCAGGGCAGTTGGAGTCTGGCTGGGGTAGCGAGTGGAGCAGGTGTGTGGTGTGACGCTCCCGCGAGTTGCCGCGCTTTCGGGGTTTAGCAGCATGTAATCGCGCTCGACTTGCGATGATAGTTTCTGACATGGTGTCGCGGACGGGAAGCCTTAGCTGGCGCACATCAAGAGCCCGTTTCGTCTGGTGACCGTGTTGAGAAGAAGGCGCGCCAACATCCAGCTTCTGCAACAGCGACGGCCGACAATGAGTGACTGTCGCCACCTCCTCGATCGACGGCTTCAAACCTTCAATCAACTAACAAGGAAGACTAAAAGCACGTAAAGTTTCAGAACTGTATGGCAGACCTCAGCTTTTCAAATTGTTCCATTTGCCTCGCAAAATTACAGCAACTCAGCATGAACCTTTGTTGCTCATTGTCCCAATTGCATTACCAAGCAGGGTCCCTTCCTTTTCCGAAATGAAACCGAGTGTCGTTGAAATTCAGACGCCAGCATTAAAGTACTATCACTGCATTTCATTACTTTAGTTTCCAAGTGCAGTTAAAGCATAGCTGGCTACAATAGTTAGATTACACAAGCACAAATTAAGAGTGCGAGTTTTGTTAGCATATTTTAGCTTACCTGTGACTGCAGCTCAGCTTGGTACGTACTAAATTTTATTACTGTTAATTATTCAGAATCATTTAATTCAAGTTCAAAGTTAAATCTCTTGTTTCTAAATTGCGTAGAGTCAAGTTGCTTTTGAAATGATTGTTGAGGTAGTCCAAGGCTAACCGTATTCTGCTGGATTTCGATGTGCTTCAGAAAGAAAGCTCACTATTAACTTCAGTCACTAAATTAACTTTCGATTTTCCGGATTTATTAATTCTTTTGCTAAATTAAGTCAGAGTGTAGCGAAATTTATTACTCCTGACAAACTTTCAGTTTTCACACTACACGTGTCAACCTTCAGTTGCCACGCTTCTAGTGCTAATTATATGTGTAATAACCTTTCTTTTTCAGTTACTATAGTAATTGTCCTTAGGACAGGCGACCGTGATTTCCCCCAAATCTCAAATATCTAATTACCGCTAGTTAATTGTTAACGTAACGGCCGCACATTTACTTTCTTTATTAACTTTATCCCTATTTCAAAATTAATTTCCACCAGTTTCATTTGCATTTTTCCTTTCATTTAGATGTAACCCTTTCCTCCCTCTTTACCGACAGATTAACTTCGGTGACGATTGCTTTCCCAAATTTCCCATTAGGTACACGCGGTTTCATTTTTCACTGTCATTAAGGTCGATAAGCGAGGGGGAGGTTACAATCTATGTAAATAATAATGTAACACCTTGTAAATAATATCTGTGTATTTGTAAAAATGTAGCATCTTCACTGTCGAAAGCCGGCCGGTGTGGCCGAGCGGTTCTAGGCGCTTCAGTCTGGAACCGCGCGACCACTACGGTCGCAGGTTCGAACCCTGCCTCGGGCATGGATGTGTGTGTTGTCCTTAGGTTAGTTAGATTTAAGTAGTTCTAAGTTCTAGGGGACTGATGACCTCAGAAGCTAAGTCCTATAGTGCTCAGAGCCATTTCAACCATTTTTCACTGTTGAAATTCTTTAACTTGTTTTGAATTGTGTTCGAAAATGTGCTGCGTCAAAAAGTTTATGCAAACCTGCTGTTTTATAGAAAGTGTGTATTTCTACATAAACATTCTTCAGAACCATACACCTACTATAGGAACAGTAAGTTCCTTTTCGATTTATCATAGTTTTATAAACTTATGCTTCACAGTGTGGCATTTTCTTATATAACAATGTGATCTTAGCAAGCCCAGAATTAAACGAAATGTAAAGTTGATGTAGACTGTCAAAGCACCTGAAGATTAGCCTCCAGGGTTCACAATACGTCGTGCATTTTAATAAAATCACGATTTGTTGCTGAAGGCTGTTGTTCTTTGTTATTACGAATATTCTGTGTAGTTGTGAGTACGGTATTTCGGAGCTAGGTGAAGTCGGACGTGGGGAAATTGTTGGTGCTCATACGTTGGTGTCGCGTCTATAGTTTCCTGCGAGCCGATCAGGATGGAAGCTAGACGCTAAATCCAGTAATGAGGTGGATCGTCCAACTCGAAGTCCTGGTGCTGAAAAACAAGCTGGAAATTGTTTGCAGATATGGGAACTCGGTGGGATAAAGGACGTATACTTCTGATGAAGTAACTGAGACGAAACACGAGGTAGGATAAGACCACTGTCGAACGCTAAGAGGCACAAACACATTGAGTGTAAGTTGTGTAATCCTGCATGTACCCTGTGCAGCCAAGTGCCATGAGAAACTAAGTCCCGTCCCGAGGGCAGAGTAACACAGGTCCAGCGTCTGAGGCAACTGTCGAAGGAATCTCCCAGCAACACCAGCGGCCCTGCTTGTATAGGCTCGTCTGATGCAACCCCCGCGATCACGCGCGTCTCCCGTGTTTTGTCGTCCTTCCAGAACGTTCTGTCGTAGCTGGTCACGTAGCTCCAGCGTCCTTTACCACAAAAACGCAACCTCTCCTGCTTCCCAGCGCCCTGGCTGACGTTAGGTAGCTTTCCTACAGGTTCATCTTATGCAATGTTATGCATTTCTACTCTCATCCGCGACCCATTCGGGACAGTGGGTGCTTCCGTAGAAAAGCTCGCCAAAGTGTTAACTTTTTGAAGAGGCATCGTATCGAAGATTGGTACTGCATACGAGGGAATGGGGATTGAGATGCCAAGTCTCTGCGTAGGCAGAACACAGACAGCTGACAGCTCTACGAATCACCGAAAGGCGGCGGTCCGAGGTTGGCCGGCTGGCGAAAACTGCCCGATACGATGCGGGTGAAGTACCAGCGGCCAGCTGAATTGCTCGCTGACCATTTTCAGCGACCGCCTTGCTAGCTGGGCGGTTAGCATTGCTGACTGTGAATCGAAAGGGCCTGGACTCGATTCCCAGCCGAGTCGGAGGTTTTCTCCATTTGCGGACTGGATGTTGTGTTATCCTCACGTTCGCATTGTCACAACTGACATTCCACTCCTGAGATGGCTGTGTGGGCAACAGTCAATGAAAACTATTTGCAACTACTTGAGGTGGCGGAAACAAACAGCTACGTGCTAGCTGCACGTCTTTGATGCGACGCCGCTGCTGTCTGCTGGTGAGTGAGCCCGGATCCGAAGCGATGGCGTCCGGAATTGTTCTCCGTAACATGGATTGTTCTTATTGTTGCCATATTAGTGGACCGCAATATTATTGCACCTGAGAGTGAGGGCACTTCGTTCGGCTTATCACGAGTTTTATCGAGATATTGCATGAAGAAACACAGACCCACTTGATAATATATGGAGAACGGTCTTGACATCAAACACAGTGCGATGCGTTTTTCTTAGTCACGACTGCACTTGTTTACTTAACGTCGCCGAGTGTTTCCGATAACAGTCACGGGAGGGCAAGTGCGATACTATTGTGATCAGGAGGCAATGACACACTTTGTTTTGCCTGCGTTGTGTTGGCCCCCCTGCTCTGGTGTACAGGCAACTCATGGCACAGTACTGTCATACTGGTGTGCCTCACATAGCAAAAGAGACATCGACAAAGGGCACAAACTTGCAAGAAGCACCTTGGAAATGGAAAAGCTGATATGCCGTTCGTATCCTATGTTATGTTGTGGAAAGTGGGTGAAGGATGGTGAAACAATGAGTAGGCGACACGTGCGGGACGTCCACGACATTTGTCTGCTCTTTAAACCAGGACAGGCGGTGGTCTGTGGCAGGTTTGGCGACAGAGTACAATACCTACACAGACGCGAATGTTTTGCAACACACCATTCAGAGCACATCCCTGAATAAGGGGCTCCGTAGCAGACAACCCCCACATGTCTCCATAGCAACTAAGATTATAGTGGGCACGGGGTGGGCGAAACTAGACCTCGAATCAGTGGAGACTTATCACCTCGTTAGGTGAATCATATTTGTTTTGACGCCAGCTCGATGGTTGTCAGGACAAGCCATCATCCTGGCAAACGGCACCAAGGACGAAGGCCAGTAAGGGCAGTAATTGAGGATTTCACCTGAGCTTCCGTGCAAGCTGTGGCTGTAACTGCAGGCACCACGACAACTGTGGTCCAGGTGAACATTGTTGTGGACCAAATGCATCCCTTCGTGCCAGATATCTACCCAAAGGCAATGGCATCTTTCAGCAGGATAACTATCACAATGTCAGAATCGTGCACAGTGGTTTGAGGAGCATGACAGTGAGCTCATGGTGATTTTTGGCCTGATTTGAACTCTGCGGAACGTATCTAGCTCCGCCTCACAAAGCGCCAGCCCGTAATATACGGAAAATGTGTATGAAAGGTGGACCGGCAGAATATTAAGCTGACGTCATTATGCTCACTCTGAAGGTGGTTGAACTATACAACCGAAATATTAGAAGAAGAGCGGGATTTGTGCGGCAGCACACCCGAAATTTAATGGAGCTGTCATTGCGCCTCGAAATTTTGAATAATATTTGGCTTGTCGCTATATGTTGTGTATGTGTAGAAACTTATGTAAGAAGCCAAGGGCGTAGCCACAGAAGGGTAACTACTTTGTCGCCCTTCTCTTCCAATTGCCCTGCCACGTTGCCACTTGGATGCTTGCTGTACCGATAGGAACAGTTAGAAGAAATCCAGATTATGTCATGAATATTGAAAAATAGCAAGTGTATTCAGACCTATTTTCGTGAAAACTCAAAAGCTATCTCATTGTCCGTCGATGTTCTCCTTGCAACACAAAATGCGAGACCTATCGAAGCTCAAAAGGCATCCACAGTCGTGCGCTCAATTCGTTTTCTTTAATCGTGATAAATTCGATGTCAAATTAAAAAAAAAATGCGAATACAAAAATTGTAACAGTAAGACTGTAAAATGATTAAAAAAAATGTTCTGTGACTAGGGCCTCCCACCGGGTAGACCGTTCGCCGGTTGCAAGTCTTTCGATTTGACGCCATTTCGGTGACATGCACGTCGATGGGGATGAAATGATGAGGATTAGGACAACACAACACCCAGTCGCTGAGCGGAGAAAATCTCCAACCCAGCTGTGAATCGAACGCCGGTCGTTAGGATTGACATTCTGTCGCGCTGACCACTCAGCTACCGGAGGCGGACAGTAGAATGATGTACACTACTGGCCATTGGAACTGCTGTACCACGAAGATGACGTGCTAAAGACGCGAAATTTAACCGACAGGAAGAAGATGCTGTGATATGCAAATGATTAGCTTTTCAGAGCATTCACACAAAGTTGGCGCCGGTGGCGACACATAGAACGTGCTGACATGAGGAAAGTTTCCAACCGATTTCCCATACACAAACAGCAGTTGACCGGCGTTGCCTGGTGAAACGTGGTTGTGATGTCTCGTATAAGGAGGAGAAATGCGAACCATCACGTTTCCGACTTTGATAAAGGTCGGATTGTAGCCTATCGCGATTGCGGTTTATGGTAACACGACATTGCTGCTCGCGTTGGTCGAGATCCAATGACTGTTAGCAGAACATGGAATCGGTGGGTTCAGGAGGGTAATACGGAACGCCGTGCTGGATCCCAAAGGCCTCGTATCACTAGCAGTCGAGATGATAGGCATCTTATTCACATGGCTGTAACGGATCGTGCAGCCGTCTCGATCCCTGAGTCAACAGATGGGGACGTTTGCAAGACAACAACCATCTGCACGAACAGTTCGACGACGTTTGCAGCAGCATTGACTATCAGCTCGGAGACCATGGGTGCGGTTTCCCTTGACGCTGCATCACAGACAGGAGCGCCTGCTATGGTGTACTCCACGACGAATCTGGGTGAACGAATGTCAAAACGTCATTTTTTCGGATGAATCGAGGTTCTGTTTACAGCATCATAATGGTCGCATCCGTGTTTGGCGACATCGCGGTGAACGCACATTGGACGCGTGTATTCGTCATCGCCATACTGGCGTATCACCCGGCGTGATGGTATCGGGTGCCATTGGTTACACGTCTCGGTCACCTCTTGTTCGCACTGACGGCACTTTGAACGGTGGACGTTACATTTCATGTGTCACGACCCGTGGCTCTACCCTTCCATCGATCCCTGCGATACTCTACATTTCACCAGGATAATGCACGACCGCATGTTGCAGGTCGTGTACGGGCCTTTCTGGATACAGAAAATGTTCGACTGCTGCCCTGGCCAGCACATTCTCCAGATCTCTTACCAATTGAAAACGTCTGGTGAATGGTGGACGAGCTACTGGCTCTTCACAATACGCCAGTCACTACTCTTGATGAAGTGCGGTATCGTGTTGATGCTGCATGGGCAGCTGTACACGCCATCCAAGCTCTGTTTGACTCAATGCCCATGCGTATCAAGGCCGTTATTAAGGCCAGAGGTTGTTGTTCTGGGTACTGATTTCTCAGGATCTACCAATGCACTAAAATTGCGTGAAAATGTAATCACATGTCAGTTATAGTATAATATGTTTGTCCGATGAATACCCGCTTATCATCTGCATTTCTTCTTGGTGTGGCAATTTTAATGGGCAGTAGGGTATAAAACCGTCGTATAAACGGTAATCTCTCCATTAAGTACATTGTAGCTAACAGGGAGTACTGCATTAGTATGGCGATTAATAAACACCGTTTCACAATAGTTTTGAATTTAATTGTGTAACGAATTGTGCTGTCTATTCCACTACACGTCCTTTCGCAATCCTGTCGTTCCTACTTAGTTTTGATCCTGAGTAGGCTCTCAGTAATACCTGTTGTTTTCGTCGTCATTAGCACGAGGTACCATTAAACCGTTTAGTCACATGTTGGCTGCCGCGAAAACTTCGTGTGCCTTTAACACAGTCCGAGATGCAAAACATAACGTAATGCACTTGATGAGGAAGACGGAGCGTAGTGCACGGTATGAGCCTGTCTCTTGACCGGCTACAGGCATGACGCTGCTCGCCGCCTCCTTGAACTCCGCTCTGCCCACGACACGCGAGCCAGGCCGGCCGCCTGTTGACACACGGCCGCCTCTCCACTTCCAGTTCCAGCTCCAGCGCTGGAAGCGTTCCAGCGGCGGCTGCGACGGCCGCCCACGGCCGCCAACCCCGGACCTCGCCCACCAGAGCGTCGGCAGGCGGGTCGCTTTCTCCCTGCAGCGTGTCCGCGGAAATCTGCGTGCCGGCTCCGCAATTACCGCCACCGGCCCCAGGCGTGGGCCCGCAGCCCGGACAGCTGCTTACGTAACGCTCCGGGAGTCACCCTCCCCCACACGCAACGTTACCACTCCGGACTGTTCTGTTACACACGCAGCATGCCCCCTCATTCGGTTGTTAGCTGGAGAAAATAATATATAGGGTGTTATTTAGCGCCATTCACTACGCCGAAGCGAGGTGGCGCACTGGTTAGCACACTGGACTCGCATTCGGGAGGACGACGGTTCAATCCCGTCTCCGGCCATCCTGATTTAGGTTTTCCGTGATTTCCCTAAATCGCTTCCGGCAAATGCTGGGATGGTTCGTTTGAAAGGGCACGGCCGATTTCCTTCCCCATCCTTCCCTCACTCGAGCTTGCGCTCCGTCTCTAATGACCTCGTTGTCGACGGGACGTTAAACACTAATCTCCTCCTCCTCCGAGAACTCGTTCCAGCCGAGGGAAGAACGGGCGTACTGCTTCCAGCTAACTACTGCCGAAGTTGCTATTTATACGTTACCCTAACCAATATATTACTCCTTCAAGATAAAATTCAGTCGTCAGTTGCAAATATATTTTCATTATGCTTTAAAGGTTTCGACAAATTAATTTGTTATCTTCAGAAGCCTACAGAATTAGCGATATTATAAATATTTAGACCGTGGCTATACATTTTTGTGATGTATAAGAAGTATTTTGCACAACATAGCTTAGTCTTGATTTAGAAGATGTCAAGATGTTCTTCGTAGAAGCATAATGTCATGGTATGTCCAGAAATATACGTTTTGTATGTGATGTATGAAAGGGGAGCAGTGGTTGGGAAGGGAGTGAGACAGGGTTGTAGCCTACCCCGATGATATTCAATATGTATATTGAGCAAGCAGTAAAGGAAACAAAAGAAAAATTCGGAGTAGGTATTAAAACCCACGGAGAAGAAATGAAAACTTTGAGGTTCGCCGATGTCATTGTAATTTTGTCAGAGACAGCAAAGGACCTGGAAGAGCAGCTGAACGGAATAGACAGTGTCTTGAAAGGAGGATACAAGATGAACATCAACAAAAGCAAAACGAGGATAATGGAATGTAGTCTAACTAAATCGGGCGATGCTGCGGGAATTAGATTAGGAAATGAGATGCTTAAAGTAATAAATGAGTTTTGCTATTTGGGGAGCAAAATAACTGATGATGGTTGAAGTAGAGAGGATATAAAATGTAGACTGGCTATGGCAAGAAAAGCGTTTCTGAAGAAGCGAAATTTGTTAACATCGAGTATAGATTTAAGTGTCAGGAAATCGTTTCTGAAAGGATTGGTATGGAGTGTAGTCATGTATGGAAGTGAATCGTGGACGATAATTAGTTTAGACAAGAAGATAATAGGAGCTTTCGAAATGTGGTGCTACAGAAAAATGCTGAAGATTAGATGGGTAGATCACATAACTAATGAGGAGGTATTGAATAGAATTGGAGAGAAGAGAAATTTGTGGCACAACTTGACTAGAAGAAGGGATCGGTTGGTAGGGCATATTCTGAGGCATCAAGGGATCACCAGTTTAGTATTGGAGGGCAGCGCGGAGGTTAAAAATCGTAGAGGGAGACCAAGAGATGAATACACAAATCTGATTCAGAAGAATATAGGTTGCAGTAGGTACTGGGAGATGAAGAAGCTTACACAGGATAGAGTAGCATGGAGAGCTGCATCAAACCAGTCTCTGGACTGACGACAACAACAACAACAACAACATGTTATTATTGTAAACAAATATTGACAATTTGCAGTAACTCAATCACATCTATTTGTTGCGCTAGCAGCACGGAACATATGTTGAAGCATATATAAAAATATAACCAAGATCTATAAAGAAGTTATATATAATACATTTGGAGAAAATACATGATACATAGTCACTGTAAATTGTCAATCTGTGTTTACAATAATCACGGACAATATGTGCATTTCTGAACGTACCTTGGCTCTATAGTTCTATGAAGGAGACATTGACATTTGCTAAACCAATGCTAAGTAAGTTTCTTTATTATATTTCTTACGCTGCACATAAATGTATAGTTAGGTCTAAAGATTTATAACGTCCCTAGATTTCTAGGCTTTTGAAGATGACAAATTAATTTGTCGAAACCGTAAAGCATAATGGAAATGTCTTTGCAACTGACGACTGAATTTTATGCTGAAGGAGTAATAAATTGGTTAGGGTAACGTAGAAATGGCAATTTCGGCGGTGGTTAGCGCCTAGACCGCGCGGCTACCCCGCGCGGCTGGGAGGTAGTGAGGAACAGGTTGGACAGTGACACTATGGGGCTAGGTGTCCCTTCCGTTACGCCACAGTGTATGACCTTCTGTCCATCCAGTGCAAGTAAACCAATATAATTAATAGCGAAAACTAATGTGGATAAAAGTATATGATAGTAGGAGACAAAAGGTTCCAGTAAATGTAGGTCTGCAAACAGCTGTTTTTGGGGACTGTGAATGTGTGGCTGTGGGCCACTAGTGACAGTGGTGACAATGAGTGTCCTGTTTAACACGGTCTCCATTTACTAGGCTAAAATTGCTCCCATATTCTACGGTTGAGGACTGTAATATACGTATAATGGGGCAGTGGCACTTTAATTGCTGATCTAAGATGCCATCTAATGCACCAATGTGGTTCAGTGTGGATAGGTGAAGAGGTTCTCAGCCTTGACCTTAAAGCTTATCTGATACACCTCTGTCTTTTCTGTCTAGGATCATCTCAAAACGTGAAGTCTACAGCACTCCCATTGATAACGTTGACGAGTTGCAGCAAGAAATTGCTAAGTTTTTAAAGATTTGTGGCAATTCCGGGAGTGCTCGAAATAATTCGTATCTAAATGCAGAGACGAGTGCAGTATTGCATTCAAATGCCAGGACGAGGCGTGGAACACCACCTTTAACAGGTACGAGGGTGCAGTAAATTGTTACATGTAACGAACAGAAGCAGTAATATATTTCTTTGTGAAGGTGCACCATGAGTGAAATTTGAGCCTAATTATAAGGGGACTTAAACGAAAAATTTACATTTCACGTACATTTGTATTAATTAGGGCGATATTTCTTGTTGACGTCAGTGGCGGCTCGTAACCACACATCTGCAAATATCTCGCAAACCGCTCGGCATCCGATCTCTGTTTACTGCAACATTTTTCCTTCTATTGCTTTCACCCATGTTAGTTTTCGCTGTTAATATTTTCTGCATTGTAGGGCCTTCTTCACTGTCCACAACAGCTTGAATCGTGTGTTAATCTTTATCCATCCCAAATGCTGGTCAATTCCTAAAGAGGTAACGAATCAATACCGAATTTTCCAACACTGACCAAAATAGTAAGAGAATATTTAAATCTGTCGAATTAGTTAGTCAGAACCACCTTGGACATTTCTCGTGGAGTGTTAGTGAGAGAATTTTGATATTGCGACATTGGATCAATATGCTCACTTCAAGTGGTTTCGTGAACCTTAACAGATACCTTTCACTGGAATTTGTTACAGGAGCCTCAAAAAACTGTAGCATATCAGTCCACTACGCTTTACCATCGGAAGCAGATAGTTTTTATTGCGCATTTTTCAGTAGTTTTCTTCATACATATGCGCCTCCAGCAAGGAAAGGACAAAAATGGACTTATCGGTCCACGTTGCGTGTTTAAAGTGGTCGGTACTCCAGGTTTGCTAAACCTTCCACAACTGAACCTTCTTTTTTATGCAGCTCTTCGAACTTTTTCCGTTGACACTCTGTTCCATGGACGCTTATTAAAGCCAGGATTCACTTTAGAGGCACTATTTTCATTTTTAGATGTGGCAATTCCTTCCTATTGTATTCAGAACTTCAATTTTTTTCACCATTGTGGAACTTTTTGCACTACGTCTAATTTTTTACAATCTCTGTATGCTGTACGCAGATGACCTTAATAGAGTTGTGACCGTTGTCACGTATACATCGAGCATTGAGGCACTCGCGATTTGCCAAAACTCTATGTGTATAATATCTGACTTGCCTGTAAAAATGAGTCTCCAACATACCTGAATTTAGTCGAAGGCTTTTCTAAATATCTAAGGCTATAATACACATATAACGACATACTAGGGAGCCGTCCTCGGGACGAGCAACGAAAGTTGCCACCACGTAGTGTGTGTATGTTGCCATTCATGGAGCCATAACAATTTATTGACGGGACGGTAATAAACACAAATATGCCTTCTCTCGGAAACTAGCTGGCACGTTTGAGCAAAAAGTAAGGACATTCTTATAAATTCTTGGTACAAGTAACAGTTTCAAATAAAGCTCATTCAAGTAGCTGGGATGAATACTTTTCCAGGGTAAATGTGTAAAAGAATCATCTCCCTAAAGCATCACTTGTAAGGAACAGAACTCAGATTGCAACAGGCTGAATACATAGTGCATGAAGAACTGCGGCCATTATAAAAAGATATGCAAACGGCTTCGCCTCGAGGAGCTCTGTTCTTGCACCTTATCTCAGGCTGCAGATCCGCGAAACGTGGCGCCGCTTATTAAGAGTCGGCGGTAAACTGGTCCGTACGGCGTATGCGAAAACAGCGTCACAGGCGTAGGTACATGGAGCGGCCGCTATCAGATGCTTTCCTACCCGCGCGTTGAAGTCTCCCGGCGAGCAGGGCTGATATACGATCTCGTCGCTGGCCGCTCGGCTGCTGGTCTGTAGCACGCCTAAGTAATGTCAATTAACGAGCCATCTAAAACGTGTAACAGCTTCTGCAGAGCCTGCGACGTCACGGTACCTTCCCGCGAAACCACTCCACTAATGAGATCCATCAGAGACGTTACTCCTAACGTTTATCTTCTAGCCAGAGTCGACGTCAACATACGTTCTTGCTAATTATAACTATCAGTTTACCCGGCAATGTAACGGCAATGGAACGTCATACAGATGTAATCACAACTCTTGATCTCTGAAAGTTTCGTACAAAATACACCGAAAGACCAAAAGTTATGGGACGGCACTACGATATGAGTACATTACCGGCTGGAGAAACGAATGCGGTATGTTTATCTCCGTACAGTCCTGATAGAAATTGGTTCCTGATACCCCACATTCAGATCGATGGCGATCTGATTACAGCGTTTAGGCCTCTTGATCTCTGATAGTTTCGTACAAAATACACCGAAAGACCAAAAGTTATGGGACGGCACTACGATACGAGTACATTACCGGCTGGAGAAACGTATGCGGTATGTTTATCTCCGTACAGTCCTGATAGAAGTGGGTTCCTGATACCCCACATTCAGATCGATGGCGATCTGACTACGGCGTTCAGGCGCGTGTCTCAGCGATACTGACTTTAGAAACCATAATTCTTGTGCTATTTCCGATATTCTATGAACCAAATGTCTTGCACCGATTATCATCCCGCGTTCAAAGTTAACTAACGAAATACTGCCATGTTCATTACACAAGTGTCTTCAGATTGCTCGGATATCGTGTCAACACAGGCACCATACGCAGTATCTAGCCCAACATTTAGACGTCATATAAGGTACATCTTCAAATATGACAGCTCTTCAAGTGACTTTTGACCATTTAATTTATTTCTAGTAGCGCTACAAATTTTAAATTCGTTCCGTGCTAAAGTTGTCACTAATGAAGGGATAAATTATCAATCGTAATTCCATGCAATTTTCGTTTTTTTGTGAGTTGCTTAACGTAATTAACAGTAAGTAATTTGTAATGGAATAAAGAATTGGTGATGTATAATAACGGAGCTTTCTTATTTTTATTTCGCGCTTTCTCGACACGTTGTTTCGTATTATAAATGTATTTAACCGATTCATTCGGAAAGTCGAAACGCTATATAAACAGCATCGGAGAAGAAGCTACAGATGAAAAATTCAAGTATTAATTAATAAATTACAATTATTTTGGAGTGCTGAAAGTACAGTGAGATATTTGTTTAATTGTAAAAAGTTCAAAAAAATGGTTCAAATGGCTCTGAGCACTATGGGACTCAACATCTTAGGTCATAAGTCCCCTAGAACTTAGAACTACTTAAACCTAACTAACGTAAGGACATCACACACACCCATGCCCGAGGCAGGATTCGAACCTGCGACCGTAGCAGTCCCGCGGTTCCGGACTGCAGCGCCAGAACCGCTAGACCACCGCGGCCGGCGTAAAAAGTTCCGTCAGATTGTGTTGCTGGATAAGGTCAGATAAAAGCTGGGTGTAACCGGGTGTAAATTCAATGCTGAGGTTCTTACATAAACTTTGGGCACTGCACAAATCATATTCTTGTCGTAAATGAATGATGGAAGAGCGCAGAGGTTGCTGCCGTATGGTGATGCTCCAGCCTGGACGCTGAAATGCCGAGAAACAGATGAAGCATGGTTAGCGACGAGTTGTGGACCCCGGAGTAGCTGATAGCTTCGTCAGTATTTCATCTTTCCTCTTTTGGAGAATAGTTAAATTATGAGGTAATTTAGAATTATTGTTTTAGCTCACGTGAGTGTCCGGTTTGTTCTTTAAGAAGGACTTGGCTCCTAAATGGTCCTTCCTGTTATTAACCTGCGAAGATTTAATTAACGTAACTGTAGCTTGCCTCCCTCCCTTTGTCTTGTACTTGCTCTATAGCTTTCTTTGCTAAAGTGCCAGTGTTCGAAATTCCTTTAACGAAGCACGTCTCGCTCTTGCACATTGAACATCCCCTCCAAGGTAGCATCTGTTTCTTCGCTGCACAGAGTATGTCGCACACTGATCTTTCTTACACTTAGTTTTCACTCAGTTGCGAATGCGTACGGGATAATTAGATGAAGTAACTTTCCATTCTTTTATTGTCACATTATATGTCAATTGGACAAAAGAATGTTAATACGTGTTGTAATTTGCAATGCCTCTTTAAAGTTGCCCGTTTCCCCATCCCACATAGCAAAAATTAGAAAGGTATCGGTTGCATGCAAGGCTCTAATAGCCGTCTTCCTAAGGCAGTACCGGTGTTAGCGTTACCTTGCGTCGGTATACATTAAGATCTGTCTCTGAATTTGAAGGGTTAAATAATTCATTTTTTGTGGATAGAATCCAGCGCTTATGGTTGACGAACGACTCAAAATTATAATAAAAACAGCTGGGATGTCTGATGAAGGAAGACACTGATATACTCATATAGGCCAGGAACGATCAGCTGTTAATTATTCACTTTTGTCAATTACAATCCCCAAACGTTATCATTTCTACCATTAACCATAAAAAATCAACAAGTACCTTTCACATTCTCGCTATTAAGGCCCCTGTATGAGGTACCCAACACAAATTTTGTTTGTCTCATCTTGGGTTGAAGTATCTCCCATAAAGTTTTGTCTCATCTGTTCGGTAATGTGGAAGGAACATTACTGTATTTCGAGCCGTCTGTGCTGAAAATAAAAGAAACAACGAAGGGGAAAAAGCAGTCGTTAATATGGTCAGTCATTGGCATAAGTCTCGGGAAAAAGAGCTGCTTGTTTTTGTTCCGGACCCTTTCAACGAGTCTTAAATTACCTGCCTAATTTTACAGACAGTTTCGTTAACGAGATGCTCGAATAAGCATTAAGGACACAGATAAACGTCCGTGTCGTAAACGGGGAACTTCAACGCCACACATTCGGCATCGGCACTCCTCTTCCCTTCCCTCCTTTCCAAAACAAGCAGGCAGGCAGAGTGCACTCACCACCTTTTAAGGCGAGGCTGATGGAACGCCTGTATACGTCGTACTCAGTGTCTTCGTTTTTGTCTCTCTGTCGTCTTGTCTCAAGGTCTGGTGGACTATCATGTTACAACTGTTTGCACTTGGCTGATGAGACTGAATTTCGTGCTTTAAGAGCCATAAAAGAGGACACAAACTGTTTCGAAACATAAATATTTACCAAGTAACGAAATATTTTGTGTAAGTTGGAGCGTTTAGAAATGCTGCAGAAAAGGCCGATATCCTCATGCGCAGGTTGAGGATGTAACGTATAACTACGTTGGCGTCCAAGAGTGAAGCGACAAACGTAAATGTTGCAAGGTTGCGTTTATATTGCCGCAAAGCAGTATAAACAGGCGATATTAAAGTAGAAACACTGTAAATAATACAGAACGTAAAGAACAGCAACATGTATAACGATGCTTCGTTTATTCCAGTTTAACGGATTTGTAAACACATTTCGATAACTGGTTAATGTGCTCAGTAAGGGGTGTGACCACCTCTGGCAGCAATACAGGTCTGACGACGACGGGGCACGATGTGAATATCAATCTCATGTTGAGGCAATAACACCCATTCTTACTGCAGAGCTGCTCGCAAGTCTTGGAGAGTGGTTGGTGGAAACTGACGTGATGCAACTAGCCTACTTAGTGCATCCAGACATGCTCTGTGGGATTCAAATCAAGAGAGCGAGCAGGTCACACCATGTGTGCAATATCGTGCGTTTCCCAGAAAACATCAACCAACTGTACTCTATGAGATCGAGCATTATCATCCGTAAGTACGAAGTCTGGGCCCACAGCACCTTGAAACAACCGCACTTGAGTTCCCCAGATCTCGTCACGAAACCTGACAGCAGGTAACCGTTGCTTACTCATCCTTACAATTACACGAAGACGAAATGGCTCTGAGCACTATCGGACTTACATCTGAGGTCATCAGTCCCCTAGAACTTAGAACTACTTAAACCTAACTAACCTAAGGACATCACACACATCCATGCCCGAGGCAGGATTCGAACCTGCGACCGTAGCGGCCGCGCGGTTCCAAACTGTAGCGCCTAGAACCGCTCGGCCACTCCGGCCGGCCTACACGAAGATGTGTTCGAGTTGTCAACATACTCTCTGCCCACAGCAGTATGCATCTTTCTTGATGCTGTACTCTTTCCACAATGTTTGGATCCTGAAAATGTGTTCTACGATCCATCCAGATGCGAAACCGTGAGAATCACTCTCTAGATCAAATCGGGACTCATCTGTGAAAAGAACATTGGCCCACTATTAGACCATCCAGGTGGAATCTTCACGAGTCCACTCTAGATGCTCCCTTCTATAAAGACATGTCAGAGGTACACATACAGCTGAAACCTCCTCCAAATTGTTGGCCTTGATACAACACGTCCAATGGGTGCTGCAAGATCAGATGCCAGTTGTTGTGGTGCGCTCAGGTTGTGCCGTCATGCCCTTACAGCCAAATAACGGTCCTCTTTCTGATATCACACGTGGTTGGCCAAGGTTTGGAACACAGTTTCGGTCTCTCTAAATTGTCGCCACATCTGAGAAGCAACGGAACGATTCACAGTAAGCCATGAGGCCACATCAGTTTGCGACTCTCCTGCTTCCATTCTTCCTATGGCCTACCACTACAGAGAGTCTGGCAGGCTGCTTCTCTGTGACTTGCTGGAACGTCTGTGGCTGTGTACACAGTGACTAGCTGTGGGTCCACCTGGTAAACACTACCCCATTTAATAGGTGGCCTGACATCATCGTTGGGACCGTTACCCATTGACCAGAAGGCCATCTCCCGCGCAGGACACGATCATACGGGCATACAGTTTGTATGATTCTGTTATGAATTAGCCACAGGACGGGGAAATAGCGATGTGTTGCTTTAATTTTGGACACCAGTGTATATGAAGACTAAAATACGCCATTTTGGCCTCAGAGAGACCAATGAGGACCAACCGATTGCTGTGTCATTCTCAGCCAATGGCGTCACGTGGATGTTGTGTGAATGGAGACGCGTGACGTCAGCACACCGGCTCTCCCGGCCGTTGTCGGCTGTGCAGACCTTGCAGCCGCTACTCCCCAATCAAGTAGCTCCTCAGTTGACATTGTGAGGCTGAATAGACCCCAATCCAGTCCCCCAAACAAAGAAAAATCCCTGGCAGTACTGAGACATACCCAGGTCCTCCGCATGGCAGTCAGGCACGTTGACCACTCAGTTACAGAGATATACATAAAAGAGGGAGTAAAACGACCCAGAATCAAGTTAAAAGAAGATAATCACCAGTGATTGATAAACCGGTGTTGTTGTTGTGGTCTTCAGTCCTGAGACTGGTTTGATGCAGCTCTCCATGCTACTCTATCCTGTGCAAGCTGCTTCATCTCCCAGTACGTACTGCAGCCTACATCCTTCTGAATCTGCTTAGTGTATTCATCTCTTGGTCTGCCTCTACGATTTTTACCCTCCACGCTGCCCTCCAATAGTAAATTGGTAATCCCTTGATGCCTCAGAACATGCCCTTCCAACCGATCCCTTCTTCTAGTCAAGTTGTGCCACAAACTCCTCTTCTCGCCAATTCTATTCAATACCTCCTCATTAGTTATGTGATCAACCAATCTAATCTTCAGCATTCTTCTGTAGCAGATAAACCAGTAACTAACATATTTTTCACCAGCAAATGGACACCAATTTCGTTTTTCTTGGTGTTATAGAAATTACAAGCGTGATAAATATAATAATATGTTTGGTAAGTACCGCAGAGATTTTTACATTAAAAAAGCAGATAGAACGGGTATTTTTCTATAGTTTTTCTGGCGAGTTGTACCATTCAAATAACCAGATGTTTGTAACACTCATACCGCAAACTGGTGATAAACACGTTGGGATCGCCGAGGTAAGTCACGCTGAAACACGTCGTAAGTACGAGTACTTATATTACGAGAAATCAGGACTTGAGTTGCCTACAGACATTGAAATAAATTAATGGTGAGGGTTGAAAATCTGTACCAGACCAGAAGTCGAACCTGGATGAACTGTTTCTCTAAAACGACTCACTTAACCGCCTCGGTCATTGAGATACGGCTCTCGTCGAACCCAAAGTCTCAACCTGTCACGTGCAAGCAGCACTCCCACCCATTAGCCCCATTGCTTGTAGCATTTGCTAAATCCCGCAGGGGTGCGGAAGATATTGCATCCGAAATGAAAGTACCTAGAGCCGTTCCCGCTTGCGGTACACAAGCTGTATGGGACTTATACTCTGACAAAATAGGACTTCAGCCGCCTAAGGCAGTATATAAATCAATGCTGAAGACTGGAAATGTCCGACAGAACTGCGAGGTCGGCTCCAGGTACTTTCAGTACGGATGCACCGTATCTTCCGAACCCCCACGGACTACGAGCAGTGGGGCAAATGGATGGGAGCACTACTTGCGTGTGACAGGTTAAGAATTTCGGTTGAACAGGAACCGTACCCGGATGGCCTAAAGCCGGCACAGTAGCTCTCATCGTGTTCGGTCAAGGAGCTGGCTGCACTCTATCATAAAAAAAGACGAAAGTGGTCAACGATGAACTTGAACGGGTGTCATGCGACATCTGCTTCGACCAAATGCAACTAAAGAAACTGAAAAAGAAGGGATGGGGCTTGTTAAAGGCAACCATTCTAGAGGATTCGGAATCTATCACAGGACCGGCACAAATTTTAAACTTCCACCATTCATCTATTTCAATGCGTGTAGGCGTCTGACGTCCCGATTTCTCGGCGGCTGATAAGGTCTCATTCAGAAGGAACGATCCAAAATAAGAAATGCATCCCGTTCCCTGCATTTAGAACTAGTATTCGACATTTTCACTACACTGAAATTTCGTCTCATGTTAATGCATTTGCCTTTCTATTATTTTTTTAATAGTACTTGATAGGTAATAACTGTTGCACCTTCGTAAGATGTGGGGTTAGTATAATAAAACTCTTCCTTATGCACCTCTCTAAGCAAGCGAGATGCAGTGAGCTTTCTTACAGGGCGATTGTGTTTAACTGACACTCTATCAGAACTACTTTCAGACAGCCGGTGGATTTTGCTGGTACGTGAGTTGGCAGCGTGCCGCTAACTAGCTCTTCCCAGAGCCAGCATTTTCCGTGCCTGTTCCGGGAATCTTGCCTTGTTGCTGAACGTTCCCCTGACAGTACGTCGGCGGACAGTGTGACGCAAACCGCATGTAACTGCATTTCTTCAGCCGTCGTGGTACCTGGGCGATATATATGAACGACTTATTCTTCCAGGACAAGTCAAATTAAGCCTACTGTATACGAACAGTCCTTTTCCCTCCCGTCTTCACATTGTTCAGTAGTTCTGCTGCAATTTAGTTCTAATGAAAGAAACCCATTATAGACCACACAGCTGTTTTTTGGAGTTTCTCTCTGTTTTATATTTTGTTGGTGTCACACACCACCACTTCAGAGATAAAAACAACGGCCTTATTAATACCGACGTTTATGACTGTCAAATGATATTAGTAACTGTAATTTCCGGAGAAAGTCCTCCGACACACTGAAGGCGCATTTTGTATCTATTCTTCCTGAAATATCGCGAGAAGCTGTTCCTCATTTTTCTCGAGAGTTGCCTTGGGACATAACAGACGATCTAGCTCATCCCAGAGAAGTTCGATACGGTTCCGGTCGGGATATTCACAGTCAATCCAGCAAACTCACCTAGTGTCCTGTGAACCACGATGAAACGGCGCCTGCTTTGATGACAGCTGCATTATCCGGTTAATACAAAAAGTGACTGGTAGCAAACTGTTGTCTCGGTATGAAATTGCTGCCATGCATGATGACACCTTCTCGTGTTGTCACTGTCAACATAGTCTTGATGTATCGCTCCAAATAATTTCCTGTTCGTTACGTTCTGGTGAAGTCTCAAACACTTCACCGGACAATGATGAGTAGAAACCTTGTTGCAGCTTTATTTCAAGACGACACCGCCACTCAGTGACAACCCGTGAAGACTATCAGTGAAATTCGCCGAGAAACCAAGCATTTCATATAATGTGATAGCTCTTCTTGATAAATTCATACGTTCAATTTTCCATCCATCTAAACGAATGGTTCGAGTCGAAGTCAAGCGAAACAGCCCCTGAATACGACTGTTATATCGTGCAACCTCCGCCTACTTTCACTGCCACCAAAAGACAATCAGGTGAATACAGAACGCCACACATCCGTCCCGTATTCACGTGCCTATCTGCCTGCCACATCATCGACCGCAACTCATCGTTCATCCTGCTGCTCCACATATCAATGGTGTCTGACAAGGGAACGGTCCAATCCGACGTATTGAAACCTGGCCTGGATATTTTTATACGAGATAGAGGTATAATGTCAAAATTTTAGCTTTTAATACACACTATAGGTATCTCAAAAAAGTGTTGAAAACTGCCAAATTCGTAGCCCCCAGGCGGCTGGAGGATCGTACACCCCCACCGAAGCTGGGGTATACTGCGCATACACAACACGGCCTGCGCATGTATATGATTGACGGACCATCGGTAAACGGCACAATGTGATCGTAATTGTAAATCGACTTTCGATATGCTCTAACAGTGGAGATAAAACTGAATCAATATTCATTTTGTTTTCTTCGTATATGCCTGCTAAAAGCATCTCCCTGTTTCTTGCACTTCTCCTTAGAAACTGAGGAAACTTTAGAAAAAACAGGTAATAGCTGAATTGTGGTTCGAACTATGATTGTTGTTCCTATAAGAGTCAAGAACAAGAATATATTACAAGCCCAAAGAAAACACATACAGTAATAGCTGTCAGCGACAAAGAATAGGTTGTGAATTTTTGATTAAACGGAGGAGGGAGAAACGCCTACAATTAAATAGTGTGTAAAGCCGGTTTAGTTTCGTAAAACCTGAACGTGAACAGTGCAAACGGAAAAAAGGGCGCCACGAAGTAAAAATTATACACCAAAGTGAAATTCTCAAAAGCGTGAAAGAAAAACTATTCGAAATACTTAGAACTGCTTGTGAGAGATAGTGCTCAATTATCGAGAGAGATGTGGGAGACGGCGTCCTCCGAATTGCAAGTGACATAAAAATTGTTAGTTTCGAAACGTTTTCGACCTAATTAAGCAAAAATCATGCAGAATAGGAAGTCGCAAAATTAAGAAGTTTGCTTCAAGTCAACGTGTAGAGAAGAAGTAACAGAAATACGTGGCTGGCGTGAAGGCAACAACTACTTTTATTGTATATGCAGCCGACCAGTCACATTTTGTGAAAGAACTGCATTTAAATCGCACTGTATAATTTCAGGACGAGAAAACTGAGCCGGTTGTGCAATCGATGAATGCTACGACACACTCGTGTACAATAACGCGGCTGGTAAGTATGAATGAATTACTGTATCTGCTGCTTTATAGCTATCGTTAGGAAGCTAAAGGCAAATTAGGACCACAAATAAAAATAAATGAGTGTTTAAACCAAAAAATATGGTAATGGGCGTATCAAAATAGGAAAAAATGGGAAAGAATAATTTTAAATATTTCATCTGAAACTCTTTATACAAGTAGCACAAAATAATTCATCACTTTTGTCGGGCGTTTGGCCTAGTCGGGAAAGGGGGGTGGAAGCTTGAGGAAGGACATCCGACCACCAAATGTCAGTGTCAAGACCGATGTGCAACAATGTCGACCTTCCACAGAGAAGGCAAAAAATAAGAAGAAGACGAAGAAAACAAAAAGAAATTAGGAACGAGCAATGTGACTGGTTACCCAAATACGACACTTGATTTGTCGTGTTTATATTCCATCGTCCATCATGCAAATAGTTAGCAACAGCAATAAGCAGCGGAAAAAAAACTGCGCAGACCGTAAGTGCAGTTTTATTGCTCTCTCTCTCTCTCTCTCTCTCTACTTAATGTCTTTGGCCTATTGAGGCAATGATTGGTTTCAGTATTTCTTTGTCGTTAACACATAAAACCAGCGTTAACTGTGGTCCTAGGGCATGCAGCTCTTCTGAAAACCCTAACAGGTTGTCCGAACTTCCGAGCCAATTCAGTCACAGCTTTTCCGCACTCAGTTTTCTGACTCAATGTGACGGAAAAATGTTTGAGATTTTTCCTGCTTTTTTACGTCTGCAAAGCGCAATTCACGGGTTAGTAACTTTCTTGCTTGTTCCTATTCAAGTACCGCATCCCACACGTGTTGCTCGGTGTTCTGGGTGGAGGTGGGTGGGGGGGGGGGGGTGACGTGACAGCGGCTGCCAATATTTCATGGCTACGAGACAATGAAGCTATTAATTTCCCCCTACTAATCGACATTATTGCTATCTTGAATGCCGCCGCCTCATTCGGAAACAAGTTTTTCATTCCTCGGTGCAATTAGCGTCCGAGAAGGGTTTGATTAAATGGCTGTTTAAGTGACCGGGGGTTGTGGTGCTATTGGCCGTTTCCCAAGGGGTCAGCGGATATTTATTGCCCTTCCCGGCTGACACCAGAGGTCTTAGGTAAACAACGCAAGCTCACCGCAGCGCTAACGCCCCAATATATTGCTTATAAAAATCATTGCTTCTATATTGTAGCCTATTTATTATTATTATGCACTTTTGGTAGCATACATATTTTCGTCCAAGTCTGACTGAAGAGTTAAAGAGAGTATTTTTATGCGACCTCTTTGCAACTGAGGAAGAGACAACTTCAATGAATTATGGCGCAAAGGTTCCGATACCTAATTCCACTGCATATATTCTAACCAAAATGTAGAACGTTGTGTCTGAGTTACAATAGAAAACGTTATTCTTTCTACCTTTGTGCTCCGAAAAAAAGATACCTAATTACTTTTCGTTATAGAAAACGTTATTCTTTCCACGTTCAATCCACATTTTTGCTCCGAAAAAAAATATCTATTTACTTTTCGTTTAACTGGATTGTTTGTGTTGGTGGCTGTGAAGGCCTCTACACAAAATTTCATGAAGCTACCGTTATGGTAGTTAAATTAAATTTTGAATCCTCCTACCTCCTTTAACCGTAATTTTCATACCTCTTAGCGTTCATGACTTTCAGCAACCACTATGAATAAATCGTTTCCAAAATAGTATGAAACACAAACACTTCGTGAGCCAATTACAAAGCGTGTTTCGACCATGGGGTAAAAATATCTATGAAGTGAGCATTCGGATGCGCAGAAAGAGAAATCTGTTCTCAACATCTCCTGCTGTTCAAGTCACGTGGTACTGGGACGGCTCATGTTAGTCCGTATAGCGCTTAGCGTATTTTGAGTGTTATCACTTCGCTAGAGCAGATAGATCACCTTCAGAGGTTTCCTGAAACTTTGTATATGAGTTTTATAGACATCTTAACCATTTCATGCCTGGAACTGAAATAGTTTTAAAACTGTGAAGAGCAAGGGTATTGTGCTTTTTCGCCACAGTATCATAGCTCAGTTTTACTTTACTTACGTTTTTTCGGGTGCGATAAAAGATGTGACAGCCAACAATTCCTTTTTAGGTTTTCTATTGCACTTATTCATGTTGTCGAAACTCAATTCTAATTAATCACGTCACAATGACACTGTATCGGGCGCCGATGCATCACAGAAAGAGGTGCAAAAACGCATTTGTAGCAATGAAACTGTTACTGTAAACAAGCAATTTACACCGCCTGCTTTAGTTATTTGACACTCTGTTCATCTTTCGGAAAACTAGAACACAAAAATTATATAATGTAGGAAACTGTCTCATACAGAAGTAGTTAGATAGACAAAAGGGTTTGAGGACCTGAATAAACTAGAGGAAATTAATCACACTGTGTTATAAAAACGTTATCTGCAGATGAAGAAAGCACGGATACGTAAACACTGACTGGCAGCTAAAACGCACTTTTAAATTTATCTAGCATTTCTCTCGTAAACAGATTGAAAAAAAAATCGCATACAAGACATTATAATATCGCGTCTCGATATTTTTAAACATATACAGCGCCTCACATCAATATAATATTAACTATTAGAGATTTGTTGTACGTAACTATGAAAAGTAACTGGTCCTCCTTTCACGTACTTCTCTTTACATCCGTAGCAACAACAATACTGCGCCATGGCTGTTATTACTACTAAAGAGTTTAGAAATATAAAAACAGGCGAATATGTGTAAAATTTCGCTGTTACCATAAATTGCAGACAAGCAGGGACGTTCCAATACCATGTGACTAGCCCAGTTTGATGTTGAGAACATGCGCAGTAGCCTATGCTCACTCCATAGATATTTATACTATATGGTTTCGACCAATATCCAACCAGTGCAGGCAGTTCTAAGGAGAGACAACAAGTGAAAAGGCTGGCGCCATCGAGTGGGGAGTACACCAAATATTTGTAACTACTCACTTCTTCTTCAGAGGACAAATTATCCGAAATGAAATGTACATGCTAATAGTTCGTTAAAGATTGTTTCACTGGTTCGAATCTAGTGGCTGACTGTGATGAAAATTGTTTTCAGTGGAACGAATCGTAACATTGAAGTTACTGTTAATCACTGTTAAGCCGCACCGTAAATAACTTTATGACAGAAACTGCAGTTCCGCTGGAGCTCACAACTTTATTGACGTACCGCATGAAATAAATGTCTTCTTTTTCGAATTGCGAAGGCATCATCACAAAGCGTTGTCCTCGTCATCGATAAAAATTAGTGTGAAAGTCAGGAGCGAAGAGTAAGATTAATGAAAACAACAACTATTTACCGCAGTGAGAACCTCAGAAAAAGGCTAAGTTATTAGGAACGTCGATTTAACTGTCATGATTATTACAGTTGGAGGACAAGCCTAAATTTTATTATATTATTAATACGTATTTAATACGTCTCTTCGTCGAGGCTGTTAATGTCAGTAAAACGTGTTACAAATGTGCACATATTTCCTTAGTTATTTTATCACAGGTAGTACCAACAAAGAGAAAGGATTTTCTTTTTATAAAGCAAGAAAACATAAGGTGGTGGCGCTTACCTCAGCTTTTACGCAACATCAAGATATGCGCGGGCCCACACAATGGATACTTGGTGACTCCGGAGAGAAGGTAGGATATGAGGCCGCACCCAACATGTCCAGCGGGTGTGCGAGAATTGTGTTCTGACGTTTTCGCTGCCTTTTGCGTTCTGGAGTGTAAAAGCGCATGTCGCTATCTGTTTCAGATCTTCAGACGTCAGCATATTTATAATCACCCCTTCTTTGAAAATTTCTTTGTGGCCGAGTAGGACTTTGTCTTCCAGTTGGGTTTAAAATACGCTCCAAAAGAAGGGGAAACAGCAAACAACTAAGTTGCTGTATAAACAATTAGTTCAGAACAGTTAATTTCGAATTCGTTTTTCAAACTAATTTACACGATTTGTGGAGTAGTAAGCTCTTATGCTTTCTGGACTGTTTCCCTGCAAAAAGTAAAAATTGCCTCAACACAATGCATTTCCACTCTCACACTTGATCTGTCCCTCTATCGACATGCGGCTTGTCTTCTTCCCAAATTGGCATTTATATTGACAAAATGTCGCTAAACTTGTAAGAGTGGGATTACATTTCGGAAGCAATCTATCTTATTCACCGTGGACATTTTAGAACACGTGACTGTGTGTTAACTGAATATAACTCCAGATAACTGAAGTTGCATTAGCTGACGATAAGCCTGACGAAGGGTCGAGAAGCAGTTTACGGAAATAATCAACTGTTTGACAGGTGAGTAGTCGCGGTTGTCCGAACTGATATACAGCCAGTACCTGAGCCGAATGAACAATATTCCAAAAAACCTAGATCGTGTTGTCTATTATGGCGTGTGGCATCCACCGGGCACACTAAGCACAGTGCATCTATTTTCCTAATTATTCACTCTTTCTTATAGCAAGACACCTCCAAATCTACGTTAAGACATGCGCTTCGAAAGGCACGGTTTGTTGCGTCGTGGAGTGTACATAGTGCACCAGTGTTATTTTCCCCATCATTGTTTCATTAGCAGATAGCACACGCGAAGAAAGACTGTCGGTACCCCTCAACATAAACCCGAAATTTTCCAATTTTTGAGTCGTGGTGATTACATGAGATGTATGTAAGAGGACGTAGTACAATTTAGAAAGTACGTTGGTCGCAATTTTGAGTATCGCTCTCTGCTACGTGCATCGTCTTTCTTGTAAAGGCTCCCTTTGTAGTTGGTTGAGCGTTTCCGGGCCACTCTCACGTTGATTAAACAAATTGGTGACGAATCGTGCAGCTATTCTTTGAACCTCTTCTATCGCTTCCAGTGTCACGTTCTCAGATGAAAAATCCATACTAATAGTATAAGTGGGAAAGTAAGAACTCTGTCTGTTATCTTTTTATAACTAAAAGATGAACGAATTCGATAAAATTTGATGTTGAGATAGCTTGAACCGTAAGGCAAAACATAAGGTACTTACCCCTAATGTTTTTTTTTTTTTTTAAAAAAGGGAGAGACAGTGACAGATAGAGACAAAGAGTAAGTGGGAGAAAGAGAGAGAGAGAGAGAGAGAGAGAGAGAGAGAGAGAGAGAGAGAGAGAGACCTCTTTCATGTGTGAATAGCACTTGCTCAGCATTCTTCCAATAATTATCTGTTTGTAATCTTCCTTTCCCCACACCTAGATTGAGATAGTCATTCCACTGCAAATAACTTTGGGCAGAAGCTCCAAGGCACCTGAAAGCTGCGACTGTTTGCTCTATAGCGTCGTCAAACGAAATCTAATTTCTTTTTTGTATGCTGAGGCCCAATAAATTACATTTAGTTACATGTAGAATCAGTTGCCAAACTTTGCACCAGCCACTTATCATCCACAAATCTCCATGCATTTCGTAAGAAGTATCATATGGCTCTCTCTACACAACTGTGTTGTCTGCAGTGAACCTCACAGAGCTACAGACGTTAACCAACAGGAAATTAGACAGAGGGAACCTGAACCCCACAGACAAAATTTCGAAGGCTATTCAGGGATATTTTCTGAGAATTTTTGTACAAGGGATCCTTGATCCTGGTGTTTCGTTACAGAGTGATAATGTAATTATTATTTCGCGTCAATATTGCAGTTACCTCTTTTCTTGCAGATGCAGCCATCACAACAGTGAAGAAGACTAATCAGCAATCACTAAAACGTATAGAACAAAACACAGAGTAAGGAAGCAACCCTCAGATGTGAAAGTACTGAGACGTAGTTGCAGTCGCTGTGGAGACAAGCATGGATTCGCTGTGCCGCTTTTCTGTTGCAATGACCCCATACAACACGGTGAATATCGCGAAACAGTTTATGAGCAAACCTTCCATACTGCCTTGTGTCAGTGTTAATATACAATTAACTCTGCCGGAAACATAAATACGATACAGAACTGAGCAGTAGTGACTGTAGGCTTGAATTATCTGGACAACACTGATAATATCGATCGTATATGCTGTGTCTTGTTTAGAAACAAATTTATCCCATTCACTCTTCTGCCATTCTCTCAGCTGCCACACATTTTTTTTTTTTCAGCAGCATTAGTTGTACGTCAACAATGACACACAGCAGTACAAATGGTTCAAAAGGCTCTGAGCACTATGGGACTCAACATCTGAGGTCATCAGTCCCCTACAACTTAGAACTACTTTAACCTAACTAACCTAAGGACATCACACACATCCATGCCCGAGGCAGGATTCGAACCTGCGACCGTATCAGTCGAGCGGCTCCGGACTGAAGCGCCTAGAACCGCTCAGCCACCACTGCCGGCACACAGCAGTACAGATTCGTTTACTGAATTAGAGTTGCCTGTCATTAACCTCCTGTATAGTTTGACAGAATGCAGTCGAAGGCCGGGACCACGACGCTGTGCTGAGGTGTTCACACAGCGCCGACAATCTCATCACAGAACTTTTGGTTCCGAGAATTGTTCCATTGCTCTGTGTTCCGTGTTGTGCCTTTTGATTATTGTTTATTACAGGTTTGTGATGGTTTGAAAACATTTTCAGAAACGACTAACAAATGGTTAAAATGGCTCTGAGCACTATGGAACTTAACTTCTGAGGTCATCAGTCCCCTAGAACTTAAAACTACTTTAACCTAACTAACCTAAGGACATCACACACATCCATGCCCGAGGCAGGATTCGAACCTTCGACTGTAGCAGTCGCGCGGTTCCAGACTGTAGCGCCTAAAACCGCTCGGCCGGCAAAACCACTAACAGTCACAAAATTTGTCGACTACTAAATTATTTATTTGGCGACCTGTTTGGAGGTGATACTTCATCATGAGGCTACGGTTGCATACAAAAACATTTAACATAAGTGTATACAGTTTCTTTACATGACTGTTGGGATCATCCTGTGGAAACAGAAAGAAGGATAACGTAATATGAGGCGATGTCACGTTGTATTTTGATCTGGTGTTCACACGAAAAATATTTTGTAAACATTTTCGTGTGGATAGCGGACCAATATACAAAGTGACATCGCCTCATACTAGGATATCCTCCCTCTCCATAGGATGATGACAACAGTGGAGTACAGTCATGTAAAGAAACTTTAAGGGGCTCCGGAAAGGCTCAAAATCATGAAAAGTTCAATTTTTACTTTTTTGCGTTTTCTGAATCTGCAGACTATTACCTTTTAATAGATATATAATTTATTCAATTCCGAAGACTACAACTATTTTTAAATTTTTTTTTGAAATGTGTTCTACATGGGCGTGACCCACTGTGGCGCTGTTAAACTGCTGTCAAATGGTGTTATTATTAACGTCCGTGTTCATCAGGTACATTTTAGTGATGTGAGATAAAGTATGTGTTGTGGCTAACCTGTGATGGTTCAATATATATCGCTGGTGTGATTGTCGATTGTTTCATGTTTATTTACTCTGTCGTTATCTCGAAAATATTCGTAATTAATTCTGTTTCTTGAGTCTCTGTTTTGTTGAAGTATAATAATGAGTAAAAGTAAAGTTATTAGAAATCCTCTGAAGGCTTTTAAGAAAAGGAGAAATGTTGGAAAGCCAAAGATATGTGTTATTACTGTAAACAATAAAGACGATGAAAATCCCCAACATAGCTTGTGTCCCAAAGAAGAAGACAGTTGGTGTAAATATAACAAAGGATTGCTAACTGGTGAAGTGTACACTCATAAGCATAGTCTCCCCCATGCAATAATGGAGGTGATGAAACCTATTTTCAGAGACTTAGCAGCACCTGAACTGTTGAAAAAGTGTATTCACGGAAAAACTCAAAACCCCAATGAAAGTGTAAATAGTGTTATATGGTCGAGAATCCCCAAGACTGTATTTGTTGGAATAGAAACACTTCACTTTGGTGTGTATGATGCTGTTGCGACTTTCAATGATGGCAACATTGTAAGGTGCAAGGTATTTAGAAATATGGGAACGAAGATAGGTTCTAACATGGTACGAGCGATGCTTGCTTTAGACAAGGAACGCCTTCGTGCTGCAGACAGGGCTGTAAAGAGTCTAGAAATACAAGCAAGAGTAAACAGGAGGAGGAACAAGAGGAAGCTGGAGGAAGAGTTTGCAGAGGATGAAGATAATCCATCCTATGGACCTGGAATGCACTAAAAAGTTAATCCAATCTTTGTCGCTCGATTCCCAAAACTTTTATTTTCTCATACTAATTACATGTTTTCTAAGGATCTTCCTAACATATTTGTTTCAAACTTTCAGTAAATGTTACACAGTACCTTCTGCATAATTTAACACAGCCTTTTTCCAAAAAACTGTATATTTTTGAATATATAAATAAAAAATTGCAAAAAAATGTTGTGAATTTTCATTACAATTGAAAAAAAAATCATCTTTAATAACTGAACTAAAATTTTGTAAAATCCCTGTGTTAAGTTGTAGCCCATATTCCAATAAATAATCTGTAAAAAGTTCAACTTCCTACCTCAACTACTTTGTGAGGAAAGATGTAATTTATAAGCGTTATTTTAACATTGCAAGTATAGGGCGTTCCGGAGCCCCTTAATGTCTGTACAGACTTACGTTTATGTTTTTGTAATACCACTATAGCCTGATGATGACGTATCACCCCGAAATATGTCGCTAAATAAATAATTTAGTAGTCAACAAAATTTGTGACTGGTAACGGTATCTGAAAACATTTTCATATTTTTGAAACAGTCACGGTCGATTAATGGCCAATATGGTTTCAAATTATTTGTGGCGGCTGTTTATAGATAAAAAAGGTAATTACGCTTAGAAACCAAATAAATCAGTTGCATTATTACTCTTTTACGAGGCACTGGAGACCTCGAGTTCCTCACATCAAAATACTGAGGAAAACTCCCTGAGCAACCTGCCAGATTTTACGGTGGTATCGTGCTTCACCCTTCATATACTGAAGTACCCAGAAGACATGGATGGATGTAACTTCGTACAGGCACACGCCATCGGCGGATATGTAAAAGAAGAGAGCGGACACCAGGATTCATTAGAGTCGTTACCAGGCCTGGTAGGTTATACGTATAAGTGGGTGAACAGCGTCACATGTTGCGTGATCAATGCGAAGGGCACACAGAGACGCGAGGTACTCGTGCGAGACAGCGTGATCTGCCCCTGACAGAGTTTGAAAGGGGTCCCGTGGCTGGTCTTCATTTGGCCTGCTAGACTAATAGTGCAGTATACAGATTTGTGGGGCATTCGAATGTGACAGAGGTCCAATACTGGAATGCATGGGAATGTGAGGGTAGGCCACTCGTCGTCAAAGCTCCGGTCGAGCAAATCTGACCACCACAACGGAGGGTCGCGGAACTGTGGACCAAGCACGTCGCCACCCCTTCACAACTGCGACTGCCATCCGGGACTACCTGCAACATTCTGTCTCATCGCGCACCATTGGTCGAAGATAACAGCAACCGGACTAGGGCACTACCGTCCCATTCGTAGCCTGCCGTTAGCAGAACAATACAAACGACTGTCTTTGAAGTGGCGCAGTGACCACAGAGTACAGGCTGGTGATGAATGGCGTCACACGTGTTCAGCTATGGGTCGTGGTTTTGCACTACCCCTGGAGTGTGGTGACGACCTGGGGAGAGGTTTTAGAGAGACACAGTAGTGTTATTCTAGGCGTCACGGTATGGTGGTTTAAGATCTCAGGTCACGTCTGGTAGTGACTGACGGAAGTGTAACAGCACAACAGTACGTCACAGTATCCTCACGTGTTAACGCTGCTGCGACAGCATCGTGCTGCCATTTTTCAAGACCATGGTCGATTACGTATGGCAAATGTCTCTAGGGACTAAAATTTCCTGGCAGATTAAAACTGTGTGCCGGACCGAGATTCGAACTCGGGACCTTTGCCTTTCGCGGGCAAGTGCTCTGCCAACTGAGCTACCCAAGCACGACTCACGACCCGTCCCCACAGCTTCAGTTCTGCCAGTACCTCGTCTCCTAGCTTCCAAAATTCACAGAAGCTCTTCAGCGAACCTCGGTAGAGCACTTGCCCGCGAAAGGCAAGGGTCGCGAGTACGAGTCTCGGTCCGACACACAGTTTTATTCTGCCAGGAAGTTTCATATCAGCGCACACTCCACCGCAGAGTGAAAATCTCATTCTGGAAACAGCCCCCAGGCTGTGGCTAAGCCATGTCTCCGCAATATCCTTTCTTCCAGGAGTGCTAGTCCTGCAAGTTTCGCTGAAGAGCTTCTCTGAAATTTGGAATGTAGGAGACGAGGTACTGGCAGAACTGAAGCTATGAGGACGGGTCGTGAGTCGTGCTTGGGTAGCTCAGTTGGTAGAGCATTTGCCCGCGAAAGGCAAAGGTCCCGAGTTCTAGTCTCGGTCCGGCACACATTTTTAATCTGCCAGAGTCTCATATCAGCGCACACTCCGCTGCAGAGTGAAAATCTCATTCTGTATGAACTGTCTGCGTGATATTGAAGTACTCACGTGGCCAGGAAGATCCCCACATCTGTCCCCGATAGAACATGTGTGGGTCCCCGATCGGACGTCAGTTATGTCGTAAAATATCAGGAAATCAAGGACCAGTTATAGCAGATGTGGACCAGCTTGGCAGGAGAGGATACAACGCCTTTATGATACCATTCGCAAACGGATCAGCGCATGCGTCCAGGCCACAAAATGGTTAAAATGACTGAGCACTATGGGACTTAACTTCTGAGGTCATCAGTCCCCTAGAACTTAGAACTACTTAAACCTAACTAACCTAAGGACATCACACACATCCATGCCCGAGGCAGGATTCGAACCTGCGACCGTAGCGGTCGCGCGGTTCCAGACTGAAGCGCCTAGAACCGCTCGGTCACCGTAGCCGGCCCAGGCCACAGGAGGTGCAACATTATATTGACAAGCGGGTTCATACTACCAAATTCCTTGTAAATTTGTCTCGATACTGTGAACACTGAAATAGCATCACATATCCTCTCAAGCCGTTAAGTTTCATTTCGTCTGCTCCTTCCATGCTGAGTGCTTCACTTTTTTGTCGCATGGTGTATACATTGGACGGCAGCGGCTCTATCGCCATACCCTGAGGCCTACCGGACTCAGCTTAGCTTCTGACAATGCCTCCGCATAATGAAGCTCCGATTTACATCCGAGGTGCCGGATCGGCCTTGAGCTCGTCCTTGGGCGCGGTCGCAGGGCGTCCGGTGGTTGTCCCTGTGCTGGGCTCAGGTATGGTATGCTGAGCCGTGCCAAGAACGCAGGAGCAGTCGTGGCTATTAACTCTCTGGCCGTGTGCGGTTGTAGCAAACCACCTGGAATCCATCATCAGATTAGCTCGCTCTCCGTCTCGTTATAACGGCGCGAGGTGGCGCATTCGTTAGGGCACTGAAGTAGTGCGCGAGAGGCGTGGTTCGAACGCCAGTTATTATACGCTGGCTTCTGGGTATACCAGTACAGCCAGTCCAAGTCTCACTCAATGCCCATTTTGACTTGGTATTCTATCAGTGCTGAACGACTTTAGGCAAATTCCGGAACGGCCGCTGCTAGAAGGAAGAGGTAGATTTCTTGACCTCCACTACTTTCTCTGAGCTAATGTTAGGCTTCTTACCATCACTGTTCTAATAATAATTTAAAAAAAAGAGCGACGCACCACGAAAGAATTATCTGAACGGCCTAACGAGAAAGAAACCGGTATCTACGATGTACACATACAGACTAGCAAATGACTACAATTTCAGAAAAATTGGGTGACTTATTCAAGAGAAACAGCTTGACAAATTGAGAAGGTCAATTATGCGATGGTCCACCACTATCTCTTATGTCATGCAGTCAGTTATTCGGCATGAAATTGACTGATTAAGTTATTGGACGTCCACCTGAGGGATATTGTGCCAAATTCTGTCCAATTGGCACGTTGGATAGTCAAAATCTCCGAAATGGCTGGAGGACCCTGCCCATAACTTTTCAGTTGGTGAGATATCCGGCGACCTTGATGGCCAAGGTAGGGTTTGGCAAGCTGGAGGACAAGCAGTAGAAAGTCTCGCATTATCTTGTGGTAATGTATGCTCAGGATGGCTTGCCATGAAGGACTCCAAAACGGGGGCATAAAATATCGTCAACGTACATCTGTGCTGTAAGGGTCCTGCGGATGACAACGAAAGGGCACCTGCTATGATTAGAGACAGATGACCTCAGCAGCTTGGTCCCATAAGACCTTACCACAAATTTTTACCTACTATGAAATGAAACAGCACCGCAGACCAACACTCCTGTTTCCAGAATGAGATTTTCACTCTGCAGCGGAGTTAGCGCTGATATGAAACTTCCTGGCAGATTAAAACTGTGTGCCGGGCCGAGACTCGAACTCGGGACCTTTGCCTTTCGCCGGCAAGTGCTCTACCAACTGAGCTACCCAAGCACGACTCATGCCCCGCCCTCACAGCTTTACTTCTGCCAGTACCTCGTCTCCTATCTTCCAAATTTTACAGAAGCTCTCCTGCGAACCTTGCAGAACCAGCACTCCTGAAAGAAAGGATATCGTGGAGACATGGCTTAGCCACAGCCTGGGGGACGTTTCCGGAATGAGATTTTCACTCTGCAGCGGAGGGTGCGCTGATATGAAACTTCCTGGCAGATTAAAACTGTGTGCCGGGCCGAGACTCGAACTCGGGACCTTTGCCTTTCGCCGGCAAGTGCTCTACCAACTGAGCTACCCAAGCACGACTCATGCCCCGCCCTCACAGCTTTACTTCTGCCAGTACCTCGTCTCCTATCTTCCAAATTTTACAGAAGCTCTCCTGCGAACCTTGCAGAACCAGCACTCCTGAAAGAAAGGATATCGTGGAGACATGGCTTAGCCACAGCCTGGGGGATGTTTCCGGAATGAGATTTTCACTCTGCAGCGGAGGGTGCGCTGATATGAAACTTCCTGGCAGATTAAAACTGTGTGCCGGGCCGAGACTCGAACTCGGGACCTTTTCCTTTCGCGGGCAAGTGCTATACAATATGAGCTACCCAAGCACACGCCCCGCCCTCACAGCTTTACTTCTGCCAGTACCTCGTCTCCTATCTTCCAAACTTTACAGAAGCTCTCCTGCGAACCTTGCAGAACCAGCACTCCTGAAAGAAAGGATATCGTGGAGACATGGCTTAGCCACAGCCAGGGGGATGTTTCCAGAATGAGATTTTCACTCTGCAGCGGAGGGTGCGCTGATATGAAACTTCCTGGCAGATTAAAACTGTGTGCCGGGCCGAGACTCGAACTCGGGACCTTTTCCTTTCGCGGGCAAGTGCTATACAATATGAGCTACCCAAGCACACGCCCCGCCCTCACAGCTTTACTTCTGCCAGTACCTCGTCTCCTATCTTCCAAACTTTACAGAAGCTCTCCTGCGAACCTTGCAGAACCAGCACTCCTGAAAGAAAGGATATCGTGGAGACATGGCTTAGCCACAGCCAGGGGGATGTTTCCAGAATGAGATTTTCACTCTGCAGCGGAGTGTACGCTGATATGAAACTTCTTGGCATATTAAAACTGTGTGCCGGGCCGAGACTCGAACTCGGGACCTTTGCCTTTCGCGGGTAAGTGCCCTACCAACTGAGCTACCCAGGAGTGCTGGTGCTTTCAGGAGTGCTGGTTCTGCAAGGTTCGCAGGAGAGCTTCTGTAAAGTTTGGAAGGTAGGAGACGAGGCACTGGCAGAAGTAAAGCTGTGAGGGCGGGGCGTGAGTCGTGCTTGGGTAGCTCAGTTGGTGGAGCACTTGCCCGCGAAAGAAAAAGGTCCTGAGTGCGAGTCTCGGCCCGGCACACAGTTTTAATCTGCCAGTAAGTTTCAACACTCCTGTTATCGGGCCATATGGCAGACGACAGTCAGGCTGGTATCCCACCACTGTTCGGGGTGTCTCCACACGTGTCTTCGCTGGTCGGAGCTCAGTTCCAAGTGGGACTCATCACTCAAGACAGCTCTACTCCAGTCAATGGGATTGCAGGCCGAAGGTGTGTATGGTGACGCCGTGGACTG
This sequence comes from Schistocerca nitens, assembly GCF_023898315.1. NCBI lineage: Eukaryota > Metazoa > Arthropoda > Insecta > Orthoptera > Acrididae > Schistocerca > Schistocerca nitens. The sequence continues at coordinate 99,678,406 of NC_064620.1, read as the reverse complement.
TGGTGGGTTACCGAGCTGTCTGTCGCCCGCCGTACGGCCCTATAATCAGGGGTGATGTTTCGTTGTCATCTGTGGCACTCTTTCAGCATAGTGGTACGTCGACCCTATTCTATGTCCTGTTTGTTGCCCTTCGTGACTAGCCAGCCTGGCTTACATATCGGTATTTATTTATCTGTACATGTACATAACATCTACCGATTTTGATCGGATGATTTCTTCGTGGTAAGTTTTTATTTTTTCGTCTTAGAGTGTATTTTTCGAGGTGGTGTTAAGCTTCAGTCCTATACTATCATCTGATACTTCTTCTACCCTTCTGTTACTTTTCCTCTCAACAAGAAACTGCTTAAAGAAGAGAATGAATGCCACACTCTGAGTCTTCCAGGTTTTGAGCCGAATGAGCCTGTCTTACTGGTAAAAAGTATGCTGGCATAAGCTGTCGCCAGCGCTCCGGTCGGCAAAGATGTAGCAAGAAGATCGACAGTAGGCCCTGGATCAAGCGCGCCTCTCAGGAGACAGGCCAAAGACAGACTCGCAAGCAACACGCCGCCAACGCCCTCTCGATCGCAAGTATTTGGATCACCGCAGCAGACCGGAATCTCAGTCACTAGCACAGTCGCTCAGTCACTGACTAACTAACGCGCACTGCAGTTTGGCGTCTGTCATTCATCACATCGGGACTTGTATTTCACCAGCTACCATGCTGGCTACAATGGACTAATATTGAAGAGCTTGTACAACAACACACGGACGCTGTTAAAGTTAAGTGGCAGTCATCTTTTAATGTAAAAAAAGAACTCTGTTAAAGCATGTGTGCACTTGTGTTGTAGAAAGAGGGCCGGCCGCTGTGGTCGAGCGGTTCTAGGCGCTTTGGTCTGGAACCGCGCGACCGCTACGGTCGCAGGTTTGAATCCTGCCTCGGGCATGGATGTGTGTGATGTCCTAAGGTTACTTCGGTTAAAGTAGTTCTAAGTTCTAGGGGACTGATGACCTCGGATGGTAAGTCGCATAGTGGTCAGAGCCATTTGTAGCAAGAGGACATCCGCCATCAAACAACATCCTCTCCCTTGATTTCTATGGTACAAGTGTCAACAAAAATATTTCGTTGACATACCTCGCTGGCACCATCAAGGTTTACTAGTGTACTGAGCTGTCGCAGGAGATGCTCATCCCTTTATACCTGCCTCGTACCCAGTACCACTCACCCCGCTGTGGTCGGGCCGGCGGTGCTCAGTCATGCCAAGTCTGCGCCAAGGTCCGAACCCGCGATCGCGTTTCGTAGGCGTCTGCGATCGCTCTCGACCGGATTAGCTGTGTCCAACAAAGGTCCGCCTTCATTTTTCACAGTCGCAGACTCAATTCACTGCGTGCAAATGCCGCTGCTCCTTCAGTGATTTGAGCATGATCTCCCATGCCTTGCTGAGTTGGTAGCCAACGTCCATATTGATCAACTTTTATATCCAGCTTGATTTCTACGGCTTCCTTATAGATAGTTACCCAGCAACTGAGCGTCTGTGCTAGGATTTTCATGGACTGAAGGAACGAAGATTACAGTTTAACGTCTCGTCGACGGACCACAATTTCACGTTAGTAATGGACTGAGTGAATCGAGTGGACTGCAGGTATTTTGCTATGATGGAAACGAGTGTTTTTACTGTGCTGTTCAGATAACAGCGTTTAGTTCGAGGAGGATACAGAGAGAGAGAGAGAGAGAGAGAGAGAGAGAGAGAGAGAGAGAGGAGGGACTGTAAAGGTTGTTATGAAGTTAAAGCAGATTAGATGTGGAAAGGTCTACGCTTATATCCACGTAGCCAGGGCAACTGTGCGTAAGAATGTGGACTGTGATGAGAATGATGAATTTCACAGCTACATCAAAGGCAGGTGCTCATCACCAGCTCCAAGAGCAGTGAATTTTACTGAAAAAGACCTCGCAGTGAAACATCGCTGTAATCAACAACCCACACAAAGAGCCATTTTACAATTTTCTTTTTCATGCCCAGAGCCTTTCATATTTGTAAGATTATGCCTGGTCGTTGCTGTCATATTATTATGCCAGTCGTTTCTTGGAAGTTTCAGAGCAAGCAGTATCCTTCTCAACTAGGTTTATGTGGTGAGGGCGCAGGGCTTCGATATTACATCCACTGAAACGGTTCCGCCCCGTACCGGGTAAAAACTAGAAATAGATAACAATCTAGACGCACTTTGTCTATAAAAAGCTGGAACGGAGCCGGAGAGTTGCTAAGTGGAACATTACTGAGGCATTTGCAGCAATAACTCTTGAACACGCGTTAGAGCTACGGAAAGATTTCCAATTAACATGTGACTTTTTGCGAGGTGTCTGCTCTTTCAGTAGAGACTAGCGCACGTATAAGAGTATTAATCTGCGGCTCGCAGTTTCTCATCAGTGTGTTGCGATTAGACGGCTCATTAAGTATTGCGGCGGAAGGCAAATGCTTGTGCACGCGGTAGCGGTGCAACGGTTTCGGAAGGAGAAAGAGTGCGCAGAAGCGCATGGCCTTGCCTTTTGCTTAGGCTCTACTCTTCTGCTGAAGCAATTACAACCAGTAGCTGATGCCATTCGCACTATTACTAGTTACGCCGTTTCCCGGCAAACTGAGGCGACGAACCCTTAGCCTGAAGTTTTTTTTTTAATATCTTCAGGTTACCACAGTATCATGTTTCCATTCCTTCAAAAAAATACCAATGCACAGTGTCCATTTTGTGTTGGTACTAGTGCCGACAGCTGTGGCGGAGTGTTTAGCAGTCGAGAATAAACCACTGCCTGGCCGTCGTGAAAGGTGATTTCCGTTTATTGTCCAAAAAGAAATATTGGAACGCGCTCTTTAAGAAAAGCATTCCATTAGAACTACTGATACCCTAGGGAGAGCCAGCCCTGACAAAACTCTACCATCTGGTGAGAAAGATGTATGAGACAGGCGAAATACCCCCAGACTTCAAGAAGAATATAATAATTCCAATCCCAAAGAAATCAGGTGTTGACAGATGTGAACATTACCGAACTATCAGTTTAATAAATCACAGCTGCAAAATACTAACGCGAATTCTTTACAGACAAATGGAAAAACTGGTAGAAGTCGACCTCGGGGAAGATCAGTTTGGATTCCGTAGAAATATTGGAACACGTGAGGCAATACTGACCCTACGACTTATCTTAGAAAATAGATTAAGGAAAGGCAAACCTACGTTTCTAGCATTTGTAGACTTACAGAAAGCTTTTGACAATGTTGACTGGAATACTCTCTTTCAAGTTCTAAAGGTGGCAGGGGTACAATACAGGAAGCGAAAGGCTAGTTACAATTTGTACAGAAATCAGATGGCAGTTATAAGAGTCGAGGGACATGAAAGGGAAGCAGTGGTTGGGAAGGGAGTGAGACAGGGTTGTAGCCTATCCCCGATGCTATTCAATCTGTATATTGAGCAACCAGTAAAGGAAACAAAGGAAAAGTTGGGAGTAGGTATCAAAATCCATGGAGAAGAAATAAAAACTCTGAGGTTCGCCGATGACATTGTAATTCTATCAGAGACAGCAAAGGACTTGGAAGAGCAGTTGAACGGAATGGACAGTGTATTGAAAGGAGGGTATAAGATGAACATCAACAAAAGCAAAACGAGGAAAATGGAATGTAGTCGAATTAAGTCGGGTGATGCTGCGGGAATTAGATTAGGAAATGAGACGCTTAAAGTAGTAAAGGAGTTTTTCTATTTGGGGAGCAAAATAACTGATGATGATAGAAGTAGAGAGGATATAAAATGTAGACTGGCAATGGCAAGGAAAGCGATTCTGAAGAAGAGAAATTTGTTAACATCGAGTATAAATTTAAGTGTCAGGAAGTCGTTTCTGAAAGTATTTGTATGGAGCGTAGCCATGTATGGAAGTGAAACGTGGACGATATATAGTTTAGACAAGAAGAGAATAGAAATTGGGGAGAAAAGAATTTTGTCGCACAACTTGACTAGAAGAATGTCCTTTTTTTTTTTTTTTTTTCATCAGTCTACTGACTGGTTTGATGCGGCCCGCCACGAATTCCTTTCCTGTGTAACCTCTTCATCTCAGAGTAGCACTTGCAACCTACGTCCTCAATTATTTGCTTGACGTATTCCAATCTCTGTCTTCCTCTACAATTTTTGCCCTCTGCAGCTCCCTCTAGTACCATGGAAGTCGTTCCCTCATGTCTTAGCAGATGTCCTATCATCCTGTCCCTTCTCCTTATCAGTGTTTTCCACATATTCCTTTCCTCTCCGATTCTGCGTAGAACCTCCTCATTCCTTACCTTATCAGTCCACCTAATTTTCAACATTCGTCTATAGCACCACATCTCAAATGCTTCGATTCTCTTCTGTTCCGGTTTTCCCACAGTCCATGTTTCACTACCATACAATGCTGTACTCCAGACGTACATCCTCAGAAATTTCTTCCTCAAATTAAGGCCGGTATTTGATATTAGTAGACTTATCTTGGCCAGAAATGCCTTTTTTGCCATAGCGAGTCTGCTTTTGATGTCCTCCTTGCTCCGTCCGTCATTGGTTATTTTACTGCCTAGGTAGCAGAATTCCTCAACATCATTGACTTCGTGACCATCAATCCTGATGTTAAGTTTCTCGCTGTTCTCATTTCTACTACTTCTCATTACCTTCGTCTTTCTCCGATTTACTCTCAAACCATACTGTGTACTCATTAGACTGTTCATTCCGTTCAGCAGATGATTTAATTCTTCTTCACTTTCACTCAGGATAGCAATGTCATCAGCGAATCGTATCATTGATATCCTTTCACCTTGTATTTTAATTCCACTCCTGAACCTTTCTTTTATTTCCATCATTTCTTCCTCGATGTACAGATTGAAGAGTAGGGGCGAAAGGCTACAGCCTTGTCTTACACCCTTCTTAATACGGCCACTTAGTTCTTGATCGTCCACTCTTATTATTCCCTCTTGGTTGTTGTACATATTGTATACAACCCGTCTCTCCCTATAGCTTACCCCTACTTTTTTCAGAATCTCGAACAGCTTGCACCATTTTATATTGTCGAACGCTTTTTCCAGGTCGACAAATCCTATGAAAGTGTCTTGATTTTTCTTTAGCCTTGCTTCCATTATTAGCCGTAACGTCAGAATTGCCTCTCTCGTCCCTTTACTTTTCCTAAAGCCAAATTGATCGTCACCTAGCGCATTCTCAATTTTCTTTTCCATTCTTCTGTATATTATTCTTGTAAGCAGCTTCGATGCATGAGCTGTTAAGCTGATTGTGCGATAATACTCGCACTTGTCAGCTCTTGCCGTCTTCGGAATTGTGTGGATGATGCTTTTCCGAAAGTCAGATGGTACGTCGCCAGACTCATATATTCTACACACCAACGTGAATAGTCGTTTTGTTGCCACTTCCCCCAATGATTTTAGAAATTCTGATGGAATGTTATCTATCCCTTCTGCCTCATTTGACCGTAAGTCCTCCAAAGCTCTTTTAAATTCCGATTCTAATACTGGATCCCCTATCTCTTCTAAATCGACTCCTGTTTCTTCTTCTATCACATCAGACAAATCTTCACCCTCATAGAGGCTTTCAATGTATTCTTTCCACCTATCTGCTCTCTCCTCTGCATTTAACAGTGGAATTCCCGTTGCACTATTAATGTTACCACCGTTGCTTTTAATGTCACCAAAGGTTGTTTTGACTTTCCTGTATGCTGAGTCTGTCCTTCCGACAATCATATCTTTTTCGATGTCTTCACATTTTTCCTGCAGCCATTTCGTCTTAGCTTCCCTGAACTTCCTATTTATTTCATTCCTCAGCGACTTGTATTTCTGTATTCCTGATTTTCCCGGAACATGTTTGTACTTCCTCCTTTCATCAATCAACTGAAGTATTTCTTCTGTTACCCATGGTTTCTTCGCAGCTACCTTCTTTGTACCTTCTGTGATGGCCCTTTTTAGAGATGTCCATTCCTCTTCAACTGTACTGCCTACTGCGCTATTCCTTATTGCTGTATCTATAGCGTTAGAGGACTTCAAACGTATCTCGTCATTCCTTAGTATTTCCGTATCCCACTTCTTTGCGTATTGATTCTTCCTGACTAATGTCTTGAACTTCAGCCTACTCTTCATCACTACTATATTGTGATCTGAGTCTATATCTGCTCCTGGGTACGCCTCACAATCCAGTATCTGATTTCGGAATCTCTGTCTGACCATGATGTAATCTAATTGAAATCTTCCCGTATCTCCCGGCCTTTTCCAAGTATACCTCTTCCTCTTGTGATTCTTGAACAGGGTATTCGCTATTACTAGCTGAAACTTGTTACAGAACTCAATTATTCTCCTCTTTCATTCCTCGTCCCAAGCCCATATTATCCTGTAACCTTTTCTTCTACTCCTTCCCCTACAACTGCATTCCAGTCGCCCATGACTATTAGATTTTCGTCCCCCTTTACATACTGCATTACCCTTTCAATATCCCCATACACTTTCTCTATCTGTTCATCTTCAGCTTGCGACGTCGGCATGTATACCTGAACTATCGTTGTCGGTGTTGGTCTGCTGTCGATTCTGATTAGAACAACCCGGTCACTGAACTGTTCACAGTAACACACCCTCTGCCCTACCTTCCTATTCATAACGAATCCTACACCTGTTATACCATCTTCTGCTGCTGTTGATATTACGCGATACTCGTCTCGATCTTTTTCTCATGGTAACCTCCCCCTTGGCAGTCCCCTCCCGGAGATCCGAATGGGGGATGGGGGACTAATCCGGAATCTTTTGCCAATGGAGAGATCATCATGACACTTCTTGAATTACAGGCCACATGTCCTGTGGATACACGTTACGTGTCTTTAATGCAGTGGTTTCCATTGCCTTCTGCATCCTCATGTCGTTGATCATTGCTGATTCTTCCGCCTTTAGGGGCAATTTCCCACCCCTAGGACAAGAGAGTGCCCTGAACCTCTATCCGCTCCTCCGCCCTCTTTGACAAGGCCGTTGGCAGAATGAGGCCTACTTCTTATGCCGGAAGTCTTCGGCCGGCAATGCTGATTATTTATCAAAATTTAGGCAGTGGCGGGGATCGAACTCGGGACCGAAGACGTTTTTATTATGAATCAAAAACGCTACCCCTAGACCACGGGTCTCCCGATAAGAATGTCCTAGGTAGGACATGTTCTGAGGCATCAAGGGATCACCAATTTAGTACTGGAGGGCAGCGTGGAGGGTATAAATCGTAGAGGAAGACCAAGAGATGAAAACACTAAACAGATTCAGAAGGATGTAGGTTGCAGTAGGTATTGGGAGATGAAGAAGCTTGCACAGGATAGAGTAACATGGATAGCTGCATCAAACCAGTCTCTGGACTGAAGACCACAACAACAACGGGAAAAGCACAGCCGAAATACACTATCTAATAGAAATATCCGGAACCTATTAGTGGATATGAATATTGGGTATGTATACCCTTCGCCAAAGGCAGATTGAACGCGAATGGAGACACTGTCAATGTTTCTGAATGTCTATGTAGGAATGGTAACCCATTCTTCCTCAAGAACCGAAACCCGAGAAGGTCTCGTCTCGTGCATAGTCTCATAGTCTCTTCCCAAACGTCCACCATTTGGTGGGTAGGGGCTCTGGGCAACCAAATCCATTTCAGGAATGCTGTCTAGAAACTGTTTTATGACAGCTCAGAAATGTTCTTCTTGAGTACACAATAGGCCTAAATAACGCTGTAAAACGTTTTGATATCCTTCCGCCTTAAGCGCTCTCTTAATCGCAATATGAGGACTAAATCCTCACCACGTAAAACATCCCCATTCTCTCTATATTTCACTGTTGGCATCACACGTTATGAGGGGTAATGTCCTCCAGGCATTCGTCCAACCCAAACCCTTCCATAGGATGGTCACAGAGCATAGCGTGATTCACCACGCGAAATCATTCGTTTCCTGTTATGGACTGTCCAATCCTGTCGCCCTTTACACCCCCTCACGGACCGCTTAACACTGACTGCAGAAATGTACGTCTTACGAGGAACTGCTGGAGCGTTGTAGCCGATTATTTTTAATTCCACGCGCACGGTCATTGTTTTAGCTGGACTGCTGGCAGCGCTTCGAATAGCACGAGTGATTAATTTCGGTAATTTCATGCTATTTTTTTTTACAACCAACCAAAATACTCGACGGTCCCTTTCCGTCAGTATATGAAGTCTGTCTGGTCTTGGTTTAGCTTCGCTTTCTCAGTTCACAATCACATCACCAATAGTCGACTTTGACAGCTTTAGAAGGGCTTAAATGTGTCTGATTAAATTGTCATTCGATAATATCCAATGACTGGTCCACGTTCGAAGTCCCTGACCTCTCGCGACCGATCCATCGTACTATTACTTCTTCTCCAATGACAATATTACCCCCCACCCCCCGCCTTTCGTGACATATAGTGACCAATTCCGCATTACGTTGTCTGTAGGATACCTTTGTTCAGACAGTGTAAACGTATTACGCCAATTAAAGGAGGGTGAAAATTCGAAAATGTCTTGGCATAAAAGAAGTTATACAGATGAAGCTGATTATTTTATTTCTTCAAGTAACCTACGCTAAAGGATTTGGCCGTGCGATTGGGCAAGGACCATCCTGTGCATTTCGCTGGACGACTGAATACTAATGGAATGATTATTAAATCAAGACCCTACGCTGCCGACAGGCTTTGATATACATCAACGGGGACAGATGAAAATGTGTGCCTCGGCCAGGATTCGAAGACGGGCTCTCCTGCTTGCATGGCAGACGCTCTATCCATCTTTTTATTTTTTTTCTTTATTTTGTTCGGTGTTGTTCGTTGCGTTTGGTCTGAGCGGACGTCACATGACATCCAATAAAGTTGATCGGTAATTCCTTTACTCAGTTTTTTTTCTTTTTTTATTATTACAGAGGGCCACCGCCTTTCTGACCGAACACGCTGAGCTACCGTGCCGGCATCCATCCGAGCCACCGAGGGCACAGGGGATAGTGTGACTGCAGGGACTTATCCCTTGCACGCCCCCTATGAGACCCACATTCCCAACTTAGTGTCCACACACTACATTCGTAATGCCCCTGCCCATTATACTCATTACTCGCGGCAGACAATCTTAACGAGTCCCGTAAGAGTTCGGACAATACGTGTGAATCTGCACAGAAGGTCAATGGCCGGTTAGCCTTAAATATACACTCCTGGAAATTGAAATAAGAACACCGTGAATTCATTGTCCCAGGAAGGAGAAACTTTATTGACACATTCCTGGGGTCAGAAACATCACATGATCACACTGACAGAACCACAGGCACATAGACACAGGCAACAGAGCATGCACAATGTCGGCACTAGTACAGTGTATATCCACCTTTCGCAGCAATGCAGGCTGCTATTCTCCCATGGAGACGATCGTAGAGATGCTGGATGTAGTCCTGTGGAACGGCTTGCCATGCCATTTCCACCTGGCGCCTCAGTTGGACCAGCGTTCGTGCTGGACGTGCAGACCGCGTGAGACGACGCTTCATCCAGTCCCAAACATGCTCAATGGGGGACAGATCCGGAGATCTTGCTGGCCAGGGTAGTTGACGTACACCTTCTAGAGCACGTTGGGTGGCACGGGATACATGCGGACGTGCATTGTCCTGTTGGAACAGCAAGTTCCCTTGCCGGTCTAGGAATGGTAGAACGATGGGTTCGATGACGGTTTGGATGTACCGTGCACTATTCAGTGTCCCCTCGACGATCACCAGTGGTGTACGGCCAGTGTAGGAGATCGCTCCCCACACCATGATGCCGGGTGTTGGCCCTGTGTGCCTCGGTCGTATGCAGTCCTGATTGTGGCGCTCACCTGCACGGCGCCAAACACGCATACGACCATCATTGGCACCAAGGCAGAAGCGACTCTCATCGCTGAAGACGACACGTCTCCATTCGTCCCTCCATTCACGCCTGTCGCGACACCACTGGAGGCGGGCTGCACGATGTTGGGGCGTGAGCGGAAGACGGCCTAACGGTGTGCGGGACCGTAGCCCAGCTTCATGGAGACGGTTGCGAATGGTCCTCGCCGATACCCCAGGAGCAACAGTGTCCCTAATTTGCTGGGAAGTGGCGGTGCGGTCCCCTACGGCACTGCGTAGGATCCTACGGTCTTGGCGTGCATCCGTGCGTCGCTGCGGTCCGGTCCGGTCCCAGGTCGACGGGCACGTGCACCTTCCGCCGACCACTGGCGACAACATCGATGTACTGTGGAGACCTCACGCCCCACGTGTTGAGCAATTCGGCGGTACGTCCACCCGGCCTCCCGCATGCCCACTATACGCCCTCGCTCAAAGTCCGTCAACTGCACATACGGTTTACGTCCACGCTGTCGCGGCATGCTACCAGTGTTAAAGACTGCGATGGAGCTCCGTATGCCACGGCAAACTGGCTGACACTGACGGCGGCGGTGCACAAATGCTGCGCAGCTAGTGCCATTCGACGGCCAACACCGCGGTTCCTGGTGTGTCCGCTGTGCCGTGCGTGTGATCATTGCTTGTACAGCCCTCTCGCAGTGTCCGGAGCAAGTATGGAGGGTCTGACACACCGGTGTCAATGTGTTCTTTTTTCCATTTCCAGGAGTGTATAAAGATGGTATCTATTCTTTCGGACGCGTCCGAAAGAACAGATATCATCTTCATATTCGAATACTAATGGCGTCTCACATAGAACAATGGCAATGGAGAAAATTTGGTAATTTCCAGAAGTTGTGCAAATAACCACTGCCAGTAGCAGATGAGTTCTGATACCCGAGTATACCACTGGAAAGGAATTGTCAGTCAGAAATTTATGGTAAAAAAGGGTTAATCCAACCGACAAAAACGTTGAGCTATCCTTATTTTAAAATACATAATTAGGTAATTTTACTAGAAATCTAAGGTGTGCCAAAAAATTAGTACCATGGTCAGCAAAATGTCAATGGATCAGGCTTCTCGAGCTATATCAAATGATATAGGCTACCTACGATAGGCTATCTTAATTAGTCATCACATACGGTACACAGTATCGAGTTATACATTTCTAGATGTGTATGTTTTTGATATAGTTACTGACTTGCTGTATTTACATTCTGAGCGCACTTCTTGTAATATAATGAAAAATCCTTTCAGAATACCATCTTGTATGATTGTCTGCGCGCATACTTGTACACTTGTGACGGTACTGCAAACACCTGTGTGTTTGCTGATACCTATTTCGGGGTGGTGTACATTGACGACAATGCTATCGATAGCTGTGCATGATACGTATCTTTTGTTTTATACAACTTGAGAATATGTAGCCATATCCGTTAAGCACTTGAGAACGATGAAAGAATTTAACTCGCCAGTAGTGCTTAATAAAGTTCTGTTTTAAAATAACCGCCTGGTGGAGACTGTGTCCTCCAAATTTCTCGAGCTGTGGCGCACAGCCAGGAGACGTAAATTTATTTGTTTATTCAAACGAGCGAGTACGAGAGATTCAGCCTCATTATCAAATATTCCATATTGATGTTGAACGTCTCAATACCGATCGTGATCTTGTGAATAAATAAAAAAAGGTCCTGCGTGGCTGCGGAATAAGAATAATAATCGAAAGTAGTAGCCCAGTTCATTGTAATGATCTGTTCTAATACCGCGGATTTTAAATGCGCCATGTGAGTACACTTACCACTCAGTTACACGCATCAAATGTAATATTGATAATTACTGCACAAACAGCTCCAGCGATAAACGTGGAACAAGATCTAGACTGAACTCACGTACACCAAGAAGGAATGAACATAAAACTCAAAAGCATTTTCTAACAATGGATAAAATTGTACAATAAATTGTCCAATGAGATTAAACAGATTGCTAAAACGAACTTATTCAAAAAGGCAGTTAAAAAGGACCGGTTAAGCAATACATTCTATGAAGTTAAGGATTACTAAGATAACAAGTAGTAGGGCTTCTGTAAAAAAATCAGTCAATCAATCAATCAATCAATCAATCAATCAATCAATAATAATAATAATAATAATATAATCATTTCATGTAATGCTTGCACACTACGTTTTGTTTCTTCTTTTCCCCTTTCTGTTTTTTCTTTTCTCGGGAACTTTACTCCGAAAGCTATTTAATGTCTAATCCTGACATCTTATCTTCTTTCTGAGCTCAACATGTCGCTCATTACAGAGGTGCTGACTCAATTTTTGAGGCTAGGAATTGAGAATGTGCGGTACACAAAATGGAAAACAGACATCGTCGCTATGATCCTTACGCCAGCTGCTCTTGTGTGTAGCGAAAAATGAATGGATAGTGTAGTACTAATCATTCTATATTATTTAATAATTTCTTTGCAAAAGGGTATTATACACTAGGTACAAACCGAAGGAGGTAGCACTGTTTGAAACAGAGTGGCCTTGCATTTGGGTGGTTGGAGGTTGCAATCTTCACTCATCTAACCAGATTTAGGTTTTGTGTGGTTTCACTAAATTACTGCAGCCATTTGTCGGGGTGGTTCCTAATATAAGGCCATGGCCGACTACCTATCCCATTCTTGTAAAACTAGACCTATACGTGTATCATGAAATGCCAAATTTCCTTGTAAAAATGTCCAGAAGTGAATAAAACAATAACTGCTACTTGAGACCTGAGTTTCTCCTGGCGTATACAATTTTCAATTGCAGTTTGTCTTGAAAATGGCGGGGTGTGCTCCCGCCGAAATATCGGCGGTCACTGTTAATATTACTTGGCTGAATTCCCGTAAGTTGTTTGAAAACTACTACTTATTCAGTGAATTATTGTGTCATTTACTTTTACCATGCAGTCTGGTCCCACACCGGTTTCTCCGTTGTTACGTTATTGGTGTTAAGACAGATTTGCCTCAGATAGTGTAGAGAGAGACAGTCGCGGCACCAGACCAAGCGCATCTCCGGCCGCTAGCTTGATGTTTACGGAAACATGGGCAAGGGAGACGGAGCAGCGGCTGGTGTGAGGTGCGGCGCGCCTGCCGAGTAGGCAGCCAGCCACACGCGACAGGTGATCGGTCTGCGGTCGCCTTGCGGAGACACACGACACCCAGCACAGCACAGCACGGCTGTGTCGTAACCTGCCCCAGCCGCGGTACAGCCTGCTTGTCTGCCCGCCTCAGGCAGTAGACGCTAACCTTACAGTGGAGCTCACCGACATGCTCTGAGAGACGATTCGTCACTCATAGAGGATCTGTTTCTGTAAAGTAACATGTCCTCGTTAAACAGATGGTCACGACACTTGTGCAAGAGACGTATGGAAGTTTCTGAGTGACAACTGTACACGAACTGTGTTTTAACCTAGATGTGTTGAAAAAATATATACAATGTAGTTATAATTAAAGTTCCGATCCTTGAGAGTACCCCGACGGAAAACGAGTGATCGTAGGACAATGAAACTTTTTGGAAACACTTGTAAGCAGTTTGCGAGCAGTCGCACTATAAACGTGAAAGTCGTAGTATCCATTAAGGGGTACAACCTCTTGTGAAACTTCGTTTCGCACATGTTTGATCGAAGTTAAGCTTTTGTGGCTACTCCCAATTACTGAAAGGTAATGCCTCGAATTTTTTTTTCTGAAAACTCTTAAAGCTTTGAAAATAAAACAAACGTTATTAGCATTCTACAGCCTTATTTTTCATGTCTACATATTTGCAGCCCTCTGCCGTTAGAGAGCTCCGAACTGAAGCGTGTAACATGGTGGCGTGTAGTGTGTCTATGTCGGTGCGTGTGAAAAAGCGTGCTGTAACTTCTCAGATAACTGAAAGCACGAATTCGAAGAGTTCGTACACAAACAGAGCGTGGCGCCGAAACACGTCTAGCCGCTGTAATACGAGGGTCACTCCAACAGAAACGCACACTATTTTCTTTTAATCCATCATTTACACTTAATGTTTGGAAGTTTTACAGTGTGCAGATACATCCCCTTAGGAACAATATTTTCATTTCTCCACGTAATTTCCATCCCTCTCAACTGCTTTACGCCATCTTGGAACCAGTGCCTGTATACCCGTACGGTAAAATTCTGGACCAACCTGTTGGAGCCACTGTTTGGAAGCGTGCAGAAGGGAGTCGTCATCTTAAAACCTTGTTCCACGAAGAGAGTCTTTCAGTTTCCCAAAGAGATGATAGTCACATGGAGCCAGGGCATAACTGTAAGGCGGGTGTTTCAGTGTTGTCCATCCGAATTTTGTGATCGCTTCCATGGTTTTTTGAGTGACATGTGGCCATGCATTGTCGTGCAACAGCAAAACATCCTGCTTTTGCCGATGTGGTCGAACACGACTCAATCGAGCTTGAAGTTTCTTCAGTGTCGTCACATATGCATCAGAATTTATGGTGGTTCCACTTGGCATGATGTCCACAAGCAAGAGTCTTTCGGAATCGAAAACCACCGTAGCCATAACTTTTCCAGCAGAAGGTGTGGTAATGAATTTTTTTTTTCTTGGGTGAATTTGCATGATGCCTCTCCACTGATTGCCTCTTCGTCTCTGGTGAAAAATGATGGAGCCATGTTTCATCACCTGTCACAATTCTTCCAAGAAATTCATCTCCACCATTCTCGTACTGTTCCAAAAGTTCGCTGCATACCGTTTTTCTTGTTTCTTTGTTAGCCACTGTCAACATTCTGGGAACCCACCTGGCACAAACCTTTTTTAACGCCAACACTTTCAGTACTCTGTAAAGACTTCCTTCCCCTATCCCAACGTAGCGTGACAACTCGTTCACTGTGATGCGTCTGTCAGCAGTCACCAATTCGTTAACTCTCTGAACATTGTCTGGAATGTGTGCAGTACGAGGCTTTCCGCTGCGAGGACAATCCCCAATATTGCCGTGCACGCTTTCATTGTGTAACCTGCTTAACTGTACTGCGATCGACAGCAGCATCTCCATACACCTTTTTCAACCTCTTGTGGATGTTTCCCACTGTCTCGTTTCCACAGCACAGGAACTATGACAGCACGTTGCTTTTGACGAAAGTGTAGCAGCCATCTTGAAGACATGCTGTGACGGCGCCACTCACGGGCACAGGTTGAACTAAGTTTGAAAACATGCGGGAAGGATGTATCTACACACGGTAAAACCTTCACACATGTAGAATGAATACTGTATTTTTACAAAAATAGTGTGCATTTCTTTTGGAGTGACCCTTGTATATTCCAAGATTGGAACTTTTACGTTAAAAAAACCGCACTACCATTCACTCCGTTCGACACAAGGATAGCTTGGCCGGCAGTTTATACAAACAGCGGCGGACTGCATCTTCACTGCCGGTCAGCACTTCTTCTTCCGCCTAGGGGGCAGCAGCCGCGTCTTCTAGCAGCTGCGTCACCACGACCCGGCATGGTCTGACACACCCCGCGTGACGTCATGAGGACCACTGGGACCGCAATTTGCGGCCGTGCAATCATCTCCACTCATGGAAATGGGAGACCGTGGCGGAATCCCCAGGCCGTGGCAAGCTTTAACGTCGTTCACGTCAAACATCTCCAAAGGAAATTGCGGCATTATCATCAAAACAGCCTGTAGATAGCTGGTTTTGTCCGATGACATCAGCAGGGTGCTTGAAGCGAAAGCATGGCTACAGCCGCAGAAAAACTGTTGTGAGGACAGCGTACGTCAGATACAGAGCACAGTGAAAAAACACAAGAAGGGGAGTGAGAGAGGGGGCGAGGGAGAAAGAGGAGGAGTGAGGGAGGGAGGGAGGGAGAGAGGGGGAGGGAGGGACGGAAGGAGGAAGGAAGGAACACACACACACACACACACACACACACGAGAGAGAGAGAGAGAGAGAGATGAAACCGTGCACCTCTACAAGCTGTTCCTATTCTCTTCGCCCGCATCTCGTGGTCGTGCGGTAGCGTTCTCGCTTCCCACGCCCGGGTTCCCGGGTTCGATTCCCGGCGGGGTCAGGGATTTTCTCTGCCTCGTGATGGCTGGGTGTTGTGTGCTGTCCTTAGGTTAGTTAGGTTTAAGTAGTTCTAAGTTCTAGGGGACTTATGACCACAGCAGTTGAGTCCCATAGTGCTCAGAATCATTTGAACCTATTCTCTTCTTGTCTGAACTGTTTATCGTGTCGACAACAGCAGCTTTTGAAATGTGCTATTACGGAATAATGCTGAAAACTGAATGGTTAGGTCGAGTTTCTGATGATGTAATGAATCGATTGGGACAGAAATTGTCTTAATGACACAACTTGACTTAAAGAAGAGGTAAGTTGATAGGGTATATCGCGACATACTAAGGAAAAGCTAACTAGATAATAAGGTGGAGATAAAAATTGGGAGGGACACAAAGGCTTGTATACCTCGTATGTTAGGTTCAAATGAATTCAATGCGCAGTAGCTATGCAAATAAGAAAATACTTGCACAGGATAGACTAGCGCCGTGAGCTGTAACAAAACAGTGATCGGAGTGACAACAACAACAACAAAAAGATAGTCCTTCAAATACGACAGTCTCTTTCATTGTTTTCTGTGTCAGATAGCACATCAACGAATCTAAGATTCTCTGGCCGATGGATGGAGTGCTCTTGTCACGTCCGTTGGGCACCGACGTGGCCAGACGTTGTTCCAGTGTATTTCTAGCTATGAGGATGGACGAAAAGTAAACCATGAATAGATGAGGGCATTCTCGGCTGGAAAAGTTAATAATAAACAGTATGAAACCACGAGCACATTGAGTAGCTGCCAGCGTTATGGTCTGTGAAAAGTATTGTCGCGCTTCCTAGAGCCTCTGTGACGTTTTTTAGTAACTTATGTGAAGAATCCATTTGAAAAGGTGACGTTCGTCAGTGCAGGACGATTTGTCTTCCCTGTGGAATGTAGGAACTTTGTAGGAAAGCAATATAGCTGTGTGATTTGAAGGAAATTCAGAGTTCTCCTCTTCTTATTCATCTTCTTCTTCGCCCTTTCCCATTGCTCTGCGGTGTTGGCATATTATTTCGATTCTGGTAAGGTCTCTCTAAGTATTTGGATGAAGCGTAAATGAGGTGGAAAGAGGGTATCAGCCAGTCATTTACCTAGGTGGGTGTGGAAAAATAACTAAAATCCACACTCAGGCTTGTCGGCTCACCATCCTTCGCCGCCAGTCCGCGAAGTGGATTCGATCCGGGACAGGCTCGACACTTTGTGTTCCGGAAGCGGAGCGTCAGCGTCCGCGGGCCATTTTAATGAAATTCAGAATCAATTACACGATATACAATCTCGGTGTGCTGAACGGCAGTTCTCTCTTTATGTGGACAGCTACAAAACAATATTGACAGCAAAGAGAAAGAGCCCGATGGTATCCGATTACGAGATTAACAGCAAGAGACAGTCACAGCATATAATTAAGAACGCCGGACGAAAAATTAGTCTCTCCCAACACATATCACGCTAATAACATATAACACGGCATCTACCCTTGATATCGACGAGGAAGAGAGTGCACAAATTTCTAACTAGATGAAGCCACTGATTCACCTTTAAATTCCGTAGAGCTACCAAATATTGGGGGGGGGGGGGGGGGGGTGTTGATCGCAAACATTCTCAGAAATTGTCTATGGGATTAACAGTGTGTGATTTAGAGGACCAGTGAAAGTTCGATAGGGTGCCTGAGTGTTCATCAAACCAGGAATGTACGCCTGCTATCCGGTGGTTCAAATGGCTCTGAGCACTATGGGACTTATCATCTGTGGCCATCAGTGCCCTAGAACTTAGAACTACATAAACCTAACTAACCTAAAGACATCACACACAGCCATGCCCAGGGGAGGATTCGAACCTGTGACCGTTGCAGTCGCGCGGTGCCGGACTGAGCGCCAAGAAACGCTCGGCCACCGTGGTTCGGCCACCGCGGCCAGCGCTATCCGGTGAATACTGCTTTTTTTCAGCTTGAAAGATGGGGGTGTTCACAGCATATTCACCAGGAAGATGGAGAAGGAAGAACAGCTGTTGATCAACGAGTATGTTGAAATAAACATCCTGCATCATGTCCACAGTACCATGAATGAGTGGGCCCAAGTCATAGCTACTTCCAATTTCTACGTTGTTTTGCACACTGAAGTCGTGCAACTTTATTTATTGCGAGGTAAAGGGCCAGGGAGCTCCTTTATGGGGATGACCAACATTTTGTCTGGTGAGGTTAAGTAGCGGTAATATTACGAAACGGTATGAAATGGGACTAACACAAAATCACTAGCACGGAAGACTTAAATTTTTCTGAAAGGTGCTGTCTAACTGTATTGCACGTATAAAATAAACCGCATACAAGACAATACTTCGACAAAATCTAAAGCTTTTCTGTAGCGTTTGGAATCCTTCTGCATTAGGTATAGTAGCAGGTGTCGAACCAATTCAGAGGCGGTCTACTAATTTCTTAACAGATCAGTAAAAGCCATACGAAAGGCTCACAGCTATTCTCAGGGGTCTGGAAATCTGCTTTATCCGTCTACGAAGTGCGAAGTTATTCACATGAAAACCTGATTAAAAACTTGATTAAGAAACGGGTATTCAAGGAAGTCTTAGCGACCACTTCACTAAATCCCCTCTACACTCTACTACAACAATGTCTCGTGTATTGAATATAAGAAAATGACATCAGGACACTTGCCAACGCATGCAGTAGGCCATTTTGCTCTCGCCTCGTATCTCGATGATGACGGTACGATGTAACTACAGTGAAGCACTTCAGTATGACTTGCGGAAAATGTAAATAGCTTCAGTTACGACATAAAGTCGCGCAAGAGGCTTGTGGCATTGTGCTGGTTGCATACTCGTCCGCAACTTCTCCTAAGCGGACGCTGCAGTAGTTTCTCTTTCGCTTTTATTATTTTTTGTACGTGGTGCATTATCTAGCAAATCCACAGAGGCTGTCCCCACTGAACTTTACTTATAGGTTAAAAATTTCAGCATTCTTTTAATAACCTTTGTACATGCATCTACTTTGACAACTTTAAATTTGTAAATTTTTGTTAGTACATCTCCCTTCTTCTATCTCTCCGTTCTGGCGTAGGTACATTTCGTAGTTCGGAAAACTCTTACCACTGACTTCTTTCAACTTCGTACACAAATAAAATCAATTTGTTTCTTCTGTAATGTTAGATTTGATAGTGGTGTATGTTGTTGGCTCTTACCTTTATCGTCGATTGGTTTGTGACTGTCCCAACATGCTCCCTCCATTTCTCCCTTCACCCTCTTTCCATCATGAATCGCTTGGGTAATTGATGTACTATGGTTTTCAATTTTCCGTTTAAGTGTTTGTTCCTACTACTTTTATATTTTTTCTAGCAAATATTTGTTATTAATTTGTGCAACTAGTTTTTACGCAAGTTTCTAATGGCACTACAACAATACAAACTTCCGACTTGGTGGGCATGTATTGGCAGTCAGTTTTTGTAATGGCAGCTGAGCAAGAATGTCAAGAACGTTATAATGTGACGTAATACAACAATAAGGCGTTTTGCAACGTATGTTAACTTAACTGTCAATGTTTCAAAGTATTTTTGTTCTTAATGTAACGTATGCATAGTGATTATATTTTCATGAAAATTATGTTCATTTTGGCAGATGCTCTGATAAAGGACTATACCCGAAACGCGTCAGCAGATATAATTTTTAAAAAGTGATCTGTTGATTTTAGCAACCTAATGAAGAAGTGCTGTACGACGTGCTGCAATATTTATAGATTCAGACAGCTGTTTCCAATAAGATATTAGCTGGCGCACGTGGTGCTCCGACATATAGGACTACGATACTGTATTGCGTCAGCGCCACTTAACCTACCAGCGGGCAGCACTCAGTTGTTTTATCCAATGCGGAATCGGAGGACTGAGACCTGGCGCGTGGTTGACGCCTCAGCCGTTGAGCACGTTAGAAAGTGGTAACAACCCGGATCACTGGGCTAAAGACGCCAACAGCAGTTAGTTCCGCCTCTTTGCTGCGAGTTCTGAAAGTCTTGGGTTAAACACCTTTTCCACGCAGATTCCTGACCCGTGTCGTGGGAAAGGTCATCGACATTTCTACCATCTGCGAAAGAGCCTATTTTTATCAAGCTTACTGCAACACTTCTATTCTACAGAGTACCGTGTTGAATTAAATTGTCTCGAAAGGAAGAGCAGAAACACGTCACATATCTCCGTGGCATTAAATTTTTGTTTCAACTAGAACCTGGTTTGGAACGTACCGTTAATTACTTTGCGTCATCAGTAACGTCAATAACGCGAGCGTGTGTGGTCGCTTTCTTATTGTAGCGTCGCAGAAATATTCGATCTGCTTTTCCCAGCTATTTCATGACTGTCGGTTGAGTCTCATCGTAATTCGGAAAAGTCTTTCCACTCACATCTTCTTTCAACTTTGTAAACAAATAAAATCCATTTGCTGGGGAATCAGAACTGTACGATGGATTTAAGAATATTTCAATAGGAATCCACGAAAAAAGTTTATAGTGGTACTGGCAATTCTGGTTATTAAAAATTCAGAATCCCTTTACAATAAAAATAAGTTATACACGGGAATGGACTCCCACTGCTCGTGTTCAGAGGAATACTGGGAAAGTTTGTGTGAAGTGGCGTGAGATACTAGGAAAGAAAATCCTGTTAAAGCATGTAAGAATTCCGAAGGAGCATAGTGGAACGGAGTAAAAGTAGGCTGCCTAAGTAAGACTGTCTGCGGATGGTCTAATCCTAGTAAGGCAAAATAATGTGCTGTAAGAAGTTACAGAAGAAAAAGACTTGCATATACCTTTGAAAGGAGCAAACCTTTGTCAAATATCATGTGAAATATGTGTTCTGTAACTAAATGTGAATCTCTAAGTTAATGGAACCAGTCAAATGGGCTAGGTAATGAGGACTTATCATTCAAATGGACTAGGTAATGAAGACTTAACAGATACAGCCAGAAAAATGAAATATCATCCCAGACCATTCAAGAGCTACACACAATATTGTTCTCTGCCAACATCAAAATTAACCGTAACAGGACAATCAAAAACATCGATCCCAGTGTGCAGCTAAACGAGTGATTCTTCTCAGTAAGGCGTTCGCTAGCTGAACTAGAATGGAAAGAGAGAAACATCTAAGTCGCTATTCTTCGTACATGAAACAAAAATGTTATACACATGAGATAATGTCAACAAAATTGAACACGAGAACACGATTTTAATTTACTAAGGCGGAACATGACTGTAATAGAAGCAACTTTACCCGTTTCGATTTGAGACACAAAAACAGTTACTACGAATATACGTATTTCATAAAACGTATTAAAATGGGGCATACGACTAGAAGCATTCAGAAGAGCTGTCATGACTTTCGGAAGTTCCCGAGGTGGGGGATGACCAACTGGATAGCCGTGCCAGCCTCACTGTATGAACGATGACAGTTCAAAGGGAACGAATTGCACTATGCTAAATCAAATTTATCATGTTCCCTAGAAGGCCGATTAGCAACACCAAACTTCACCTAAAATTAGATTTTTCACCAATAACTATGATCCATTTGCTGAAACGCAATTACAAGTTCTCTGAAAACACGAAAGGGACTTTTTCTGTTATCGGTGAATCCAGGGATGAGAACAACGGCGTATGTAACAAACCCGCTAAATACTTCACAATATACTACTCGGCTAGCTACGAAATCAATTACACCCCAATGAAAGAAACCGAGAAAACAATTTCAGAATGTTGAAAAAGTGTATGTCGTTTTCTGAATTTGATAAGAGTCGGAAAGGTCTAAATCTTTCTGCTCAAGGTGTAGAGCTCTAGGAAAACACAACAAATTCACGATTAGTAGACGTGATATTTTAAAAATTATTTTTTAGAAAGAAAAAAAATCATAAATAATAATACTTCAGCTCACTTTTGACTTTCACCGCTGCTGACGAGGCTGCATCCGTGACGAACAGTTCAGTATTACCTCGAGTTGACATACCTGCAGGAGAAACAGAAACATAATTATAGAATAGCTAAGAATGTGACAATGTGCGCTGCTAGGAACAGAAATGACTATAATCCAGGACTGAGCTTCCGCTCCCGCGAGCAGTTAAATAAGAGCTCTATATGCCGTCAATTCATTGTGCTTAAACCAAGTTCCACAATTTCGATAAAATTTTTGCTGTTGGTTACTGCTACTATAAAATATCCATTCGTTATTGTGAGCTATCGACGGGACGTGATTTAGTACAGCATTTTATGGCAATTTTCCCCTGGCTCGTCGCTCTTCACTCAATGACCATCATCGGACCATGGAATGCTACCAATGTTAACAGTCGTTGTAAGGAAAGGAATTGCCTGCTTCCCGAGACGACTGAAAAGGAAATATATAAAAGCTTCACACTTCTTACAGCCACTTTTCTCGTGAAACCCATTTTCTCTGCGACGGCCGAATGTATGGTAAATCTGTAGAAAAATGCAAAACATTTCGCTGCGAATTCTCTATGAACGAGTCAAGTGCAGTAACACTGTCAAAAAGTAAGTAATTCCTGTGCCGTAATACTACGTGACGCGACGAACAAAATGTAATGTGAAGGAAACCAGCGAACGGGGCGTTCTGTAGTGGGATGTCGGAACGCCAAAGTCTAAAGTCGTGGCCACACGGAATATCTCGCGCTCCTGGAAAGGTTGTGAAAGTGAAAACGCGGATCGCGCCTGCAGATCGGCAGTAAAAGTCCTTTGCGTAGCCGCCGACCGGCCGTAAAGAACCGGGTTTACGGGCACTTCGCACCTCTGCGGGTAACAGAGCGAATACGACCGGCGCTTCTCATCGGCCAGCAAGGGTCAGGTGCTGACGCTGCCGCAGCGCTTCGTGGTGGATCGCGGCGTCTTCCGCGGACTCTCACCAGCTGCGCGAAGGACTCAGGGGCGACTTTATACTGCATTCTCAAGTTCTCCCTTGACAGACGAGCATTTTCTGTGTGATTATACAGGTCGAACACTAATAAAACCAACAAATTGCAGGGACGGATTCCTGACTAGGAATGGAGGAAGAAACGTATCGTTCCCACTTTAGATGGCGCGTCTGTAGCCCACAGATGGCGACTATGCAGACTGATGATGCCAGTTCTGGTAAAGGTTGCTTCGTCAGTAAAGAGGACTGCTGACAGAAATCCCATGATTGTGATGCAAAATCCATCTACAAAGTCCTTCCCATAGAGGGAAATCCGCTGCTGATAATCCCTGCACTCGTTGCAACAAGTGCAAGCTTCTTCATCTCCCAGTACTTACTGCAACCTACATGTTTCTGAATCTGCTTAGTGTATTCATCTCTTGGTCTCCCTCTACGATTTTTACCCTCCACGCTGCCCTCCAATGCTAAATTTGTGATCCCTTGATGCCTCAGAACATGTCCTACCAACCGGTCCCTTCTTCTTGTCAAGTTGTGCCTCAAACTCCTCTTCTTCCCAATTCTATTCAATACCTCCTCATCAGTTATGTGATCTACCCATCTAATCTTCAGCGTTCTTCCGTAGCACCACATTTCGAAAGCTTCTATTCTCTTCTTGTCTAAACTATTTACCGTCCATGTTTCACTTCCGTACATGGCTATACTCCATACAAATACTTTCAGAAACGACTTCCTGACGCTTAAATCTATACTCGATGTTAACAAATTTCTCTTCTTCAGAAACGCTTTCCTTGCCATTGCCAGTCTACAGTTTATATCCTCTCTACTTCGACCGTCATCAGTTATTTTGCCCCCCAAATAGCAAAACTCCTTTACTACTTTAAGTGTCTCATTTCCTAATCTAATTCCCTCAGCATCACCCGACTTAATTCGACTACATTTCATTATCCTCCTTTTGCTTTTGTTGATGTTCATCTTACATCCTCCTTTCAAGACACTGTCCATTCCCTTCAACTGCTCTTCCAAGTCCTTTGCTGTCTCTGACAGAATTACAATGTCATCGGCGAACCTCAACGTTTTTATTTCTTCTCCATTGACTTTAATACCTACTCCGAATTTTTCTTTTGTTTCCTTTACTGGTTGCTCAATATACAGATTGAATAACATCGGGGACAGGCTGCAACCCTGTCTCCCTCCCTTCCCAACCGCTGCTTCCCTTTCATGCCCCTCGACTCTTATAACTGCCATCTGGTTTTTAAACCTAACTAACCTAAGGACATCACATACATCCATGCCCGAGGCAGGATTCGAATCTGCGACCGTAGCGGTCGCGCGGTTCCAGACTGAAGCGCCTAGGACCTCTCGGCCACCCCGGCCGGCCACTTGTTGAACATGATAGTGATAGTAGCGGTTGTCATGCAGTATACACAGCATACACGCGATCGAACTATGGCTTACGTCATGTTGGCGGGCCACTTGCTTGGAGCTTGTACTACATTTCGTCTCAATATCCTGTAGAGCACGATCCTCCGTCTCTGGCGTACGCACAGACCGCCGCCTCCCTGCAAGTTCGTCTGCCTGAAAGGGCCCCATGATCAGGCAAACGCCCAAAAAGGGCTTGAAACGTTGGGTGATGTGCCTGGCGTCTGTAAAGGTACTTGTTTTGGTATAACCGTTCTGCCTCTCGACCGTTTCCATCTGCTTGGTCGTACACAAACAGCATCTCGGCTTGTTCCCACATGAATACCGAAACATTCTTCTGCGTCAATCACACAGCCTGCAACACGCAAGTAACACACGGCACGTGGTCAGAGGGATTGTCATTCGTCAGCGCCATCTACTGTGGCAATGCTGCATCTCCGTACACATGTTCATAGGACTTTTTTCCGCCATTTTCAGTTAGCAATCAGTCCTGCAGTTAGTCCGTTTTATTAGTGTTAACCCTGTATTTTCTACTGTTTATAACGTTATCGTACATTTCGTACTCTCGCTGGGGTACTGTTGGATTGAACTACTGCACAGAAACTTCCGTTACAGGGTAACTCAGATACTTAGGGTCAAAATTATACAGATGATAGAGCCTCATAAACGGAGTGCTTTGGGCTAAGAAACTAACAATCGGGTATTAATATTTAATATTCTCCTAACAAAAACAACTTCAAGCACACTATTCTTATTAACATAATCAACTTACAGAACATACACCACCACCTTACGTACCACCCCCGCAGTGACTATGAAGACAGGATTAGACTATTTAAGAGACTTACAAAGATTTTTGAGCAGGCATTCTCCGTATAATCTATACGCGAATGAAACGAGAGGAAATCCTACAAATTTATACAGTAGGAAGTTTAGTCTGCCAAGTACTTCACAATGGTTTGCCATGTTTGTGGGTGTCTTTTTTTTACATTTGTGCTGAATTGCTACCAACTGGGTGGCTGGACTTCCTGTGTGGCAAGAGGAAGGGTAATTGTTCACTTTATTTGTACTTCATGAGGAATGTAGGCTCTGGGTCTTGTAGGCCTTATGATGTGTTGGTTTTTCAGGTCTGATGTTATTGGGGAACTTCTATTATGGCCCTTGGCACTCTGACCTAGTGACCCAGTGTTAGGGTACTATTGATCCTGTGTGCTTGCGATGTCTAGATGTAGGTCTGCCAGGCTGGTTGTCACTCGCGTAGAACAATCATAGAATCCTATGGTTGTTCTACGCGAGGGACAACCAGTCTATCAGGCCAGAGAAGACCTTTTCTCGATACAGTTTCAGTTGCATATGCTTGCATTTTGGAGCTGGCTAACAAACTGTGTAACTGGTGAATGTGGCGGGAGATTTTCACCCTCTCATCCTAGATGTCATGTTTAAACATCTTACTGTCCAAGATGACTCCCAGATATCTGAATGTGTGTGAAATCTTATGGGACTTAACTCCTAAGGTCATCAGTCCCTAAGCTTACACACTACTTAACCTAAATTATCCTAAGGACAAACACACACACCCATGCCCGACCCAGATATCTGAAGTGGCCTTTTCACGTAATAGCCGTGTAGTGTGGTGTTAGTTCAAAAATCGTTAAAATGGCTCTGAGCACTATGGGACTCAACTGCTGAGGTCATTAGTCCCCTAGAACTTAAAACTAGTTAAACCTAACGAACCTAAGGACATCACACACATCCATGCCCGACGGAGGATTCGAACCTGCTACCGTAGCGGTCTCGCGGTTCCAGACTGCAGCGCCAGAACCGCGCGGCCACTTCGGCCGGCTGGTGTTAGTTGATTCCTAGGTCCGGTCGATGGCGTGTGAACACAAGTGCTCGAGTTTTGTCAGCGTTGTGAGTGTCAGCATTAGCCTTCGCCCAGTGTTCTGTTAACGCAAGTTGGCACTGAAGATGCCTGACAACAACGATTACTCGCCGGCTACTAGTAAACAGAGCGGTGTCAACAGCAAACTGGGCGAGGACAACCTACGGCAGCATCGGTAAATCACTGACGTAAATGACGAACAGTGCCGGAGACAACAGAGATCCCTGCGGGATACCGTGTGTATAGATAAAATCTGATTGGTCAGGCCGCGTCACATTCAATTTCAAACAAAGTTCTCCAAACGCGACACTTCGATCCCCTTGCTGGGATCGCCTTCAGGAGTCTTCTTGTGTCTCCGCGTGGCTCAACACTTTCGAAAACCAGTGTCGCGTCTACTTACAAAAGGCTAATTCCTGAGCCTTTTCGAATAAGTAGAATTATTGGGTAAAAGACTTACGACCAACGGTAACGATGACTCTTCCATATATTGGGTCTTCATATGGAGCTCTGTTTATAATGTTAGCAAAAGAAACGAGGAACCTTCCTCTCATTCTGTAGCGTTGCCATTTGTTACTCGAATAACCAAGCGCGTGCGCAAAATCCTTCAAAAAGATGGAATAACGACTACGTTTTTTTAGTCAGCACAAAATGACTTTTTCGACCTATGACTGATGTGGTTGATCGCCTTCACACTGCAGTAGTTTATGAAGTGACGTGTGGCTGACGCAAAGTATATACAGGGCTATTCATAAGTACCTCTGGGGTTTCAGATGGCGACTGCGCAAAAACTACAAGACGTATAGAGACAAGACACATATCAGTGGACAGAACGCTCTTCCACGTCTGGCTTCGTAATATGCGCAGCGCCGTATTTGCAGAGAGCACCTCTGGGTCGGGGAGAGAAGGCATCTAGAAAACGCTGAAAATTTATCGACTTCCTGGTCTTGCATCAAATTAGTTTGCTCCAGATAGGCAACCCAACCACCAGATTTCCATGGCGGGCTGCTGTCGTTGCGCCTTCCCGGGCAGGAGCAGCAGCAACAGTGATTTCAATGCACTGCAAGCACATATTGAAATTTGCCTCGTCCAGTCGTTGCCCATACTGAATACGTCTGGTGTGAGGTAAAAACTCGCACAAATGCTCTATCCAGGCTTCCCACTGGTGTTCTGCGGGAAGTTATTAACAGCTCCGCGAAAAACTGTTAATAAAATGCCCTTTTCTCGACATCTTGACGATATCAATTATTTTTTTTACAAACATTGTTGTGATTTCTGTGTTACTAGTTTTGATTTAAAACTGAAGTGCTCACCGAATAAAAATTTTTTTTTCTCATTTTTAAAATTTTATTATCTTCAAAACAAAGTGTTCCATCGAAGTATCTGAATTCTCAAAGTGTTGCTCAGAAGAAAGTTTTGGACACACCTACTCTATCCACTGATGTATGTCTATTTGCTATGCATCTGGTAGCTTTCCCGAAGTATTCTTCTGAAACCACAGAACGCAGTGGTGATCGTGAATGTCACACACGCTTAATGTAAAGCGTGAAATACCAGACCAGGAAGAGCGAGCCCGGTATATATATATATATATATATATATATATATATATATATATATATATATATATATATATATATATATATATATATTAATAATAGAATAGAATAATAGAAGACAAGAGCAATCATTCGGGAAACATTAACTGACACAATCTCCAAGGTTAAATTTATGGGGGATATCTCGGAACCATTTGAAATCCAAACTGGAGTGCGACAGGGTGACGGACTTTCACCATTACTCTTTAATATCATTCTTGAAAAAATTATCAGGACATGGGAAAAAGAAGTCAAAGGAATCCAAATTGGCATTAGAAAAGATAATAGATTCAATGTGAAGTGTTTAGCTTTTGCAGATGACCTTGCAATCCTCACAAATAATAGAAAAGAAGCTACTAACGCCATAGAGAAATTACACGAAATTGCACAAAGAACCGGCCTGCAAATCTCATATGAGAAAACCTAGTACATAGAAAGAGTGCCACAAGACAAATTGCCTATTGTGACAACCCATGGGAAAATTGTACAAGTACCACATTTTAAGTACCTGGGAGAAATCATCCAGCCATCAGGGATCAACCTAAAGGCCAATGAGGAAAGAATAAAAAAAACTACAGAAAGCATATAAACTCACGTGGAACTATTATAACAAAAAGTCCATATCCATTAACGCAAAATTGAGGCACTACAACACCGTCGTACTTCCGGAGGCACTGTATGCATCTGAAACAACACAAATAGGTGGGCAAACTAAAATCAAAGAAATAGAGAAACAAGAAAGGAAAATTCTCAGGAAAATTTTTGGCCCGATACAAGAGCAAGGAATCTGGAAGAAGAGACCAACATCAGAATTATATAAATACACAGACAAGATTACAGATACAATAAGGAAAAGAAGAATGCAGTTCTACGGACATATCCACAGGATGAATGAAAACAGAATTTCAAAGCGAATTCTTAAAGTCATCAACTCAGGCAGGGGAAAAACAAAATGGATAAAAGAAGTTGAAGAGGACCTCAGACAAGCACACATAACAGTAAATTATGCAGAAAATAGAACTGAATTCAGGAACATCATCAAAAAACATAAATTTGACACCACAACACAGAAGAGAACAGGATGCAAATGGACAGCGGAGCGAAAGAAACAACACAGTGAACACATGAAGAAAATTTGGGCTCAGAAAAAACATAAACAATCATCATAAAGGAATTCAAGTTCAAACGCTCTCTTAAATGGGAATAATCGAAAATAATAATAATAATAACGTAGGATAGAAAGTGGTATTCATAGAAGGAAAATCCGGGAGTGACAGCTGCAGGCTTCTAGTTTCGTGGTGGCCATCCGGAAGTCATTTCGAAAACAGAACGGCATATATGTAGTGTGGAAGAATACAAAAGGTAATGTCGAAGGAAAAACCTCAGAAAATACGATAAAGACTTATTACATGGAAAATTTACATCAAAACACAAGAAATTCTTTGCTGCACATCAAATTTGGGGCGATTCCTCAGCCAACAACTACAAATATATTGGAGACGTTACATTGCCAATATTACATAATGACGACAAAGGCCTAAAGGTTAGCGTTAGATAACCACAATAAAAATAGTAATATGTAACTTGCAGCTGTGAAATTAAAACATAATGTTCTTGCCAAAAACACATAGAAGGCGCAAGATGACGAGAACAGATAAAGAAAGACCAATATAATAGTGTCACTGAAAGGAAATGAATGTAGTCAATGGAGATGGAGCCATTGAAGATCCAATGACATGGAAAACGTTCATAAGGCTGAACATGCAGTGACTAATGAAAATTTGTGTCAAACCAGCACTCGATCCCGATCTGCTAATAATGACGAGAAACAGCTTTAAGCATTACACCAACTGAACACCCCTCCAGGTCTGACTCAAAGAATCAGTGTCACGGATTATTCCTCCTATTACATACTTCTGAACACTGCAAGTGTAGTTTCTCTATCGTACTGCATCATTTTGGTTTCATACTTGCTGAACCAATTCATTTCAGTTAATCTAATTCAATCCTCAGATACGCTTTTGGCGATGTAAGCCATTGGCCTCACCCAATCAGTTCCCCAGTGGTCCTATTAGCACATACGCCATGGAAGAGTCTCTATAGCGTTCGGAAATCACAGGTCAGAACATCAGTGACAGTGAAAGTTAGAGTGAGGCCTCGAGGTGTCCTTCGTCAGGCTGCTGGTTAAGGCAACTGTTTGCGGTAAGTTGGAGATTTGGATTCCAGTCCTGTGTGGCAACAAGTTTCATGTGCCACGACATGCTAGGGAGACATTCAGATGAGAGGATCTTTGTTTTTTTATAATAAGGGGCCACCTTGTTTTAACGCTTTGCTTAGATTGTGGTAAAAGAGTTTGTACGCAATGAACGATAACAAATACTTACGCAGTGGAAGGTGCAGACACTGCTGAGAAACTCTTTTTCGCTTGTCTGGTAATAAATGCCGTATTGATCAATTTCTTCTGGGTGAGTCCCATGGCCTCAATTAATTTGGAGGAGGACATTATTCCGTCAGGCTGCGTTTTAAATTATTTTCGTTGCACTACTAGTTTTGGGCACTGCCCATTCTCAAGTGCATCTACAAAAACATATAAACACACCATAATAAAACAAGGGAGCTAAAACATGAAAGTCATACAACTACATTGGATGTATCATTATACAAACACAGTAATTACCTACAGTAACAGATGTGTATACATCGTCTTCGTTTCGTCAAAGAATCACGTGACTGTTACTATAGATAATTACTAAGTTTGTGTAACACCACATTCACTGTAGTTGTACACGTCCTTCATGTTTTAACCCTCTTCTTTTATTATGGTGTATTATATTTTTTAAGTGTACTTGAGAATAGACAGTTCACGAAACTAGTAGTGACAATAAAATAATTTAAAAGACATCCTGGTGGAATAATGTCCTTCCTCAAGACACCGCTTGATGAAAAGTGTATCGCACTCTTTCTACAGATGTGTTACCAGCCATTTTACACTCATTTGCGCTACGATAACCCAGTACAAAGTGTAATTTATCCACATTTTTCTTTCTGTTTGTAATTTTGGGAGATTCAGCTCGTGGATCATCTTAAAGAAAAATGCAGGGTGTCCGTAACGTCGCGCTATCATTTAAAATAATCATAATTTCGAAATTATTATATGCTGAAAATCGCGGTTTCTTGTTATGTGGAGTTTCTCCTTTGACGTTTGTTGAAGATTTGAATAGGAGTGCATCACATTGGCGACAGACCAGGAGAAGGCGCAACGTGCCATCTGGTATGCAGAACTCAGATCTGTGACAACACTACTGTTCAATTACCGACGCCATTATGGCAGGGCACGACCGGAAAAACAACCACAATGAGGTAGTTCAAAAATTTTAAAGAAATGGGCAGTGTCAAGTAAATTCCTTAAATGGACGTCCCGCAGTGTCTACATCACGTGTTGACAGTGAGCAAGCTGCATTTAAACGCAGTCCCCAGACGTCGATTCTTCGTGCATCACACGAAATGCAGGAAGCAACTGTCTATAAATTGTTACAGATGCAGTTACGCCTTTTTGCGTACAAAGTGCAAATGGTCCAAGCACTGCATGCAAGAGATGGTCTTCTGCGGAATGCAGTCGCATGTTCCATAGAAGCTGACAATGACTATCTGAAAAAGCGCAACGTTCCACATTTCTGGACATGTGCATCGCCACAGCGTTAGGACTGGAGCTCCTCAGACCCATAGACCGAAGCCTATTGCTTGATGTGGCTCAAAAATGGTTAAAATGGCTCTGAGCACTATGGGACTCAACTTCTGAGGTCATTAGTCCCCTAGAACTTAGAACTAGTTAAACCTAACTAACCTAAGGACATCACACACATCCATGCCCGAGGAAGGATTCGAACCTGCGACCGTAGCAGTCTCGCGGTTCCAGACTGCAGCGCCTAGAACCGCACAGCCACTTCGGCCGGCGTTGACGTGGCGTAATGCACGATAGGCTGATAGAGTTTTCTTCGCAAAGGAAACCATAACGCGATATTTTTATCTGGACATACTCGAATAATTTCTGTTACCGCATATCGAAGAGCAGGGGCCGTCCATCATCTTCCAGCATGTTGGCGCATCTCCGCTTTGGGCTTTGAATGTGCGGAATGTGCTGAATGACACATGGGTTGTGATGATCCCATCGCATGGACCCTGCGCTCTCGCAATATCGCGTCATTGGACTTCTTTTTGTGTGGGGTTACGTCAAGGATCGCGCGTACGCAACACCACCCAATGACATTTCTAACTTCCGTGCACGAATCAGTAAAGCAATCAGAGGGACCGATGACCTCTGCAGTTTGGTCCCTTTCATCCCTCAACCAACCAACCAACCAAAGCAATCAGACTTGTTGATGCTGCAGTGCTGACCTGCATGTAGGCACAACTCCAGTTTCGTCTTGTCCTACGAGCCACGAGAGGAGCAAACAGTGAAACTCCAGCATAAAAGAAAAGAAGATAGTTTGAGGACTACTGAACGTTCTGAAACAAATCACGATGCTTTGTCTCTAATAGTTTCCACATCACAATTTTTGGAAATTATAGCGGGACTTTATGGACATCCTGTAAAGCAGCTTGAATGGTCGTAATTTTCACTTCCTGTAAATGAATTTCTGCAAGTGATAAACTATCTAAAACAATTAATTTCATTACTGCACTTTATCAGTTTCAACGAAACTCACATAATACTATCACTTAAGGAATCCACAAGTAAAAAATATACTACCTAATACTGAAACTTCATTTGCTGTATTAAGCAATATACACCAAAAAATAAAAACTCCCTTGACATTAACGCTGTCACCGTGACCTCGAAATGAAGCAGTAATTTTGTAAAAGACTCGCTGCAGCGAGGTAAGTACTGAAGACTGACAGGCATCGAGCTGACCGTGTCCGGTCAGTGTGACTCTGGAGCAGCGACGAGTGCTGCGGCCTTGACCCGGTCTGCAGCAGAGCGCTGTGCAGCGCTGTATTTTGTTTTGTGACATTTGCGGCGCCAGGCCACTCCGCTCTCCTTGACTCCACGTCAGGCGCGAACAACGCGCAGCTAGCGGCCTGCACCCATTAGCGGTCGCGGTGCCAATTAAAACGTCGCCGCCATCTGCAGCCAGCACCTCGTGTCAGGGACGCTTTTGTCGTAATTATCTGGCGCAGCCACTGCTGTGTGTGACAGGCTAAAGGTAAATGAGTAATCAAGAACTGCTACCAGGAAATTGACCGCCAAAGAGCGCTCTGCGCTCACTGCAGTATTTCTGTTTAATTACACTACTGGCCATTAAAATTGATAAACCACGAAGGTGACGTGCTACAGATGCTAAATTTAACCGACAGGAAGAAGATGCTGTGATATGCAAATGATTAGCTTTTCAGAGCGTTCACGTAAGGTTGGCGCCGGTGGCGACACCTACAACGTGCTGACATTAGGAAAGTTTCCAACCGATTTCTCATACACAAACAGCAGTTGACCGGCGTTGCCTGGTGAAACGTTGTTGTGATGCCTCGTGTAAGGAGGAGAAATGCGTACCATCACGTTTCAGACTTTGATAAATGTCGGATTGTAGCCTATCGCGATTGTGGTTTATCGTATCGCGACGTTGCTTCTCGCGTTGGTCGGGATCCTATGACTAGTAGCAGAATATGGAATTGGTGGGTTCAGGAGGGTAAGACGGAACGCCGTGCTGGATCCCAACGGCCTCGTATCACTAGCAGTCGAGATGACAGGCATCTTACCCGCATGGCTGTAACTGATTGTGCAGCCACGTCTCGATCTCTGAGTCAACAGATGGAGACGTTTGCAAGACAACAACCATCTGCACGAAAAATTCGACGACGTTTGCAGCAGCATGGACTGTCAGCTCGGAGACCGTGGCTGCGGTTACCCTTGACGCTGCATCACAGACAGGAGCGCCTGCGATGGTGTACTCAACGACGAACCTGTGTGCACGAATGGCAAAACGTCATTTTATTCGGATGAATTCAGGTTCTGATTACAGCATCATGATGATCGCATCCGTGTTTGGCGACATCGCGGTGAACGCACATTGGAAGCATGTATTCGTCATCGCCATACTGGCGTATCACCCGGCGTGATGGTATGGGGTTCCATTGGTTACACGTCTCGGTCACCTCTTGTTCGCATTGATGGCACTTTGAACAGTGGACGTTACATTTTACATGTGTTACGACCCGTGGCTCTACCCTTCATTCGATCCCTGCGAAACCCTACATTTCAGAAGGATATTGCACGACCGCATGTTGCAGGTCCTGTACGGGCCTCTCTGGATGCAGAAAATGTTCGACTGCTGCCCTGGCCAGCACATTCTCCAGATCTCTCACCAACTGAAGACGTCTGGTCAATGGTGGCTGAGCAACTGGCTCGTCACAATACGTCAGTCACTACTCTTGATGAACTGTGGTATCGTGTTGAAGCTGCATGGGCAGCTGTACCTGTACACGCCATCCAAGCTCTGTTTGACTCAATGCCCAGGCGTATCAAGGCCGTTATTACGGCCAGAGGTGGTTGTTCCGGGTACTGATTTCTCAGGATCTATGCACCCAAATTGGGTGAAAACGTAATCATATGCCAGTTCTAATATAATACATTTGTCCAATGAATGTCCGTTTATCATCTGCATTTCTTCTTGGTGTAGGAATTTTAATGGCCAGTAGTGTACATAACTTCGTCTGACAGGAAGTACTTCTGCATGGAATCAGAGTAGAGAGTAAAGGTGATGTATGAAAGCACAACTGCGACAGACTGCGTTTTTAGTACAGAAATTGACATTTTTGTGATGTATTCCTCTTGTAGGGCGTCATATAGTCGTGAATATTTTTCCAATGACATGATTTCATTCTCGAAATGTGGTGGTGGAAGGTGAGTAAAACACCACTTTACCGACGTCTAATCTCTTCTCTGAACATAAAATGTTATCGTACCACTCGTTTCTTCAATCGCGGGATACTTGGAAAACAGAGACCAATCTGATAAATTATGTGGATGTTGCAACAATTCACATCCAAATCCTTCAGTTTACGCATCGATGTGGTACAGAAGATTTGGTCTGTGTTCGTCAGTTATTATTCTACCCTTTGCAAGGACACCATTATAATAATCCCTTTTGCACCTCAGTTTAAAACTGGTCATAATATTTCTGGAAAGTGAGATCCACCACCTGTTTTGGTGCAGGGCCGTAAGTTTCGAGCCCTTTCTCCCTTGATGCGATATTGCGAACGCACACTCAATCATGGAAATTAATCGGCAAAATAGCCCAAAAATTATTTAGAAATTCGTTTTCAAGTTTCCTTTGGCGTATCTTTTATTAAAAGCGACATTATCTCCACTGTTAGTGGTTAACATAAAATGTACCAATCTCTTTCTTCCATTGGACATATAGCTACGGTTACTTTTTAACAGCCTGTACTATACAGTGTACTGTCTCTATGCTTTTGTCTGTAGTTACAGTTTTGTGACGTACTTTATGGGGATCTTTTCAGAGAAAAGTATGGACACATTTCATTGCAGTTGAGCATTTTGTTAACTGTTAAAAATGAGGGCATGCCTGGTTTTAAACGTTCCCCAACTTGGATGAATTTCTGTTTGTGGCAAACCATCTAAAACAATGATTTTTATGGCATCAATCACACTGAAATTTGTCTTCATGCTGTCCACGAAAAGCTTAATTGACGTTAGGGCCATCTGTGTGGCAAACCGAGAAAGTTTATCTTTGCCCTCGAGATAAAGTTACGGTTTTGTCGAGAATTTAGCCGAAAATTTTACATTTCCACGCAGGCAGTCACGTGTCAACTTCAGACTTAATTCGGCTGTTTGTATGATTTTCTAGACTGAAGAGTGACAAATTACAGGTGGATGTGGACGTACATAGTCTGAAGTGCATCGCGCAATTACATTTATAATACACGATTCATATTCGAGAACGGTATCTGCAACCTGGGAAGTAAACAAAATATACGTTTTAATTAAGATTAATAAATCACAATGGCTTTGCCATAAAATGTTAACAATATTACAGCATTAATATAAATTATAATATGACCAAAATCTTCAGCTTAATGAATCGCTGTGAAGATGCCCTGCAACGGAATATGAATTTGGCAACGAAAAAACATAGATGCCCTTTTAAACTCCGCTGTATTACCCATAAGATATCTTGTACGCTGTGGAAGATTGCTGACTAAAAGTCTGGTTATGGGTCTGTACTTCTGTTAAACCCTATAATTCTTTCAATACATTGTTTAGAAATACAATACCGAGTGTCCCTTTCAAACCTCGCACATTTCAAAGGCCCAGGAAAAAGAAAACTACAGTAGACATCATAATTAAATTACACCATACACTAGAGTATCCCAAAGAATTTATTTAATTATCATCAGTACGACCCCAAATGAAGTGTTGCAATCGCATCAATGATACGATGACTTAACATAGGAACAACGTCCACTTTGGTTGCACATACGCGGTTCTTTGCGAATCCTCACAAGAAAAAGTCCAGTGAGGTAATGTCGTGGGATCACGGTGCCAGACACTGTGTTCTCCACGTCCGATTCAATGATTAGGAAATTTCGCATCCAGGAATTTGCGAACAGCCCTTGACCAATGCGGCCGAGCTCCATCTTATTGAAAGATGATTTTGGGTTACAAGTCTTGTATCTGTGGATACACAAACTGCTCCAGTATGTCCAGATACAATGACCCATCCACTGTGTTCTCTGCAAAGAAGAGTAATGTAACAATCCTGCCGCGCATAAGCCCACACCAAACATTCAGTTTAGCGCTATCATGTTCAATAATAACGTGCGGTTGTTGCGAACCGCAAATTCAAAGACTATGTCGATTAACCGTTCCTTGTGAAAGGTTACCTTATCTGGGATTCAGCATGATACCAGGAAGCTGGTATTCATGTCAATACGCTGCAGCACCTCC
This sequence comes from Schistocerca nitens, assembly GCF_023898315.1. Taxonomy (NCBI): domain Eukaryota; kingdom Metazoa; phylum Arthropoda; class Insecta; order Orthoptera; family Acrididae; genus Schistocerca; species Schistocerca nitens. The sequence goes on along the minus strand of NC_064620.1, from coordinate 99,641,689 downwards.
GCAGCAAATACTTATCGATACGGTTTGTCGCTTGGCAATATATGTTGCAGATTCCAGATTTTACAGTAAGTAAGCATACAGACGAAGACACGGGTGAGCTATACGATGCCATGTTGCTCTGGTTACGTTAAGTTCCCTAGATGCCTGCCGAGAAACGCTTATCTGACATCCTCCACCGCCTCTTCCGAAACACTACGAGGTGTTTCAGAATACTTCCAGTTGCCGGAAACTTACTGTACCTTTCCTACGATAATTTCTTTGCATAGTAATTGGCTATTTTGTTTCTGCAAACCATACTACTACTTGCGCGCACAGCTGTGAATTCGCCATTTCCAATTCACGCCATCTTGTTGCACTCTGGCGACAACAGTTGGTACATCTGACGTTGGAAGCTGAATTCTTTGAGTTGGCGCAATTTCATTATCATTTCTACTGTAGTTTCTTTTGCTGGAGCCTTGAGACGTGGGACGTTTAAAACGAAAACCCAATCTGGAGATTTTAAGGTTTTCTTCCTGCAGGTACATTTCACTGTGGACTCCCGCCGCCCCGACCTGTCTCGACGCTCGCAGACGGCGTTACCAGCAGCGCTGGCGACTGTGCGATTTTTGCGGCCGGTCGCGGTGATGTCAGCCGGGACACGGCGCATTGTTTGAACAGGTCGCCGCCAAGGCCACAGCGCTTTGCTCTGCTCTGTATGCCGGCCGCGTAGCACAGCGCGGCCGGTCGGCCCCTACAGGCGACGTGAGGCCGCAACCCGCGCAACAGCCGCCTGCCCTAGACACCGCTGCCCAGTGAACTGTCACAGAGGAAGGGAGGAACGTTTCGTCTTCCTTAGAGGAATTTTAAGCGGTCGTGTTGTATTTTGTTACATGTCCTGCCTTTATTAACGTATGACTAGCTGCTCCTTTTGTACTGGTTACGCCCCTGAGAGGTGGCAGGGCGCTGGCACTCTACGGCGTGCGTGTGGTTTGCGTGCCTAGAGCAGGGTCATCTGCTCTCACAGGTGTACACATTCCACTTTTAACCTGCCGGTACTTGCCTGTTAGCCAGGCAGGCAAGATGCCGCACATTATCAGCAGAACGGGCAGGCTGCTTTATGCCCATCCAAGACAAGCTATGCCCAACCCAAGAAGGCTAAAGGAGTCTTACTTGCCTGCTCGTCTTCCCACTGTGTTACGCCATGAAGCTATTTATTCTGTACGCTTTCATTGCAGTGTTGTGATAAGGGTTAGGAAGTTGATTAATATACCCAAGCATCACAAGACGAGGCTCAATGAAACATATGTTCCTTTCGGGTCATCCTAGGCTAGGAAAAGGTGGATTTTATTTGTCCTTTTTTTTCCTTTTCAGCGTATTTCGGGCATACTTATTTATTTCTCTTCTCTTCCTTTCCCGAGTACATAGGGAAAAATGACCATTTTAAAAAATGACGAGAATCAGAGCTCGCATGGGAAGTTATGTGCGTTCATCTTTGTCGACGAACTATCCAAGAATTGTATGGACGAAACAGAGTCTGAAGCGCTTAAAGGTGAACTGCGGAGAAGTCTGGAAAATTCAAAAAGTGCTCTTCCATTTGATGTTCGAAATGACGATTCATTCTTTGGCATGAGACTGTATGCTATAATATACAGGCAATTAAGGTAAAAGATCTTAGAAAAATATAATTTGATGAAGTATCATGGGTTATATTACCGTGTTACCGCGTCAGCTGAATTAGGTCCGCACGGGGATGTGCGGATAACATAATGTACAGTTCAAATGAAAAATTTCGGATACTATGTCGTAATAAAACTCTGTTTATTTTTACAGTCTATCGTCATTGGCTATTCATCAAACAGTGGTGAAGGTTTACAAAATGTTTTGGTCTCGATTTCTAACAGTTAAGAAATGGACGACTGAATGCGAACTTAGACATACTTCGGTCTCAGGTAATTCACATGAAAGATTATTCAAACTACAACCACCCATGAAAGCATCATGAGGTGCACAATATGGTGTTATACAGTCGATAATACAAGATTCGAAACAATTAGACGTTTCTAAGGAAAATAATTGCTATGAGAAGAGATGAAAAGCAAGAAAGAGAGAGGTGATCACTGTAAAAGACGGCAGAACCTAATTCTAAACTTTGTTATAAAATGGCAGCGTGCGATTACGGAATAGCTCATAGACGGTGATAAGATATGGAACTGGAATTTCTGCCCCAGAGAGAAAAAGAAGGTGGCAACTTATTTTCTTGTTGATGAAAATATTGATTTCAGACTTCCCAATGGCATGAAAATCGGCACCCTTGCAGAGTATGAGAATGAAATCTTTTCTCGTAATGACTCTTCTTGAGACATCGGACCACGAACACACATTGTAGACTTGAAGACTGGCAGACTGATGACTCCACTGTTTAAACCCCAGCCAACCAACCTTGAAAGACAGACAATGACAACAGAGACAATGGTTGTTTATTAGTACATTAAAACAGATACTAAAAATTCACACATGGAAGCATACGTGGCTACACGCTCGTTCATATCCCTTCCACAGTCATATCGCCATCTTCGCTTGGATGAAAAATACAGATAAGCCATTTCGTGCTGCTGCAACTCTACGCCAGAGTTCACCAACTGTAGTGTTAGTCTTACAAGTCAGTGAAGAATATAATAAATAGGGAGTGCAGGGAAGCGAAGTCGAAACTGCTGCATGAAAATTGTCAAGAAATCGAAAAAGAAATGGTTGTCGGAAGGTCTGACTCAGCATATAGAAAGTCAAAACAGCTTTCAACGAAATTAAAAGCAAAGTCGGTAATATTAAGAGCGCGATGGGAATTCCACTGTTAAATGCAGAGGAGAGAGCCGATATGTGGAAAGAATTCACTGTGGTGATGTGTTAGAAGAAGAAGCAAGGATCAATAGGGAAGAGATAGGGGATACAGTATTAGATTCAGAATACTAAAGAGCTTTGGAAGATTTAAAATCATATAGGTCAAAAGGAATAGATAATATTCCGTCAGAATATTCGCGTTGGTGTGTAGAACACAAGAGACTGGCGATATACAATCAGACTTTCGGAAAAATATCATCCACACAATCCCGAATATTGTAAATGCCGAGAAGTGCGAGAATTATAGCACAGTCAAGTTAACAGCTCATGCATCCAAGTTTCAGACAAGAATAACATACGATAATGGAAGCGAGACACACTCATAGGATTTGGAGACCTAGAAAAAGTGCTCAAAAATGTAAAATGGTACAAGATTTTCAAAATTCTGAGAAAAAGAGCGGCAAACTACACAATATGTACAAGAGGCAAGAGGGAATAATTAGAATTGAAGACCAAGAACGAAGCTCTCCGATTAAAAAGGGGTGCAGTCTTTCGCATGTAGTGTTCAGTCTATATATCGACAATGATTGAAATAAAAGAAAGGTTCAAGAATTTAAATTCAAGGTGAAACGTTATCAGTGACTAGCTGATGACATTTCTAACCCCAGTGCAAGTGAAGAAGAATTACAGGACCTGTTGAACGGAATGAACAGTCTATCGAGTACCGAATATGGATTAAGAGTAAATCGAAGAAAGACGAAAATATGAGACGCAGAAGAAATGAGAACACCGAGAAAATTATCATCACAGCTGGGATTACGAAGTACGTGAAGTTAAGGAATTCTACCTAGACAGCAAAATAACTCATGACGGACGGAATAAGGAGAGCATCAAAAGCAGACTAGCACAGGCAAAAACGGCACTCCCGGCCAAGAGAAGTCTACTAGGATCAAACATAGGTCTTAGTTTGAGGAGGAAATATCTGAGAATGTTTATACGTACGTTTATAGCACAGCGTTGTATGGCAGTGAGACATTGACTGTAGGAAAAACGGAACAGAAGAGCATGGAAGTATTTGAGATGTGGTACTAAAGAGAAATATTGAAAATTAGGTGGACTAACAATGTGAAGAATAAGGATGTGTTCCGCACAACCGGCGAGGAAAGGAATACACGGAAAACAGCGAGAAGAAGGAGGACAGGATGATAGGACAATTGTTAAGATGGTTCAAATGGTTCAAATGGCTCTGAGCACTATGGGATTTAACATCTATGGTCATCAGTCCCCTAGAACTTAGAACTACTTAAACCTAACAAACCTGAGGACATCACACAACACCCAGTTATCACGAGGCAGAGAAAATCCCTTACCCCGGCGGGAATCGAACCCGGAAACCCCGGCGTAGGAAGCGAGAACGCTACCGCACGACCACGAGCTGCAATTGTTAAGACATCAGGGAACAGCTTACACGGTAGTAGAGGGAGCTGTAGAGGACTAAAACTGTAGCGGAAGACAGAGATTGCGATACATCCAGCAAATGCAATGAAGAGCCAAAGAAACTGGTACACCTGCCTAATATCTTGTAGGGTCCCCGCGAGCACACAGAAGGCCGCAACACGACGTGGCATAGACTCGACTAATGTCTGAAGTAGTGCTGGAGAGAATTGACACCATGAATCCTGCATGGCTGACCACAAATCAGTAAGGGTACGAGGGAGTGCAGATCTCTTCTGAACAGCACGTTGCAAGGTATCCTAGATATGCTCAATAATGTTCAAATGTAGGGAGTTTGGTGCTCAGCGGAAGTACTTGAACTCGGAAGAGAGTTCCTGGAGCCACTCTGTAACAAATCTGGACGTGTGGAGTGTCGCATTGTCCTGTCGGAATTGTCCAAGTGCGTAGGAATGCACAATGGACATGAGTGGATGCAGGTGATCAGACAGGATGCTTACGTACGTGTGACCTGTCAGAGTCGTATTTATAGGTATCAGGAGTCCCATATCACTCCCACTGAACACGCCCAACACCATGACAGAGCATCCACCAGCTGGAACAGTCCCCTGCTGACATGTAGGGTCCATGGATTAATAAGGTTGTCTCCATATCCGTACGCCTCAATCCGCTCGATACAATTTGAAACGAGACTCGTCCGACCAGGCAACGTGTTCCCAGTCAACAGTCCAATGTCGATGTTTGAAACGAGACTCGTCCGACCAGGCAACGTGTTCCCAGTCATCAAGAGTCCAATGTCGATGTTGACGGGTCCAGGCGAGGCGTAAAGCTTTGTGTCGTTCAGTGATGAACGGTACACGAGTGAGCCTTCGGCTCCGAAAGCCTTTATCGAAGATGTTTCTTTGAATAGTTCGCACGCTGACACTTGTCGATGGCTCAGCGCTGAAATCTGCAGAAATTTGCGGAAGGGTTGCAGTTCTGTCACGTTGAACGATTCTCTTCAGTCGTCGTTGGTCCCGTTCTTGCAATACCAGTTTCTTTGGCGCTTCATTGTAATTCAGGACCTAGGCTATAAGTGCTACGTTGAGGTGAAGAGATTGTCGCAGGAGAGGAATTCGTGACGGACCGCATCAAACCACTGAGGAAAAAAAGCACTGTGCAGTTCCTCGGCAGATCAGATCAGATGGAGGTTGCGTCCACGGGCCCGGCTCCGCCAGCGGGCCACCCGGCTGCTCAGTATTCATGGCCAGTACCGGGCCCTAGACGGCTCGGGAAGAGCGTCCCGATTAGGATAATGAAATTCTCTGCTCGTTAACACTCGGACAGTTATTCCTCCTGCTTGTATATGGCCCGTCTGCATTGCGGAGCAAGGCATAACGCGGACGTACGGCTGTCATCCGAGAAGAGCTTCTTTACATAATATTTAATGGAGGAAAGTATCCAGAGCCCCCGTCCGAACCCAACACAACTATATTTAGATATTAGTGCGCAAGGCACTCTCTAAGAGGAGCACAGTTTTGAACATGTGTAAATAAAGCTGCATTGTACCGTGGTTCACCTGTCAGTAAACTCGCGCTTCGCGAGTTAGTTAGAAATTTAAAATGATACTAATTAAGAAAAGGGTACACAGGGTGAGACAGAAGAAAATTATGTAGAAGTCACGGCCAGTTAGAGGGAAGCAACCATATCTGAGTTTATAACTCAGTATTGATAAATTAAACTCCCTGTAAAAAAAGCATGAAATTAGCTGAAGGAATCTTTCGCGACTTCCAATGTGCTACCAGCAGTGCAACTAGCCCAGTGACTGTGCCCACGGAGTTAAAAAGAATGGGGTACAGTGATCGAGCAGCTCCTCATAATCTACAAATGTCTGTAGTCAGTTCTAAGCGACGCTTGAGGTTTCAGGTTTGAGGTTTGGATTTCGCGAATACGTGGAGAATATTACGTGCCATCAAGTGTAGTACCAGCTGCGAAGTACAACGATACTATGGTACGGCGGTGTTTTCTGTGGAGAGGATATGGTCCCCTTATTTCGCTAAGGAAAGCGCTAAATGGGACGGTTACGTGCACGTTCCACAGCATTGCGAGCTGTGTACTGTGAAGGAGCAGTCTGGAGGCGATGATTGATTTTAACAGCATATACCTCGTCATAAATCAGCGTCTTTGATGCAACGGTTTTTGGAGAGTAAGATTCCGGAAACAGAGTAGCGTGCCCAAAGTCTCGACCTGAAGCCAATGGAACACCTCATCGATGAGTGAGAAAGTCGGCTCCTGACCCAGGTGTCCAACGTCAGTACCTTCTCTGATTTCGGATCTCGAGGAAGAATGGACTGCCGTACCCCGCAGGGACATTCAGACACATCACTGACAGTGCTCCAAGCACAGTATAAGCCGTCATAAAGAAGAATGGTGGATACACCCATATCAATGTGCAGTAATGGGTGCCCAGATGCTTGCTATAAGATAAATTAAAGAGGTCAGTGCTTTGTTAGTTATCGTCCTGCTGGAGGTGGAAATCTGTTGTCTTCCTCCGTCCCAGGCAGTTACAGGGGGACGCACAGTTTAACGCAGAGTCATAGCCTCAGTGTAAGTCGACATTTTTCGCAACAACAAACACTGCTAGAGGGGAAAGAAGTGATATGTGACATATGAGAATCCTAGGACTGACCAGGGATCGAATCCGAGACATTTGGATTTGTAGTCTGGCCGAATAAACCCGAACGGTGAACGCCAATCGCTGTTTGTTTATGTGGTTGAGTTGGTATGCGAATGATCAGCGTTGTTTTAATTATAAGCGGAATCCATAGATTCAGACTACGATGGAAATAAACGACTAATAGGAATAACACGTAAGAAAGATTACATATTATCATCCCGGTGTATACAAGAAGATGAAAATTTGACAGAAAATTTTTGCCAGATCGCTACACTACTAAAGGCCAGTTGCACACTCCCCGGTTAGCAGCCGCCGTTCTATTCTTGGAAGAGCGCGAAAAAGTGTTGTACGAACATGTAATAACGCCTAACCGGAGTACAGACGGAGGAAAACTAAATTGGTGATTCTGGCAGGCTTAGTGACTTTAACCGGAGAATAAGTTTTGACAATGGCAGCAACAGTTACAGAATTAGTGATGACAAGATTGTTTGTCAGAGTGAGAAAGAGGAGAAACGGGAACATCACACAAATTATATGGAAGAATATGACGATTCCATATTTATATAAAAATTTAGTACTACTACTTTTCGATCTCATTCTTGAGAAACTGGAGCGTACGAATGAAACGTGAAACTATTTCCTAGCATAAAACGTTTTGCTTGTAATAGGCCTAATAAGCATTTGATATTGGTACTTCGTGAATTATACTCTGTCGTGTAGATAAAAACGACGATTTGTGCCAAAACAGTCTAGCTTCATTGGCGTGTATTACAACTGCTTCAATATTAGAAAGATCTATTTCGTTTTATCCAGAAGAGAGTGTCAAAAAATACACGTAATCAAATCGAGAAACCAGACCAGTCTTGGGTACTATTCGTATTAACAGCTTTTTCAGTATTAGACAACGACATTTCGATTTTTCATGTAGCAAAACGTTTGACGAACTTAGGTGACATAATAGATTCTTTCGCAGAAAGGAAAGCACGCCGTGTAAAGCTGTAACAAGATTAGAGCGAAAAAATTCTGGAACCTAAGGACTGAGAAAATGTGTACTGTCTTGCTTGTCTCTTGTCTTTATTGGTTTGATATTTCCTATTTTTAATCTTATGTCACAGAAAAGAGGACGTTATTAGCTAATAGGCAGCAAAGAGTACAAACTTTCTGAACAATTCTTATTTTCCCGTTTACAAATAATCTCATCCAGTATTAATTGTGAGTTTTTTTTTAAGGGGGTAGGACGCCAAACCTGCCGACTGGGAGCAGGAGAGGTACCACAGTACATTTTAATTTGCACTGTCTTGAATATAGGTTTGATGGCCGGCATTACAAAATACACACGTTTGAATTCCACAGAGCGATAGAAGAATGCTGTGTGAAGAGGTGTGGCATTGCACAAGTAACATGTCTTACATTTCCTCGAACATATATGCTTTATATATCAAACTCTTCAGAAAGACGTGCGTTACAAAAACGAACATATTTTTGATAAATCGATTTTTTAAAATGTTTTCGTCCTATCTTAAACGCTCGAGGGGGTGGGGAAACGGGGGGGGGGGGGGGGGATCGGCACTATCAAGTAGATTGATCCGGGGCTGGCCACAGGTAAAGTACGAAAGACAGATTATAGAAAATGTTGGATGTAGGTGGAGACATTAGCACACGACAGTAACAGATGGAGGACAGCAAGAAACCAATAGAATGACTGATGACTTGAAAAGAACCTAACACTGCGCTGCTGCTTGTAAAGTGTACACCATTTCAACCGCTGAGCATACGGACGGTATCTAACAACGTCTTCTCTGACAAGGGAACCTCCCCATCACACCCCCCTCAGATTTAGTTATAAGTTGGCACAGTGGATAGGCCTTGAAAAACTGAACACAGATCAATCGAGGAAACAGGAAGAAGTTGTATGGAACTATGAAACAAATTAGTAAAATATACAAACTGAGTAGTCCATGCCAAGATAGACAACATGAAGGACAATGGGAGTCAAGGAGCGCCGTGGTCCCGTGGTTAGCGAGAGCAGCTACGGAACGAGAGGTCCTAGGTTCAAGTCTTCCCTCCAATGAAAAGTTTAATTTTTTATTTTCAGTTTATGTGACAAACTCTTATGTTTTCATTACTTTTTTGGGAGTGATTATCACATCCACTCGAAAACCTAAATCGGGCAAGGTAGAAGAATCTTTTTACCCATCCGCTAAGTGTACAAGTTAGGTTGGTCGACAACATATTCCTGCATGTGACGCACATGCCGTCACCAGTGTCGTAAAGAATATATCAGACGTCTTTTCCTGTGGAGGAATCTGTTAACCTATGACCTTGCGATCAAATGTTTTCGGTTCCCATTGGAGAGGCACGTCCTTTCGTCTACAAATCGCACGGTTTTGCGGTGCGGTCGCAAAACACAGACACCAAGCTTGTTACAGTGAACAGAGACGTCAATGAACGAACGGACAGATCATAAGTTTGCGAAAATAAAATTTTCAGTTGAGCGAAGACTTGAACCAAGGACCCTCGTTCCGCAGCTACTCACGCTAACCACGGGACCACGGCGCTCCTGAGTTCACATTCTCCTTGATATTTCCTATCTTGCGCATGGACTACTCAGTTTGTATATTTTACTAATTTTTTTCATAGTTCCACACAACTTCTTCCTGTTTTCTCGATTGATTTGTGTTCAGTTTTTCAAGGCCTATCCACTGTGCCAACTTATAACTAAATCTGAGGGGGGTGCGATGGGGAGGTTCCCTTGTGAGTAGACCGCCTGTCCGTACTTTCCCTTAGACTTTTTTCGCAGAGTGGACTTGTAGTTTTCCGAGTGTGTCCGCATTATCCTCCGTATGTCGGTGGAACGACGAGACTAGGAGGAACAAAGAAGGCTCGTTTTTCGCCTCGTTTCCCTTTCCATTCCAGGACTGGCTTGGAGCTGTGCTGTTTCCTAGGAGAGAGGGAAGCGAGATGAGGAGGAGACGCGGCGGCCGCCGTCGCCTGTAATTTGACGTCGGCGGCCCGTGCGACGGAGGGCCGGCTGACTCACCTCTGTGCAGTATCGCCCCGCGCCACGGGCCTTTGTCTGAGCGCCGGTCGCCCATTAACGGTACGGTAGTAACCGGTCCGGCCTCGCCGCGCAGAAACAGAAACCGATACAGAAACACAATCCGTGTCCCCCTCCAGCCCGATCCCGTGCCGACAGGCCCCTTAATCCGTCCACCGCGGACCCTAAGTAGCCAACACTGGCTTCTGATTGTGTTCAGCCATGTAGGACTCCAGAAAAGAGCCGTAAGAATAATAACCAAAAATATTAGTCGAGCTCATTGTAAATATCTGTTCAGAATAATGGGGAGCTTAACTGCTTCATGTGAATACATCTACCACTCAGTTGTACACATCAAAAATAACATTGGTAATTACTACACAAACAGCACTGTCCATGATCATGCAACAAGAGATAGACTCAACTTACATTTACCAAGAAAAAATAAACATAAAACTCAGAACATCATTTTCTACTAAGGAATAAAACTGTACAATAAATTACTAAAAGAGATTAAAGAAATTGCCAAAATACACTTATTTAAAAAGGCAGCGGAAAAGTACCTGTTATGCAATACATTTTATACATTGAAGGATTAATTAGCTAAAACAGAGTAGGTTTCTGATAAAGAATGTTATACAAATAAACAATAATAATAATGATTATAAAATGTCCAACATTCCAATAACACCTTCACTTTATGTTTTCTTCCTTCTTTTTTCCTTTCTAGAAATACTTACCCCCAAGCTATGCATAGCACGATACTAACACCTCTTCCTCTTTCTGAGCTCAACATCTCACTCATTATGGAGGGATGCTGACTAGTTTTTCAGGATAGCGAATGGGAAGTTGCGGTACAGAAAATGGCCCAGAGATCACCAGTGTGTGTGTGTGTGTGTGTGTGTGTGTGTGTGTGTGTGTGTGGTAGTAGTAGTAGTAGTAGTAGTAGTAGTAGTGTGTGCAGTGACTGATAGTGAGATATGGGTGAACAATGTGGCATTAAATTATTTAATAAGTTATTTGTAAAATTGTATACCAGGAGTAAATCTAATGATTGTCTCTAACTAGAATTCTGTAAATATATGTGTATATGAATTATCTTATTTTAAATTGATCTAAATTTGTAAATACTTTGACATGTCCTATATCCTTGTAAAAAGATATCTGGATGGAGAAAGCTACTACTACTATTAAAGAGCGGGGTGCCACAAGTTTCTGTTCTGGGTCCAGTGCTTTTCTCTGTGTATCTCAATGACCTGCCACTAAAAGTGACAGATGACTCAAAAAAAATTTCCTCTTTTAGGTGCCAAGTGATATTGTGAAAGGCGTCGAATGAATATAAATAACGTAGCTATCATAGTGGTTAATAACACCGGCACATGGCTTTCAGACGACAGATTAAAGCTTAACTGCATATACTCCAAAGCGTGAAAGGAACTGGTATAGGAATGGGTATTCTAATACAGAGATATGTAAGCAGGCAGAATACGGCGCAGCGGTCGGCAGCTCCTATGTAATACAAGTGTCTGGTGCAGTTGCCTGAACGGCTAATCCTGCTACAATGGCATGTTGTTAACATTTAAGTGAGTGCGAACGTGGTGTTATAGTCGACGCACGAGTGATGGAACACGGTATCTCCGAGGTAGCGATGAAATGGGGATTTTCCCGTTCGACCATTTCACAAGTGTACTGTGAATATCAGGAATCAGGTAAGACATCAAATCTTCGACATTGCTGCGGACGGAAATAGATCCTGTAAGAACTGGACCAACGACGACTGAAGAGACTCTTTCAACGTGATAGAAGTGCAACCCTTCCGCAAATTGTTGCAGATTTCAATCTTGGGCCATAGATATGGGCTTTCGGAGCCGAACGCCCACTCGTGTACCCTTGATGACTGCACGACACAGCCGGCCGTGGTGGCCGAGAGGTTCTAGGCGCTTCAGTCCGGAACCGCGCGACTGCTACGGTCGCAGGTTCGAATCCTGCCTCGGGCATGGATGTGTGTGATGTCCTTAGGTTAGTTAGGTTTAAGTAGTTCTAAGTTCTAGGGGACTGATGACCTCAGATGTTAAGTCCCATTGTGCTCAGAGCCATTTGAACTATTTGCACAACACAGAGCTTTACGCCTCTCCTGGGCCCGTCAACACCGACACTGGACTACTGATGACTGGAAATACATTGCCTGGTCGGACGAGTCTAGTTTCAAAGCGGATATGGAGACAACCTCATGAATCCATGGACCCTTCATGTCAGCAGGGGACTGTTCAAGCTGGTGGAGGTTCTTTAATGGTGTGGGGCGTGTGCAGTTGGAGTGATATGGCACCCCTGATAGGTCTAGATGCGACTCTGACAGGTCACACGTACGTAACCATTCTGTCTGATCACCTGCATCCATTCATGCCCATTTTGCAATCCGATAGACTTGGGCAATTACAGCAGGACAATGCGACACCCCACGCGTCCATAATTGCTACAGAGTGGCTCCAGGAGCGCTACTCCGAGTTTAAACACTTCCGCAGGTCACCAAACTCCCCAGACATGAACATTATTGAGCATATCTGGGATGCCTTGCGACGTGCTGTTCAAATGAGATCTCCACTCCCCCGTACTCTTACAGATTTATGAACAGTAGTGCTGGATTCATGGTGTCAGTTCCTTCCAGCACTACTTCAGACATTAGTCGACTCCATGCTACGTCGTGTTGCGGCACTTCTGCGTGTTGACGGGGGCCCTACACGATTTTAGGTAGGCGTACCAGTTTCTTTAGCTCTTCAGTGTAATTGCAACCAAATCGTTATATTATGTCACGTTATTACTTTCGACATATTATAAAGTGAAACTTAAATCAGTTTATAGTGGCTGATCACTGTCAATAAATGGTGGACCGAGAGACACTGCTGCGGCAAATATTTCCGGATGAAGGAAACAGGCTGGTGAAGCCGAGGACCACCACACGCTACGCTCCACATTGACGCCGCCATCTAAGTGCACGAACGCCTCCAAGCAGAACAATCTCCATCCCATTTCTGCCCATACCTGTTGCATCACCCGTCAGATTGTATATCGACTCATTCAAGTTTGATCATACAATGTAAACTTTCACGACCGGTATTGTCTTCACTTAAAACTTCCGGGCTGATAGGCCGTGGTCGAAGTATAAAACTCTCTCCTGACGTTTCGTCTCCGACTGCGGGAGACATCCTCGGAGGTAAAGCGGGGAACTGCCGCTTTACATCGGTACCACAAAGAGAAGTGTGAACACCCGTCTTGTCGAACATAAGAGGAATTGCCGCCTGGGTCACACGGATAAATCGTCCGTAGCGGAACATGTTTACCAGGAAGGTGATCACGAAATAAAATTCAGCGAGGCGAGCGTCATATCAAATAGGCAGTTCGCCGCTTTACCTCCGAGGATGTCTCCCGCAGTCGGAGACGAAACGTCAGGAGAGAGTTTTATACTTCGACCACGGCCTATCAGCCCGGAAGTTTTAAGTCATTCAAGTTTGTCTGTACGTTCGTTTACAAGCCCGCTAGACTCTCCTCACGAAACGTTTTTCCTACCATAATTAGAAAGTCTCATAGTGACTTGCAAGGTTTATGTGGTGAGCCCGTCCGACACCTTACAAATCTCTATTCTCGCCTTGGGCGGAATCTAGTTAGACTGGTTTTCCCAGCCGGCACTGGCGAGTATTAGGAAAACCGAATGGAAGGGATATGGATTTTTGGGAAGGTTTCTGGGCAAGTGCACTGCATTTGGAAAGCTAATCGCATACAAGACGGTAGCGTGACCAACAGAATATCGCTCCAGGATTTTGAGTGCCTATGAAATAGGCATGACAATAGACGTCAAACGAATTCACGGACGCGCTGCTAGAATTGTAACAGGTGGTATTGTGGTTACGAAACTGTAATACACATGCTCGGAGAACTTCAACGGGAATCCCCCGAAGAAAAAGAAGTAATTCTCGCGAAATCCTGTTAGGTAAATGTAGAGGATTCACGGAATGCTGCCATCATCATACAGACCGCTTAGGGACCAGCAGAATAAGAAAGGCGATTTAAATAGGACAGAAAACCGATAACAATGGTTCGATGCACCCTCCGTTATTTACAGTGCAATATATATGTAGAAGTAAATGATGTTTGCGGCAGAGCCACCTAAAAAAGAAGACGATTTTTTTTCTATAAAGGCAGAGAGGCGTCACGTTGCCATAGGAATATCCGGAATTGCCAAAATGGACCTTACTAGACCGATGCAAGGCAAGTCGGCAGCACTGTCACTAGTGTAGCGTTTGGTTTACTGTTCAGTTAACCAGTGCTCCGGTTGCCGGCTGTCACTGCGCATGCTTGCTGTATTTCTCTCTTAGAAAGTATATTGCTGGACAGTTGCTAAGGAACAACCGACCAACGATAGGAAAAGGAAATGTAGAGGGCGTGACGTGTTACTGCAGCGAAGCCTGTGCACGAACACACTGTATGCATTCGACAGTTCGACGAAGCTTGTTTTGAAAAGGGTCTGCGTGGTACCGCAACATGTCTCCAAGACATCATTTGAGTGCTTACGATCGTGGACGAGCAGTTGGTCGGCACGAAGCTGGTCAAAGTGTTACTGCTGTGGCCGCAGTAATGGGTGTATCCAAAACTGTTATCTCACGATTAAAAATGGCCGCCGAAGATGGAAATGCTGTGCAAATGGGATGCTGGTAGTGATGGAGGGACCACTAAACCATAAGAAGGCAGATATGTAGCACTAGTGCCGAAAAGGAACAGACTTCTCACTTGTAGGCACAACGGTGCAGACCTTGCAGCCGCTACTGGTACACGTGTGTGGGCCAGAACCACTTCGCGGCGATTAAATGAAGCTGGTTTGAATGTTCGGGAGCCAATTAAATGTATCGCACTTCAACCAAGTCATCGTCGAGAAAGAGTTCACTGGTGTTGGGAGTATGCTGATTGCGGTCAGCGACAGTGGTCCAGAGTGAAGTTCTCCGACGAATCCCGTACGTGATTCTGGCCACCAGTTAGTGCAGAGAGCGGGAGGGGGGGGGGGGGGGGGAGCAACACGTTGCCTATCACAAAATATTCAGGAACGTCATCGGTTTGGCCAAGGCATTATGGTGTGCGCAGGCACTATGCACAATGGCCGCATACCGCTGCATGTCTTTGCACGAGTTATCATTAAAGCACAGCAGCACTGTAGGGATATTATTCTGGATCATAGTCGTCTGTCGTCTGTTCAGGGATGCGGTAGGTCCCTACTTTCTGCTTCTCGATGACAATGTCCGCCAACATTGGTTCATTGAGCTGTCGGATACACTGCAAAGTGGAGGTATCACATTTATGGAATTTGCCGGCGTACTCCCAGGACCTAAACGCTATACATCATACGTGGGTTGCTGTTGGCAGATGCGTTTCTCAACGAACACCCTCTCCCGAACAGCGCAAGAACTGAAAACCTCCTTGAGAGAGCAGTGGGACAATATCTCCCAATGACCCCTCAACAGTTTCGGAGCCATCGTGAACAACAGGAGCAAAATGTGTATTAGTGACTGAGTAGGGCATGTTCCTTACAGAGAGTCCGCTATCGACCATCATGTTGGGAGTCTGACCCGTATCAAATATCCTGGTTTCCTATCTGGTGAAATCTGTATTATTTTTCTTTATAACTTTACCACTCCACCTTTGTTACATATCTACTGAATTTCATGTCATCCATCATTGCCTGTGATTATTCCTGTACTGTTCCTTAGCTACTGTCAAGCAGTGTCGTCTATCCAATACGACGAGCGGCGCGAAGAAAAATGCTGCACAAAACTGGAAAAGAAATGCTGAAAGAAAACAGAAGTTTTCGTTCAGGTTAAGAGATTTGACAAATACGCACTTATGAACCTAAACATAACGGCCATGTGATTAGTACCGTTTTGGTCGGTCTTCGGAGCACAGTATAGCAGCGATTCTGCACGGCATGAATTCGGCAAGGTTTCCGGAGGTATGTGGCCATGACAGGTCACATAATTCCCGAAAATTGCGGGATGGTGGTTTGTGGGCCCCATCTCCAAACCGATGGGGAAATGTAGCTTCGTCTTAATGTGTGTGTAGCGCCTAAAGACAAATATCATTCTCTTCAAACCACTGAAGCACGATTATGACCTTGTGAGACAGCTATCCGCTGGAAGGTGACATTGCCGTTACCGTCGGGGAGGACAACACACATGAAGGACTGCACGTGATCCGTAATTATGTTGACGTTGTCTACAGCTCTGATGGTGCCTTTGATTCATACCACCGGTCCCTTGAAAGTCCAGGTGAATAAGCCCCTTAGCACAATATTACCCAGACAACCTGCGTCCGTTGGGCGGTGCATATTTCGAGCACAGTATGCTGAGATGACGGCGTATACAGATTCGAGTGTAGAACTGCTGTATTAAGAATCGTGATTCGTCCGACAATGCACATGTTTCCATTGATCCACGGTCTAATCTCGATGATTCCGTGTCTCCTGCAGTTTTAGGATCAGCATGACAACACGTTGAGGTGGTTTGTTGTGGAGCCCCATGTTGAACAATGTGCGCTGAACGGTATGCTCCGAAATGTGCCTCAACTATGTATTCTGTTGTCGGTATAGGCCACAGGCCGCAGCGCCTCCTGCTTTACAGACAGAGAACGCCTCCGAGCTCCACGTTTTGTGCTGAGGTGCGAACGTCAAACACTTTGTCGGCTACTCGTGGTTTAGCACCCTTCAACCTTCAACCACTTTCCATAAACGCGCATGACAGTAGCACGCAAAAAGCCGACCAGTTTTGCCGTTTCCCAGATAGTCCTTCCCAAGTGCGTGCCCCAAACAATCTTCCTTTTGTCAAAGTCACTTATGTCAGTGAATTTACTCATATGCGGCCCGTATCGTCGCTAGAATGACACTACGTTCCTCTCTGCTCCGGATATACAGGGTGTCCCTCCCAAGAGTTGCCAGGCTCATTTTCTGTGGCTTTTCGGCAGGTATTTGCAATTTGGTTTTTACTATATATAGCTGAGTCAACAAAAAACAAATACTGCTCTTCACGTGCCAAGTCTTCCATGCGACGCTATGTATCGACGGAAATCGTCGGTCTGATTTTTAAAGCATGCCCATTCGGTAGAGCGATCCCCGATTAGTCGAGCGCGAAATTCGTTTTAGCGGTATGTATTAACAGAAACAGTAAGACACGAAGAATAACCACTCCTCTAGCAGCGACCGAGTAGCGGTGCTGTATGGCGGTAGCAATCAGTGAGGACAAGCGCGGCGCCGTCGCTGCTGGAGTACTGTTTGTTATTCTTAGTGCTTTACTGCCCCTGTTAATACATATCGATAAAAATAATATCGAACTACATTAATTTGGGATCGCTCTATCGAATGGGCATGTAAAACTCCACTTTAAAAATCATTTTGTTTGTAACGAGAAACCATGCTGATATCCGCCCACACAGAGCGCCGCATGACAGACGTGATGAGCAATATTTGTTTGGGCTGAATTCAGCTACACATTGCAAAAAAGAAATTGCCAATACCTGCCGAGAAACCAGAGAAACCAGAGAAAATGAGCCTGACGCCTCTGGGGAGGGACACCCTGCATACATCCTTACCGCATCGCGTGCCACCGGGCGGCATTCAGTCTTGCGACAGGTACGGCCCGTTAGTATTTGGCGGAGGACATCGAGAGGGTGCAAAAAAGGGCATCTCGTTTTGTATTATCACGTAGTAGGGGAGAGAGTGTGACAGATATGATACGCGAATAGGGATGGAAGTCATTACAGCGAAGACGTTTTTCATCGCGGCGTGATCTACTTACGAAATTTCAGTCACCAACTTTCTCTTCCGAATGCGAAAATATTTTGTTGAGCCCAACCTACATAGGTAGGAATGATCATCAAAATAAAATAAGAGAAATCAGAGCTCGAACAGAAAGGTTTAGGTGTTCGTTTTTCCCGCGCGCTGTTCGGGAGTGGAATGGTAGAGATATAGTATGATTGTGGTTCGACGAACCCTCTGCCAAGCACTTAAACGTGAATTGCAGAGTAGTCATGTAGATGTAGATGTAGATCACTGTAAGGACGCTGTCCATGATATTACGTTTCTTGTAAGTAATTCCACTATTAATTCCATTTTTGTAATACAGAATCTTAATTTTTTAAGACAACAAAAAATTATTAAAAGTAAAAGCGTTATGAGCCGAAAATGACGAGATGTTGGCTGCTGTGAAATCGGGTAGGGTCCCCGAAGACTCTCGGGCCCGGAGCGACGCCATCGGCAAATCCGCCCTTGCCTGGATGTCCGGCATACTACGCAGTAACCGCATCTGTACTTTGTACGGAAAGATTCAAATTTCCATCACTGAGATCACGTATTTATGTTTAGTGTTGGCGATAATACAGCCCTACGGAGTCGTGTAATAATTTGCTTCCCGGTGCCGCCCAGGCCTCCCTCCGCCCTCTAGGCCCGCGCCTTGCGACATGAATGGCACCTTCCCCGCCGTAAGAAGACCCCCCCGACCGGCGGCGGGCGCCATTCAACGTTCCCGGCATGCAGCGCGCGGCCTCCGGGTCCTTCATTACCGGCGCTTCCCTGTACTCGTTTTGCTGCGCCTGCGCAGTGTGATAGCATCTGCCGGCTCCGACAGGTCCTCAAACAACTCGCGCCGCTCCCTCTGCCGGTACGCTTTTAGCTCGCCCGCCTCTCTTTTCTTTTATTTTCATAGCCTCCCCCCCCCCCCCCCCCCGCTAAAGCTGCTGCCTCCTAGTACTTGGCGCCGCTCAGACGGAGATCGTCCAGATAAGTCCCTAATGCAGTCTTCTTGTTCTCCTTGCGAGCCTTTGCTTGCTTCTGCGGTCGTTCGAGCTGCCGCTGCCGCTTATACAGCCTCTTGATGGAGATTAAGAGATCATCTGTCAGGATTCCCCGAGCATGCTCGGATTACAAAATACTGAAACACGGCCTTCGCCTCCAGTGAAATTCTCATTTCCTTGTCGCTGCTCGTAGAAGCATACGCCTCCGAGTTAGATGACTGAGACAACCATTACTGTTCGTGACTCACTGTCGGTCTCAAGTATATCGCAGTTGTCAAGAGCCGGTCTGTGCTTAAAAGCCAGGAAACTACTTGTGGACAATCTTAATATTAACGAACCATGATGAATAAGGAGTGGGATGAGTTTTCGTCAAAACGTGTCCATGGTTCCCCAGAGAATAACTCCATCTTAGGCTTACAACACAAGGTGTGGACCAGACTCATCAGAATAAGAACAAACCAGAACAGATGTGAGAACTCGACAGATGTGAGAACTCTCCATACCGATGGAGAAATGTAGCTTCGTCTTAATGTGTGTGTAGCGCCTAAAGACAAATCACGTTACAGCAGAATGCCCTTTATGGTCATTTTCTGGCAAGCGAACCGACTTCTTACCAGGTCCAAGATGCACACGAATACATTCAAAATCTGACCTTTAATTTATGTAATTTTCGTATGTTAGCTTCAATCCTTCGTTTTTCAAGTATTCTTTGTATCTTTTATACAAGACCACATGCGATTTACTGTGTCATATTCTAAATAAAAATAGATATTTGTACTAATATACTGTCGGCTCACTACGGAATAGTCTAGAAACTAAGTGTGCAAAAATTAAGAGATTTTACTTAAAATGTTCGGGGGAAACTATTCAAGAGACGGCCGAGAATATATTTGTTAGAAATGAAACTTCCTGGCAGATTAAAACTGTGTGCCGGACCGAGACTCGAACTCCGGTGCAGAGTGAAAATCTCATTTTGGAACTATCCCCCAGGCTGTGGCTAAGCCATGTCTCCGCAATATCCTTTCGTTCAGGAGTGCTAGTTCTGCAAGGTTCGCAGGAGAGCTTCTGCAAAGTTTGGAAGGTAGGAGACGAGGTACTGGTAGAAGTAAAGCTGTGAGGACGGGGCGTGAGTCGTGCTTGAATAGCTCAGATGGTAGAGCACTTGCCCGCGGAAGGGAAAGGTCCCGAGTTCGAGTTTCGGTCCGGCACACAGTTTTAATCTGCCAGGAAGTTTCATATCAGCGCACACTCCGCTGCAGAGTGAAAATCGCATTCTATTTGTTAGAAATTTTTGCCGCGACTTGAAACAGTCATCGAAGTTACAAAAGACCTGTACAACAAAAAATGCATTTCATAATACAAAGAACTGAGGCAGTACAACACAGTAATCAAGCCAGAGTGTCTTACGTAGGCTGCAAGTCTCATTTCAAATAGAAAGAAAGACTGAGGAAATCCAACGCAGGGAAGGGAAGATATTACACTGTCGAACGAACATACAGACTAACTTGTACGAGCAAATAAGAATATTCAGAAGTATATCAGTATTTATTCGGGCGTGAAAACAATACGGGAATATTAGAAGAATGGAGCCAGCTGGCTTAGCTGGAATAGTTGTGGAAGCCTACGAAACTCACAACAGAGCTAAAACTGAGACAATAAAACGGATTGCAGCAGTAAAAGAAGACCTGTAAGAATTAGGGACAATACAACAGGAAATAAAACACAGAAAAAAATTTTAGACATACATTTGAAGACTGGACAGTTGTCCAGGCGGAGAAAAGTAGGATACCGGACCACTTGGCCTGAAAACATGAAGTAAGCACATCCTGTGAGAATGAAGTTAATATAAAGAAAACTGAAAGAAAATTAATCAACGTCTTTTGTTGTTTATCGCGTGGCTCAGTTAGCCCAAAAATGACTAATGATCAAAAACATTTTCTATCGAGATAAATTATTCTGCATTCATAAACACTTATAGGTGTTAGCAAGTAATTTAGCCTTTTACTTGTGAATCCCGTAATAAATCACTCTGTACGGACGTCAAACATTTAGAAAAACAGAATTAATGGGAGATAGTTCGGCAGCAGTAATCTTGCTTTCCGACTGAAACTAGATCTATTGTCAAACGACAGACCAAGGACAGTGGCAGAATAGAATGTCTCCCAAGACTTTGCTGGAAAAGTCAATTTGTGTTTGCCGTCCTGATGCCGTGATTCGGCGGATACCTGCGGCTCTGCTTAATTCACTTTTGCCGCATGGCGAGCAGGTTTCTTAATGGGGGCCACGGTCGGCTTCCTTTCCGAATTTCGTCAGACTGGTTGAAACTGTAACTACAGTAATGACCTTGCTACCGACGTAACACTGAACTTTTAAAAAGCCAGTAGATAGATGCCTTACGACACATTCTCTCTCTTCGTTAGAAATCATACTCCAAGGCTTAGCTATTAACGTGAAAGAATATGTCGTCTGTAGTCGATGATGTGAAGGAAACGAAATGAAACTTGACGGATTGTGAGGGCACGCGATTTTACACCAGTGACTAAAAAATCGAGTCAACTTTTACAACGAACTTGGGAGTACGAGCACAGTTATCTGTGTGTACTGTGTACTGGTTCGGTTGGGAAGGTCGTCATAAGATCGTTGTATCCCATCCTGAGGCAGGCTGGCTCGCAGCTGTCTAAACTGATCCTTGACTGTCTTATCTTGGATACTGGTTCACGGACAGCGTTTACGTCCGAAATGTTAACAAACGTGTTTTGCCAGAGACTGGTCTGGAGAACTTGCTGCTCACGGTAGCACCTCAGCATCGCGTAGACGGGCCACCAATACACGTGTCACGTGAGGACGAGCATTGTCCTGTTGAAAAACGGCACTCTGATACTGTCGTATGAAAAGTAACATATGAGCCGCCAGAGTTCCCTCTAGCGCTACCAGCCGTGACCCCAGGCCGTAACTGATGACTTGCCACGCACTACGACGCCAGAAATAACACTGCTGTGACTCTCCAACACACCGGAAGAAAGTGAACTGTTCCCTGGTCGCCGCTGTACTCGCTGACGTAGATAATCTGGAGTAGTGCACAACCGCGATTCGTAACTGAACACAATGTGACTGCTGTATTAGCAGTCCACGCCTCTACAGAGCCAGCTGTCTGCTGTTGTGCTAACGGCAGCCTACGCGTGGGACGGTAGTTCCCTCTCCGCCTGCTACTAGTCTCCGAAATGACACAGAATTTTGGTGGGAGTCAATTAACTGGTTTTTGTAAAGCTGTCAATCGATGTATAAAAATACGTTCTCTCGTGGCAGGCGCATATAAGAAGAGGTTACGATGTCCTTCGTCCTCAAAACGAGGATCCTTCTATGTGGTCAGCGCATTCGAGAACATTGTTCGGCACAAACGAGGCATAATTTGGCGCCTGCTTCCCTCCCTTCCTCATATATTAGTTGCCGTTCTGAACCACTATGGAAACTCAAATGTTCAAATGTGTGTGAATTCCTAAGGAACCAAACTGCTTAGGACATCGGTCCCTAGACTTACACACTACTTAAACTAAACTAAAGTACCAAGAACAACACACACACCCGTGCCCGAGGGAGGGCTCGAACCTCCGGCGGGAGGGGCCGCGCAGTCCGTGACATGATGCCTCATACCTCGCGGCTGTGCGAACTCTCTTCATGTGTAAGTGCAACCAAATTATGAGTGATTTCATGAAATTCTCTCTGTAATGGAGTATGCAAAAAACAACAAAAATTAAAATCCGCTAGAGGGTCTTCCGTTACTTTTATAGTAATTTTTGCTGTTAATATAGCAAACTTATCATTTATGCTCGTATATCTCAACACGCAAAAGATTGAAAGTAATGTCACATCTACAGACAGAAACCTTCGACCATGACAAAACATTTGATATAACCGAAAATACAGGGTAATCAAGAGGAAAATGGCATTTAAAATTCTGGTACCGCGCGCCGCGGAATTTGAATCCGCGCCAGATGTCATGGACGTCGAAGACCCTTAGAGGTCTCTGCACCATCGCGCCGTAAGCTGTGGCGGCGCGCGCCTCCTGGCCCGCTTTTAGTGTGAGGGCGCCACAGTGGAACATGTGGTCCCAGCGACCAATAACGGCGTCCCCGATACCGTACTTAAGCGCCTGACTCTCGCTCAGCCAGCCCAACCTCCTTGGGCGCATCACCGCAGATGTCCTTGACCTCATTGGCAGTGACCATTCTCCTGTTCTCCTCGCTATCTCTAATGGTCGCCTTCCCCACAACGCTCCTCGCCCTGACGTCCCTCCTAAACTTGTCCATGATTACTCCCGTGCAACTGGGATGTCTACCGGGACTCCATTCACACCCAGGTTGCCGGCCACGACCTTACCCTCCAATTTCCTGATGACATCTCTCGCACTGCTGCCTTCCTGCACCAGACCTCGTCTGACGCCGTCGCCACCCATATCCCCACCAAAGCCATCCACCCTCACCGGCCCGCCCTGCCTCCACAGGCCGTCCTCCTCCTTCGAGAGTCCCGCCGCCTCTACCGCTCTTTTCTCTGCACTCGTGACCGGGACACACTTACCCGCCACCCGCAACTACAACGTCACATCTGCAACCTGCTTACTGCGAAGAAACGCCGTGCCTGGCGCCAGACATGTACACAACTCAACACCACGCTCCCCCATAAACTCTTCCAAGTATCCAAGTATTGGTCTGCTTTCCACCACCTTACTGGGAACCGCCCCACCCCCCAGTACCCTCTCCTCCTTAATGACCGTCCCTTTCCTAACAACCTCAGTAAGGCCATCCACTTTGCCTCTCACCTCTCCGATGTTTTTTCCATCCCAGATGATCCCAACTTTGATTATTCCCTCTCCCCTGACGTCATGGACCGTGCGAATACCTCTATTCCTTCCCTTGCTCCTAGCTTCCAGTACTTGCGCCACACACCACCATCTGAACTTAACACTCCCATCACTACACAGGACATCAGCCTCACACTCCACACTATAAACACAACACTGCTCCCGGCCACGACTGCATTACCTACCGCCACCTCAAACACTGTCCTCCCTCCTTCCTTTCAATCCTTGCCACCCTCTACAATGTCACCCTTGCCACTGGCTTCTATCCTGACCTGTGGAAAACCTCCCGTATCCTGATGTTCTCCAAACCCAACAAGCCCCCATCTGATGCCTCTTCCTATCGTGCTATCTGTCTCACATCGGTGTTCAGCAAGCTCTTGGAATCCATCCTTTCCCGGCGCATCCATCACCACCTCCGCCAAAACCACCTCCTCCCGAACACCCAATGTGGCTTTCGACCTTCCTTATCTGCCGATGACCAACTCCTCCGCCTCACTCATCTCCTCTCCCTCCAGCTTAACTCCCGTCGCTCCGCCATTTTTGTCTCGCTTGACCTCGAAAAGGCCTACGACCGTGGCTGGCATCCCGGTCTCCTGTTTAAACTCCAAACCTACGCCCTTCCTATCAACTACATTCGTCTGATGGCCTCCTTCCTCTCCCACCGCCCCTCCTCTGTTACCATCCATAATGCCAATTCCCACACCTTCTACCCCTCTGCAGGTATGCTCCCGGGCTCTGTCCTCTCCCCTCTCCTCTACCTCCTGTACACGGCAGATATGCCCCAACCCCCCCCCCCTCCCGTACACCTCTTGCAATATGCTGATGACACCGCATTCCTCGCCCTAGTTCCTACCCTCCAACGGTCTCAACGCGTTCTCAAGAATCACCTAGACCTTTTTGCTGCATGGTGTAACCAGTGGCTCCTGAAAATCAATCCTTCCAAGACCCAGGCAATCATCGTACGTCATACCACTCGCTCCTTCCAGCTCCTGGATTTCTCCTTACTGTCTGCGCCCATCCTGCCCGCCTCACCCCCACCCTCACCTACCTTGGCCTCACCATTGACCGTCACCTCACCTGGATCCCTCATCTCCGCTCCATCCAATCCAAAGCCCACAACCGCCTCCAACTCCTCAAACTCCTCTCTGGCCGGACATGGGGGTTGCACCAGTCTACCATCCTCCACACCTACAAATCCTTAATCCGTCCCATCCTCTGTTATGCCAGTCCTGCCTGGATATCTGCCCCCCCCCCCCCATATTCTATAAGTCCCTCCAGATCCTTGAGCATCATGCACTCCGCCTCACCTTCCGTATACGCCTCCCATCCCCCACGTGGATCCTCTATGATCTCATTCCTTTCCCCCATCTGCTCCTATTCCTCGAACAAATCTGCATCCTCTACACCTCCCGCCGCCTTGAACCCCCTCAACCCCTGGTTGCTCCTCTCCCATCCCCACCCCCTGCCACGTTTTCACTGTTGTGTCCCCCCTACCCTCCACCTCTACACCCTTCATCTCCTTTCCCAAGGTGGCTTCCATCAACTCCCCCTCCTGGATGATGCCCTCTCTCTCTCCATTTATCCATCGTATCAACTCTGATCCTCACCCCCTCCTTTCCTCCGTCTTTTCCCTGGGCTCCCTCTTCCTCCCCCCTTCCATCCTGTATTTTCTCCCTGCCCAACCTCTCCCTATCTCCCTTCTTCTCCCCCCCCCCTGAGTCCTTATGTATTCCCCTCCTCTGCCTTTCCCACTCCCTGGCATGTCTGCTCAGCACTCCCCACCCCTCTTATGGGTCCTCATTCTCCATTGGCTCCTTTCTCCCCTCCCCCCTTCACTTTTCCTCTCCTTCCCCCCCTTTTTTATTTACCCATCATCTGTCCAGTTCCCCCTCCCCCCCCCCCCCCCACCTGCTCTCGGCTGTGGTATGTCATATTTGTGCCAAGTGAGTGTTCAGTGTTGTGCGTCGTTCCACAGTGTTGCGAACAGAAATCCTGCTGTCGCTGTGTGTGCATTTTATATCTCTTGTGAACAGAAACCAGACTGTCGCCGTGTTTTTTAATTGTCTGTCTATTATCTTTCTGCTTCCTGTGTATTTTCTTACCATCATCAACCCTGTGTTTTATGTTTTAAGTTCCAGAATTTTCTGCCATTTTACCTTTAAGTCACCGATTTTATCGCCAACTGTTATTTTTTATTATCTTCATCTCTTTAAAACAAATTCTGTAGGCTGAAGAGCGGCGTAATAAGCTGCTGCCAGCCCGCCCCCTTCAGGGGGAATCGAAACTCAAAAAAGGAAAAAAAAAAAAAAAAAAGCTCAGTCAGCCCCCCCCATCTGCCCTTGGCTAGGGAGTGTCATCTTTGTGCCGACATTTTCGTGCAGTGTTTTACAGTGAGTGTTCCGTGTTGTGTGTCTTTTGGGAAGTGTTGCGAACAGCCATCATACGGTCGCTGGGTGTGATTTTTTATCTCTTGTGAACA
Source organism: Schistocerca nitens (assembly GCF_023898315.1). NCBI lineage: Eukaryota > Metazoa > Arthropoda > Insecta > Orthoptera > Acrididae > Schistocerca > Schistocerca nitens. Next base: position 99,615,570 of record NC_064620.1, on the reverse strand, counting down.
GAAACCAGACTGTCGCCATGTTTTTTTAATTGTGAGTCTACTATGTCACTTATCTGATTCCTGTGTATTTTATTAACATTGCCAACCCCTTTGCTTTCTGTTTTAACTTTCCACAATTTTCCGCCGTTTTACAATTTAAGTCACCGTTTTATCGCCTGTTTTTCTTGTTTCTTTTCTTCTTACGTTTTTAAAAAGTCTGTAGGCTGTAGAGCAGCGTACTAAGCTGCTGCCAGCCCCCCCCCCCCCCCCCCCCCCCCCGCCTTCGGGAGGGAATCGAAATTCAATAAAGGGAAGAAAAATAGCTCAGCCTTCCAGTCTAATCTCGCGAACGTCGGTTTACACCTAGCTTCGCGCTAGACAGCTTACTTCCGTCTTCTCTGCAGGAGTCGACCTGTTTGTTTCCTTGTGACTCCGTTGTATTCGTTCTGTCCTTCGTTGGTCGTGTCCGTCCTCTCCCATTGTGTTGTTGTTCGCGGGCCTCTCCGCAGGTCCCGCCACGCTTTCCGTCATTGCTACCCCCCGACCGTCCTGGTCGCAGTTACAACAAAAATGTCGATACACTGGTCAGACGGGACGGACTTTCAAGACGGCGCCGTCTGGATTTTCTACGGGTACCAGTGTAGACGTTTTATTTGGTTTTTAAGTGTGGACTATACTACCACATATTGTATGTCAGTTCAGGTTTTATTGTCTGACGCTCCTTTTGTCATATAAAATATTTTAATTAATGATTATGCATATTGCATTTTAGTTATTGAATTTACGATACTGGCTGCTCATGTACCTCAGCATTATTTCACTCTACTGGCCTCAGTTACTTTTACGGGTTGGAGCAAAGAAAGGTGGCCCGGAGAACAGAATTCCAGGCTACAAAGAAACACAGTAGGGGAAAGGAAATACAGATGTTGAAATGATCGCTGTTCATCTCTTGGAACTTTTGAGCCCTTGTAAAAAAAAAAAAAGTTCAAATTGTGAAATCTTATGGGACTTAAGTGCTAAGGTCATCAGTCCCTAAGCTTACACACTACTTAACCTAAATTATCCTAAGGACAAACACACACACCCATGCCCGAGGGAGGACTCTAACTTCCGCCTGGATCAACCGCACAGCCCATGACTGCAGCGCCTTCGTCGTTTGGAGTGGCCAAGGGCTCTGAGCACTATGGGACTCAACTGCTGTGGTCATAAGTCCCCTAGAACTTAGAACTACTTAAACCTAACTAACCTAAGGACAGCACACAACACCCAGCCATCACGAGGCAGAGAATATCCCTGACCCCGCCGGGAATCGAACCCGGGAACCCAGGCGTGGGAAGCGAGAACGCTACCGCACGACCACGAGATGCGGGCGTGGCCAAGGGGTTCTAGGCGCTACAGTCTGGAACCGCGCGACCGCTGCGGTCGCAGGTTCGAATCCTGCCTCGGGAATGGATGTGTGTGATGTCCTTAGGTTAGTTAGGTTTAAGTAGTTCTAAGTTCTAGGGGACTGATGACCTCAGATGTTAAGTCCCATAGTGTTCAGGGATTTTTTTTTTTTTTTTTTTTTTTTTTTTTTTTTTTTTGCAGCGCCTTAAACCGCACGGATAATCTCGCGCGGCCCTTGTCAACAAGCTGCGGAAAGCAGATCGGAGCTGAACTACTGGAATTGCTGCAATCTTATCCGAAATGTTCTGCTGCAGTACTTTAAGACTATGAGGGTTGTTGCGATACACCTTAGACTTGAGGACTCCCCACAGATCAGGTAAATGAAATGAAATGAAATGAAATGTCGTGTGGCAAGGCCTCCCGTCGGGTAGACCGTTCGCCTGGTGCAGGTCTTTCGATTTGACGCCACTTCGGCGACCTGCGCGTCGATGGGGATGAAATGATGATGATTAGGACAACACAACACCCAGTCCCTGAGCGGAGAAAATCTCCGACCCAGCCGGGAATCGAACCCGGGACCTTAGGATTGACATTCCGTCACGCTGACCACTCAGCTAAGGTAACTTGGGTGGCCAGTTATGGCTGCAACCCGACTGACATCTGCTAACAAATCTGCAGGCGTGAAGATCGTGTAATTGTTTTCCAAGGTTCGGCTGGTTGTATGGGCAGTTGCTCCAGCCTGTTTAAAGTAACTGGAGGTATTTTCCTCCTCCGTTATTGCTGCCACAAATGGTCTGGGGCGTAAACACAGGATTACGATCGTCGTCGTGTGACTAGGGCCTGCCGTCGGGTAGACCGTTCGCCGGTTGCAAGTCTTTCGAGTTGACGCCACTTCGGCGACTTGCGGGTCGATGTGGATGAAATGATGATGATTAGGACAACGCAACACCCAGTCCCTGAGAGGAGAAAATCTCCGACCCAGCCGGGAACCGAACCCGGGCCCTTCGGATTTACATTCTGTCGCGCTGACCATTCAGCTGCCGGGGGCGGACAGGACTACGGTAATGGCTAATAAGAGGGACTACAGTGGTGGAAACCATCGTGTGGCAAAGCCGTTTTCACTCGATAACCTCTCGCATCGAGTGTGTGCTGCTATCGGATCCATGCGCCACGCTCCGGCAGGCAGGATCGCTGGGAGGAACGTCGCCGAAAATCTGCGAGCTCGAGCCGAGGAGGGCGACCGTGTGGGCTGAGGTCAGGGACCTCCGGCTCCGCCCACTGCGGACGCGGGCAAGGCCGCAACAGCGGCTTCAGGCTTGCCAGTTTCTGCAGTCCTCTCGGAGTATGGAGAGCGGAGGCATCGTCGTTACAGGTGGCAGGCGCCTTACAGTCACTGAAGGATTTACTTTTTCCTTCTACGAACTTGTCTTATTTAAGCGCCTTCGGGTATTACGTAAATGTTAGGGGAGGATGAGAAGATCAGGGTTTAATGTCCCGTCGACAACAACGTCATTACAGACCGGGCACAAGCTCGGAATAGGGAAGGATGCAGAAGGGAAAGCGGCCGTACTCTTTCAGAGGAACCATCCCCCGTCATTTGCCTTAACCGATTTAGGGAAATCGCAGAAATCCTATATCACCATGGCCAGACGCGGTCTTGAACCGTCGTTCCCCCGAATGCGAATCCAGTATCCTAACCACTACGCTACCCCGCTCTGTTCAGGCAATATTACCCACGTGAAGAAGACGCTATACAGAGTGCCACACGAGGAATTTCAACATTCAGGATATGACAGTGTTGTGTCTTCCTTTGCACGCAGTCTCTTTCTTTGGTGGATACAGGAGCGGGGAACACATGCCGTTCATGTACAGAGAATTCAGGTATTTATTCGACAGTAATATCAAATAGTAAAAATATTACATAAAATACATAGGAAAATGGCTAAGCAGGGATGGCTAGAGGACAAATGTAAGTATGTAGAGGCTTATCTCACGAGGGGTAAGATAGATACTGCCAACAGGAAAATTAAAGAGACCTTTGGAGAAAAGAGAACCACTTGCATCAATATCAAGAGCTCAGATGGAAACCCAGTTCTAAGAAAGAAGGGAAAGCAGAAAGGTGGAAGGAGTATATTGAGGGTCTTTACAGGGGCGATGTTCTTGAGGACAAAATTATGGAAACGGAAGAGGAGGTAGATGAAGAGTTTGACAGAGCACTGTAAGACATAAGTCGAAACAAGACCCCGGGAGTAGACAACATTCCATTAGAACTACTGACAGCCTTGGGAGAGCCAGTCCTGACAAAACTCTACCATCTGGTGAGGAAGTTGTATGAGACAGGCGAAATACAGTCAGACTTCAAGAAGAATATAATAATTCCAATCCCAAAGAAAGCAGGTGTTGACAGATGTGAAAATTACCGAACTACCAGTTTAATAAGTCACAGCTGCAAAATACTAACGCGAATTCTTTACAGACGAATGGAAAAACTGGTAGAAGCCGACCTCGGGGAATATCAGTTTGGATTCCGTAGAAATATTGGAACACGTGAGGCAATACTGACCCTACGACTTATCTTAGAAGAAAGATTAAGGAAAGGCAAACCTACGTTTCTAGCATTTGTAGACTTAGAGAAAGCTTTTGACAATGTTGACTGGAATACTCTCTCTCAAATTCTGAAGGTGGCAGGGGTAAAATACAGGGAGCGAAAGGCTATTTACAATTTGTACAGCAATCAGATGGCAGTTATAAGAGTCGAGGGGCATGAAAGGGAAGCAGTGGTTGGGAAGGGAGTGAGACAGGGTTGTAGCCTATCCCCGATGCTATTCAATCAGTATATTGAGCAAGCAGTAGAGGAAACAAAAGAAAAGTTCGGAGTAGGTATTAAAATCCATGGAGAAGAAATGAAAACTTTGAGGTTCGCCGATGACATTGTAATTCTATCAGAGACAGCAAAGATCTTGGAAGAGCAGTTGAACGGAATGGACAGTGTCTTGAAAGGAGGATATAAGATGAACATCAACAAAAGCAAAACGAGGATAATGGAATGTAGTCGATTTAAGTCGGGTGATGCTGAGGGAATTAGATTAGGAAATGAGACACTTAAAGTAGTAAAGGAGTTTTGCTATTTGGGGAGCAAAATAACTGATGATGGTCGAAGTAGAGAGGATATAAAATGTAGACTGGCAATGGCAAGGAAAGCGTTTCTGAAGAAGAGAAATTTGTTAACATCGAGTATTGTTTTAAGTGTCAGGAAGTCGTTTCTGAAAGTATTCGTATGGGGTGTAGGCATGAATGGAAGTGAAACATGGACGATAAATAGTTTAGACAAGAAGAGAATAGAAGCTTTCTAAATGTGGTGCCACAGAAGAATGCTGAAGATTAGATGGGTAAATCACATAACTAATGATGAGGTATGGAATAGAATTTGGGAGGAGTTTGTGGCACAATTTGACTAGAAGAAGGGATCGCTTGGTAGGACATGTTCTGAGGCGTCAAGGGATCACCAATTTAGTACTAGAGGGCAGCGTGGAGGATAAAAATCGTAGAGGGAGACCAAGAATACACTAAGGAGATTCAGAAGGATGTAGGTTGCAGTAGGTACTGGGAGATGAAGAGGCTTGCACAGGATAGAGTAGCATGGAGAGCTGCATCAAACCAGTCTCAGAACTGAAGACCACAAGAACAACAACAACAGATAACTTTGCTGCTGGACTAGCACCATCAATTGATAACAGTAGATCTGAATGAGGAACTACGTGTTATTCAAGTGGCGAACACAAAAAATGGGGTCAGTGAATGAACGTTCGAACTTCAGTACACCTGCCACTGGAGCTCCCGAGAGGGGATGCTTGCAACTCACTGGGAGCGTTGTAATCGTTCGTAGCAAGAGCCCTCGTATTGCGGTGGCGGCTGTAAGAAACGCGGCGTTGTAACTGGCAGCGCGTATTTGGAAGTTCGGCTGCCGGACAGCGGCCGATACCGCAGACAGGAACCATCATTCGAGGCAAAATGTTTGGTAAACATGTTTTCCAAAATGCTTACCTTAAGAGCTATGAATACTACTCCGTGAAACACATCTCTTGTATTTGATATGCGAAAGATACTCCGACGAACATTATAGTATTTGGAAAAATAATTACAAACAAACGTCAGGCGATATTTTGTACTGTAAAATGTGAAGATTCACGAATAGCTCAGTTGTTATTGAATGAATAGACTCCACGGACAGAGTTTGCAAAATAACTCTGAGTTAAACCGGAAAAATGTCTTACTTTTAAGATGCAGACAGCAGAAACAGCAAATAACTCAACCACTGTCCTGTATCCCATAATACAGAGAAGATGATAACTACACACAAACTCTTACTTCACCAGTCGATGTTGATGCCAGTAATGCTATGTGTCTGCGCCATGTGGGGACATGTCGTGCCTACATACAATACGAATCATCTGACTGTCCAAACTATGCACTGTTAAATCTTCCATGAATTGTCAGAAACTTAACTGAGGTGACTATGTTTTTCACCTCAGATTACTTTTGAATCGTTAAAATTCGTAATCTGTCAATTATCTTGAGGTTGAAGATCTTCCTTCGGTGTTTGTTTACAAACGGATTCGTTTTTGAAGGGGGTCGGCCTTGAGCAAAATACAGTTTTTTCTTATATGAACCGGCCGCTGTGGCCGAGCGGTTCTAGGCGCTTCAGTCTGGAACCGCGTGTCCGCTAAGGTCGCAGGTTCGAATCCTGCCTCGGGCATGGATGTGTGTGATGTCCTTGGGTTAGTTAGGTTTAAGTTAGGTTTAAGTAGTTCTAAGTTCTAAGGGACTGATGACCTCAGATGTTAAGTCCCATAGTGCTCAGAGCCATTTGAAACATTTGAAATATCTTATGTGGTTTGCTGAAGTTTCAGCATCATCAGTGGGCTTTTATTTTCTTGTTACTTGCTGTGGTTTTCCCGGGTTTTCTTATTTTTATTTCATTTGTTTTGTTTCACGCTTTGTCATATTTTTCCGGTTTCCCCATTATCTTTACTGCGAAGATCTGCAATGTGTAACTTTTAAAACAGTTACAAAGTGCAGGTCTTCATAGCGAAGATAATGGGAAAACTATAAAAATGTGACAAATTGTGAAAGAAAAAAGCATAAAAAAACTCGAGAAAACGACAGAATGTGGTAACAACAAAATAAAACACCAGCGAAACATATCCGGGAAATGGAAGATAAAATTGTGCTTTACTCAAGGCGGACCCTGCAAAAACAAACCTACTTGTAAACTGTTTTCGCCAACACGCAACTTCATTAATAGTGGCAATACAGCTATCAACTTTTTTAATGGATACTACTTTTTTGTCGCCAGAATAGGAGAGCTTGATGAAAAAAATTCAGTGATATATCTCTTTAAACAGCTTACTTCCAAACCGAAGGATGGGGAGAAGTAGTCCTATAGTCCTATTCAGAGGTATCCTGCACGATCACCCGATCGTATCCTCTGGGGTAAAGCATCTGCTCTGCAAGTAGATTAGAACGACAGTAGAGGACATTGGAGGGTAAATTACTGCTCCCTGTACGTAAAAAAAGGGAAGTAATAATTTGATTTTCATTTAAAATAATAAAGGGTATCACGAAAACGCCAATAATTTTGGCGTTTGTGATCTCATGGGTATCTGACGGTTTGCTGAACACTGTGCGATGTAAAAAAAAATTAACTGTCTCATCTTATTGGCAGCTGAACGGCTTTCTAGCACCTTAATTTTTCATGAGTACCAAATATGGTTAAGCTTTTGCCAAGTCTAATGCACAAGCACGACACTGCATCGTAACGCAATGCCACAAGTTTCCTTGGAGGGTAGCCTAAACTTCCGGATGGCGGGTCATTTAACGGCAATAACAACAGTACAAAAATCCCTATACTTGAAGAATATTAGTCCGCGATTCCTTGTTAGAACTATAAAAGAGTAATATCACTGATTTTGTCTCATCGAGATCAACTACTCTGGGGCAAAAATAGCTTGATGCCTGTATCTCTATTAATAATAAAGGCCAGCCGCTGTGGCCGAGCGGTTCTAGGTGCTTCAGTCCGGAACCACGAGGATGCTACGGTCGCAGGTTCGAATCCTGCCTCGGGCATGGATGTGTGTGATGTCCTTAGGTTAGTTAGGTTTAAGTAGTTCTAAGTCTAGGGGACTGATTACCTCAGATATTAAGTCCCATAGTGCTTAGAGTCATTTGAACCATTTAATAATGAAGGTTAGATATATTATTGCTATTTATTACATGAGTCTATGGTCACTGTTGGTCAAGGTGAAAACAGATTACAGATACCTTTAACAGGTCGAAAGTAACTTGAGGTGAAAACGTTAAGAGCTTACTCTGTATAATAACCTAAAACTCAAATCCATTTTGGAAGAGATTCATGACAAATCTGATAAAATTCGTATCAAACTGCCTTAGTCAGCCAACATACAATTTTGTCAACTAACAATTTTGTCAACTATCCACATATGAAATCAATGAATTTTCAAAATGAGTCTGACGAGCAGTACTACAATTATCTTTTGCAGTTATGTATTTATATATACAGACAAGTTGTTTAACACTGTAAATAATATTTTGTTTCTCGTCATGGTAATGAAGTATTTTGACCCTCAATGAAGTATAAGATTCCTTATAAACATAGGTTACTTTCTTAATGTAATTAAGAATTAATCAAATTGTAACTGCTTCAAAGCGAGTCTGATTTTTCGCCTCCTTTAATTGGCACATGAAATGGTCCTATAAAGAAACGAGCAGTCATGGTAGCAGTGTTAAAATTTTTTATTACTTCCCAATGACTCGTAAAAAATCTTAACACTGCAGCCAAGACTGCTTGTTTCTTTATATTAGACATGCTGCTGTCCCAAGGCCGAAATGAAAAAGTTTTATGGTACCATCTTTCCACATGCAAAAAGACACGCTTATATAAACGCAAATATCGGTGCTCCACTGTCGTGGACTATCTGGTAACCGTAAATACGACATTTCTCACGGGAGGCTCTTGGGTTGCGGCCGCCAACACAATCGAATTCTATTGCCCGTATTGCTCAAGAACTGATATTACTGTACCCGCCCTATCTTGTGGCACACGGCTAGTTAAGAATTTAATTCTTTAGAATATTATTACAATAAAAAATGAACTTTAGATTTAAATGAATAAGGCAGCAGGTTTTTCATTGGCTATATTAAATATGGGCATCGAATTCCCATCCATGTAACTGTCGTTCCCGATGAGGTCTAACTCTATTATACGAGGGTTATCCACAAAGTAAATTACGTTTTGGAATTAAAAATAAATAAAGTATTGGAAATTTTTTTATTATATACAGATGAAAGCCACACTTAAATACTACTTTTCTACATAGTTGCCATTTAAATTAAGGCACTTATCGTAGCGATGGACGAGCTTGGAAATTCCTTCGTCGTAAAATTCGGCCGCCTGCGCCTTCAACCACGTGGTTACCTCTTCTTGAAGCTGTGCGTCGTCATCAAAACGCTGCATAGCCAACCACTTCTTCATTGCTGGGAATAAGTGGAAGTCGCTCGGTGCCAGGTCGGGACTGTACGGCGGATGAGGAAACAACTCCCACTTAAAAGATTCGAGAACTTCACGAGTGGCATTTGCGGTGTGGGCCCGGGCGTTGTCGTGAATCAGCAAGATCTTTGAGCCCAACTTTCCCCTGCGCTTGTTTTGTATTGCTCTTCTGAGGTTATTCAGAGTTTTGCAATACCTTTTGAGAGTTTATTGTAGTGCCTCTTTCCAGGAAATCCACAAAAATCACACCTTTTCTGTCCCAAAAGACAGTCGCTATCACCTTCCTTGCCGACATTGTCTGCATGCATTTCTTGGGTTTTTGGGGGGAATTTGTGTGCCCCTACTGCATTGACTGCAATTTGGTCTCGCAGTTCACATGCTTAACCCATGTTTCGTCACCAGTAACGATGCGATCGAGTAATGAGTCGCCATCTTTCTCGTAAGCGTCCAAAAACGTTAACGCTGCAGCCATTCGCTGATTTTTGTGAATCTCTGTCAAGATTTTTGGTATCCATCTTGCACAAAACTTGTGGTAACCAAGCTTTTTGGTAATGATTTCGTGCAACAAACTTCGTGAAATTTGTGGAAAACTCATAGAGAATTTACGGTTTTCACGAACCGCGGCATCGAATTTTTCGACAAGTTCGGCAGTCATCGTCGTGAACGTTAGTTCGGCCATTTTTAAATTTTATGACCCATTGACGCACTCCACCTTCAGTGATTATGTTGTCCCAATACACTTCACAAAGCTGCCGATAGATTTCTATCGGTATACAGTTTTTTGCAGTCAGAAACCTTATTACAGCACGCACTTCACACTTCGCGGCATTTTAAATTAACGCTGACGTTTCATACTGTCACAGTAACTCAACGGAGTACAGCACGAACCTCTCACTAGTACGCCAGGATGCCGACTGAGCGGCGGAATGCCATGACACCAAGATGGCCGCGCTAGCCCCGCCCCTAATGGACACAAACGAAAACGTAATGTACTTTGTGGATAGTCCTCGTATAATTTTAATTCTGAACTTTATTAATGACCGGCACAGCATATAACTATTCACTTTCTCTAAAATAGGAGCAATTCAATAAGATTTCTCATTTTAGCATTTACTTTTATTACTGTAAATCATACAGGTACCTTTCTAGTAATTCGGGTGTACTGTTCCAAAAACTAAGAATGAGTGGAGTTTCACAATGGTCGTAATTTAGATCATTCTTTAGCGGCTGGTGAGTCATGTCAGTGTTGGCAAGGATCACATTCCGCGTCATGAATTTCTCTGAATCGCTACGCACTCTCTGACCAACAACGAGGCTAATGCGAATTTCCTAACATTTCGTAGGATATATGTTACACCAATCAGGCACTTTTCGTTGCGAGAATTCGTTTCAGTGCGTTGCATGGTTTCGCTACTCTTGTAGTCTGTCTTGATTCTGGTCCAACAAGGCTCTCATCGGTTGCCGGTAGCTGTGCTGTGTTGACTTTATACTGTTGCAACTGTTGGTGAGATGGCTACAAGCTTTTGGCTTCAGCAGCGTGTAGGAATTAAAATCGACTGTATTCATTCATATTAATATAATTTTCCAGCGTCGCGTTTACATGCAATAAATCTTTCACTTTCCATTGGTACCCTGATTGCGAACTGAACTTGAAACGTCCCCTTAGAACAATTATTACAGGACTGTGCTTAAACTGACACACAATATTTTTTTTTTTAGCGCAACGCAATCTGACTTTAAATAATCTCTACAAGAGAATGGCCCTGACTAACATTAACCTGTACTTTTCACAAATCACTTACCTCACAAAAATCTTGGTTACTCCCACTACTGCAATACAGCGAGCGCCACTACTGCCAGCTAAATAAAAGATTCAAACTATGGAAGGCACTAACTACTGATACGGATAGTTAGCAAATGAAAGATATTAATAGAGAACAAACGTTGTATTTACCTTAATAGTCATTATATATAGCAGTTCATGACAAATTTCAAAACTCCGCCATCTCTCTCCCCACATCCACCACTGCTGGCGGCTCACCTCCAACTGCGCAACGCTACGCGCTGTTCACAGCCAGCTGCCTAACACTACAATGGCGAGTATTACAACAATGCAAAGCAGCCACAGACTGCACACAGCACAGCCAGTGATTTTCATACAGAGGTGACGTTACCAATAAAAAAACCTAAACAGCTTACTTACATAGCCCCCATGCTCCGCACAAAAAATTTTACAAATGGGTTTGGGCAGTGGCCAATACAGATTTGAAAAAATTTTTCATAATTACAATAACAAAGAAATCAAATGCACTCACTTATTGATACAATGTTGGTCAAAAGCTAAACTTTCTCACAGTCCATAAAGACAGTCCTAATCGTTCATCACAGTAAAATATCAGTGTTTTTCTCAAAGTCTGAGCAGTAAAAGAAAATGCACACGGAAGTAGTGGATTTCCATGCAGTCTTGAAGAAGTAGTGTTGTCCTTCGAACAGAAAGACAATGCTGACTCTTGACATGCTGACAGGTAATGGGCCACAACAGAGCAAACCCACAGCAGAGTCAATCGAAGTTTTGAAGAATATCGTTTGGTAGGTCATCACAGAACAGACCCACTGTAGTCCTGGTACGGTATTGGTGGGCCACCAGAGGCGCAGACCCACTGCAGTCCTGGTAGAGATTGTGGTATTGGTGAGTCATCAAAGGTGTAGACCCACTGTAGTCCTTGTAGAGATGGCTAGCAGCCATGTGTTGCGACTGTGCAGGTGCACAATCACCATTGAAGAGTCTTGCGGATAATATAGCAAGTCCATAAACCACCACTTGTGCACTCACAAAGTTTTTTAATTGTCCTTAGAACCAGCAATGCTGTTATCCAGTCACTTGCTGAATTATTAACACACATGCAAACACTAACAGTCCCTACTTCTCACATATTGTCCATTGTCTCACATATTGTCCATACCAACAGAAACTTGTGCAGTCAAATGGAACTTACAAGTTACTTAATTTGATGACCTGGTGTCAATTACAATTTTATAACATAAGAATACAATTACAAAGGTACAAAATACATTATTAAAGAACATAACAATACAGAGAACATTTGTAATACAGGCTTTACAAAAGAATCGAAATAACATATACGTCAGTGTTATAGGAATTATGACATGAGTACATACATAAAAGATCAGAATAACTTTCGAAACATCAACTTCACACATGAGCATTAAAACAAAACAGAATAAATAATGTCTAAACATCTTTACAAAGAAAATAACATATTATCAGAAAAATTATACAATGTAACTCTCATCAGATAAACACATAAAGACAGGAAGAACACAAATACCCAAGGGTGCACAAACACATAGTGGGATGACACAAGGAAAGGACAGGGTTTGTTTTACTGCAGTATTTTGCAAACAAAACTTTCTTTACTTCTCGGAGATCTCCTTTCGTTCTTCATTATTTCCAAAAAGTCCCATCTATACCTGCTTTCTATACCTTTTTCGTATAACTTCTCAATGCATTTCTTCCAATGAATCGCAACTCATTCTCTTATAGTCTACCCCCTCTTAAACTAACTTAAATCTACTGAGCTCAGATGCTAACCTAAGGGACGAGGCAATGCAGCAGCACAAAACAATTAACACAAACACCAATAATCAAAAATACAAATGGCGAAGCAAGCAGCAAAAATTACAACTAATATAAGGCAATGAACAGCAAACAAGAAAAATAAATCAGTAGTAAACTGGCTTAACAGAGTAATACAAAGTGAAATTTAGTAGCACTATGCCTGGCAAGCAGAAGCAGAAAATGAAATATCTTATACCTAAACATGACATAGCTCAAGCAGAAAAAACAGTACACTAAAGATAACAACGCAGTCAAAGGAAATGTCTATTCACATCTTAATGTCTAAGTAATTAAAGTGGTGCGCCACAGAAACTAATTCTACAAAAATTATTACCAAGTAGTTGAAAAGAAAATTATGAATGCAGTTACTGTTATTAGTCCCTTCTTATTGTTCTTTCCATTCCAAGAGCTCCTTTTTTTAAGAATGTGGATTACAAAATTATTATTTAATAGATCTGTTTACAGAAAGTGTTCAGATTAGCAAATGCATTTTATTTTATAAAAGCAATGCTGCAATACAGCTGGAAACTAGATATCAAATGAAATAAGCAACTATGAAAAGCAAAGCATAAAAATATCATTCAATAGTCATGTGACATTTCATAAGTTAGTAGAAATTCTCTCAACTCTCGTAGAAAGACACTTGTCCTAATCAGTTGTGCAGTTGTACGAATATTTCCCATCAATTCATAAGCATTTCAGTAAGTAGCACAAAATACGAGTAATCATATGTTTCCAAGTAATGAGCGTGTCGTATTTGCGATGCTTTCTACAAAGGAATGTCAATAGCGAGGTTAATGGCCTACTTTTTTTTTTCACCTAATGGCTGTTTCTCCAGGTGGCTGGCACAGGTGGCCGCTCAAGACGCATTACGTCAAGGTCACTTACCTTTCTTACCGAAATATTTACGACAACAGTTTCCGCTACAGTGGCAGTCTCGTACAAAAATATTTCACAGGTCAAGAATTTGCGTTACAAATCTGTAGAAACAAAATCCTATTGATATAACAGTGTCCAAAAAGTTTTCGTCGGCATTGTAATACATTCACGCATTTACATACATTTCATAACTCTTAAAGTACGATTCTTGGTTTCCAACAACCTGTTTCACAAACCAGAGTGAGTCCCTAACCACTACTCATTATTCCTTACCTTATTCGTCGACACTTCTTCAATATTTTATGATAACAGATACGTAGCATACTCAAATATCTCATATAGCATCAGCTTATTGATCATAAACATACCTCAACAGCATAATACACATCGTCGTCATAATAATAACATCATAACACCTCAGTCAAATCTCAAAAACGTCGTAGCTTTTTGCAATAATGTCAAAACCTAAAAAAAATTCTCTGCTCATTTCAAGAGTGTCATCTACCTCAAACGTACTTTAAAATCATGCTCCCTTACCAAATACATCATTCAAAGCTCTCATAGTATCACAATGGTTCCGAAAAAATATGAACAGTTCACAAAGTACAGACAAAATACAATTTCATAAGTGTGAAGTTATCCAACTGTGTAATTACGTAAACATCTGTCACTGATGTAGTAAAAAAAAATGTTTATCTCTCAGTTAAATGATCAGATAGCTGTGTAATATGTGTGTTAGAGAAATATGGTACCGATGTGTAAAGTTGTATAAGCAAATACCATATTAGCTAGGGCTCCTTGTGCTTGCCAAACACATGGTACACAAAGTAGGCGCGTACCCCCCTGAGGATTAATGTAATTATACCCTCAGGTGTTACAGATTACAGCAATGGACTGAAATGTATCACGGAAAACCTTTGTATCATTGTACTCCAAATATCTTTAAAAATAAATATTTTAAGTACAAAATCAATCACTCAAATACGTGTCCTGTAGCGCTAAATGTGCGTCTTGTTGCAACATAATCTCTGTGGAAGTCTCGTATTTATCGTCCTCCGAAAGCTAAGTTCTGCAGAAGTCAATGTACTTACCTCATGATACACAAAAGTGAAATGCTTTGCGTATAGATATCGTAGTTATTACGCTTATTGTTGTGATGAAGAAAGTACTGTACTGTAACGTATTGTTGTGCTACGGAAAACCCTGTCTCATTGTAGCTATACTACAAAAGTTACTACTAAAATATGTTTTACTTTCCAGAAGATTTCAGAAAAACTGTGCAGATATAAAACAGATACACCGCAAAAGCAACATTGTAAATTGTCACTCATTAGTAGCATCGTGATATAATCATGTAGCTGTCAAAGAAACCAAATGCTAAGTCATCTTTAATCCCACAGAAAGTACTTCAAAAAGGATGTATTTTCAAGCAAACCAAAATGTTGCATTAAAATCTCATTAGCAGTACTGGTAAATGTTCTAATTATGTAAGCCTGATAGTCGTTACGTAATCGTGCAACTAACAAACAAGAATGTATAAATACAACACTGTGTAGTCTGTTCACTATAACACTGCATTCATAATTTCTGTTTAAAAATGTTCCCTAGGTTCTAGGCTGGATATTTAACTTCAAACATTGTTGCATGTTAACAGTTTCTTAAATCTGACAAAGCATACTAGAAATGTGAAGTGAAAAATTGTATGGCAAAGACTAAGTTATAAAGCAGATTATCTTTCAATAAACGGTTTTACGTGTAAAATGTGGTGTAAACCTTTGCTCTTCCTAGTACGCAGAGTTTCAACTTTAACGCAATTGTCAAGTGGTATACGTCGGTAAAGAATACTGGAATTTTTCTCAAGGTTAGCGTCTATGTTATTTTTCTCGGAGCCAGCGGGCGCACGCGGCTGCCTGCTTGTGCGAGTCATTGTCTGTCTCTTTGTTGGCGCGCGCCGTTATTGGGATTAGGAGACCTAACTTCTACAAATTCACTTTGACGAGAATGCCCTGCCCTGTTTAAATCCCGCCAGTTCTGATGCAATTCAGGTCTGTCGTTACGAATATATCGTCTGTCGTCATGTCGGTAATTTACATAGTTTCTTGTTTGTCGGTCATGTGGTGGAGAATTTCTCCCTGAATCGTAACTGCACGCTGAACTGTTGCGTCTGAAAGTATTCTTTCTCCCTTGATAATAATAGTTCTGATTACCATATTGTCTGTTTCTCTGATTCTCTCTGTGATAGTCATTGCCACGGAGAGGTGATCTTTCCCTGTAGTTATTACTACTCTGCCAACGGTTGTCATACGGGTGGTGTCTGTTTTGGTCACGATTTGTGTTGTGAGAATAGCCTTGTCGTGTCCAGTTATTACTTCTTTCATCGCGGAATTGCGACGGATGTGACCTGTAATCGTTGTGTTCCTGGTTTCGCGTTCCGCGATTGTCAGTGTCAATTTCCAGTTCTTGTAAGAGTCCTTGAAATGCTTCAATGTCGTCTTTGCAACGTCCTGCCAAAATAATATGTCGTAAATGTTCAGGCAGTTTGATTAAGCAAATGCGGATGAGTTCTGAGGGGCTGTATGGGTTTGAAAGATACTGATTCTTATGCAACATGTCTTCAAAATATCTCATAAGACTGGAAAATTCAGATTGTTCGAAACATTTCATCATTATGATGCTATGTTTTACTCGGTCTTGTGTAGCTTGAGACCAATACGCTGAGAGGAAGGCATGATAAAATTCTCCTTCACTGTGACAATCGTGAATGACCGATCGCATTCTTACAGCTGGTTCATTCTCCAAGTAGCCACACATAAATTCTAACCTGTGCTCCAATGACCAGTTGGGAGGAAAACAATGAGAGAATTGATGGAGCCACGCTTGTGGATGAATGTCGTTGGCAGAATTCTTAAACGTTTTGAATTTACGTGTAGTAATGAACAGCTTATAGTCAAAATCATCGTGTCGGCGAGTAGCATATCGGTCATTGTTACGTCGTGTCGGCGGCTCCATCTCAAAATCCAATGCGCCTTGCCAATTTCTTTCATAATTTCCGAAATGTCCTGTGTTATTATTTTGTGGTTGTTCCGTATTTCTATGTCCTTCTTCCCGTACTGGAGCGCGAGTGTCCTCTGAAATATGTAATTCTTGTATTACCTGCGTCAATTGATCTTGTACTTCCCGGATTTCTCTTTTGTACTGTGTATTGATCTGATTTTGATTTTGTTTGAATTTTCTAATTTGTTGATACTCTTCTGTGTCAGTGAAGGCTACAGGTCTTGTGTCATTCAGATCATCATCTACCTTTGTAGATAAGTTAGTGACCTGATCCGAAAGTTCGGCTACTTTCTCCGATAGTGAACACATTTCCTCAGTGTGTTTTTCTGAACCAAGTTTCAGAGTGTCCATTTGTGTTGAAATCGAATCTACTGTGTCCTTCAAGTTTTCCTGTGTTTTTGCAAGTTGCGTAACCGAATCGGTAGATGCAACTGAGTCAAATTTAGCTTGCAAGGTCTCATGATTTTCATGAACAGTAGTTTGCAGTTCTTTTATGGCTGCTTCGTGATTCTGTAGTGCATTTTCATGACGCGAAAAAATAGGTTGGAAATGCTCACAAATTTGTGTTTTTACGTCGTTACAGACTTTTTGATATTTCGATTCAATGTGATGTAACTCAATAGTTAAATCCTCACGTGTTTGTTCAAGAGTTTGCTCCAATGAGTCTAACTTTTGAAGATTTTGTTCCATTGCGTCTAACTGTTGCTGTGTTTGCCTCTGGTGTTGTTCCATTGTGTCTAACTGTTGCTGTGTTTGTCTCTGGTGTTGTTCCATTGTGTCTAACTTTTGTAGATTTTGTTCCATTCTGTCTAACTTTTGTAGCTTTTGCTGTGTTTTTCTCTGATTTTGTTCCATTGTGTCTAACTTTTCAAGCTTTTGTCCCATTTGTTTCTGATTTTGTTCCATTTGTTGCAATAATTGCAATAATAATGTATTAGTGTCTGGAATCTGTTTCTCTACGCTTTTCGGCAGTGCATTTGCACCGGCAACATTCACATTTTGACGAGCAGAAAATGTGTTTTGACTTATTTGAGAAAACGGTGATGACCCAAAACCTGAATCTACAGTATTTGCGAAATTGTGTCCTGTCATTTCGGATTCCTGAGGCGAGCTGTTGCTGACCGACCGATCGATAATGCTACCCTGCTCACTAATTGTTTCCCTGTCTACGCCATTGTTTGCCGCCCGCTCCATTTCCCTATGCACAATTACCAAATTACTACTTTGAACATCAGTTAATTCATTACTCGGTGGCGCTAACACACTGCTTTCGTTTTCACTGTCATTTCTCAGTTTACTTTGGAGCCTAGTATTACGTTTTTCACACGCCATTATTGTCACAGTATTTCACACGACAACACAGAAAAACACAATTTGAAGGGCAAAAATAAGAGAACACATTAACATAACACTGAAAATAATATCTAGTTAATTGCAGCTGCGAAATACTTGGTGCAAACCTACATGCATGCCACATCTGTTTTACTGTACAACAATGAAAGACTGCAACTACAAAGGAGATTTTCTCTACAATTACGTGCTAGCAATAAACAAAAGCTACACTAATTACACAAACTACAAGAAAAAAATCAGAAGATTCCAGTGAGGTATCCTGGCAGGGTCGCCATATGAAACGTCCCCTTAGAACAATTATTACAGGACTGTGCTTAAACTGACACACAATATTTTTTTTTTTAGCGCAACGCAATCTGACTTTAAATAATCTCTACAAGAGAATGGCCCTGACTAACATTAACCTGTACTTTTCACAAATCACTTACCTCACAAAAATCTTGGTTACTCCCACTACTGCAATACAGCGAGCGCCACTACTGCCAGCTAAATAAAAGATTCAAACTATGGAAGGCACTAACTACTGATAGGGATAGTTTGCAAATGAAAGGTATTAATAGAGAACAAACGTTGTATTTACCTTAATAGTCATTATATATAGCAGTTCATGACAAATTTCAAAACTCCGCCATCTCTCTCCCCACATCCACCACTGCTGGCGGCTCACCTCCAACTGCGCAACGCTACGCGCTGTTCACAGCCAGCTGCCTAACACTACAATGGCGAGTATTACAACAATGCAAAGCAGCCACAGACTGCACACAGCACAGCCAGTGATTTTCATACAGAGGTGACGTTACCAATAAAAAAACCTAAACAGCTTACTTACAAACTTAATTGTTGTGGGTGGTTTTGAGTCGTGTTTCGACGTGCACCAGGATATCCCTACATTCACTCAACATCCATGTTCATACTAGACACTTAACACACCTCTCTTTAGGTAACAAGCCTTTATTTCGTATATCCGGTAAAGAGATCTATTTTTTTTTTTGGTACTTAGTCTGAATATCAATGCTGATCAATGAACTTCAACGTATGTCTCCAATATTTTTAGTAGAGCATGTTACTGACAACCCTCGCATCTATATAACTGTTCATCCGAAACTTTATTTGTTATACGCTCAACGATGCGGTCCTTTAAGATTACGATCTACGAGATGCCATACTATGGCCCCATGCCCTGTTTAACTGCATTACCATTGACAAATATTTCGTCGAAGTTACGAATGTTTAATATTATGTTACTTTTAACTACTTTCAGGTCAGTAATCATACAGGAGACTGATGGTAAATGTAGCAACAGCCAATACTCTCTGCACGTCAGCTCTCATCAAACGCTCATATAAAAGCCCGTATTTTATTCAGATATGATTTGTTTTGTACTAAAGAAACGCCCAGAGTTGTTACAGAGTGAACGGAGGATTTCCTATGATGAGATCTTCATCATACTAATATTTCATAATCTGTGTGCACTCCCTCCATCGCTATATTTTTCATACGACTATGTAATCATTATCACGATCAGTCAGTTCCATTTGATACTGAAGACAGTGATTTCCATTGTGCTTGCGAAGGTTAACTAGCCGGCCGGTGTGGCCGAGCGGTTCTAGGCGCTTCAGTCTGGAACCGCGCGACCTCTACGGTCGCAGTTTCGAATCCTGCCTCGGGCATGGATGTGTGTGATGTCCTTAGGTTGGTTAGGTTTAAGTAGTTCTAAGTTCTAGGGGACTGATGACCTCAGATGTTTAGTCCCATAGTGCTCAGAGCCATTTGAACCATTTTTTTGGAAAAGTTTTAACCTGAGACGTACCAGGAATGAAGCGCGTAATCGAGAATGTTTTGAAAGCGGAGGTTGGGTGTCACTGATAACAAGGAATTCTCCTTTCGCATTCCTACAGAAAGGAGGCGCTGACGAGGCGAGGCCTTCGTGACTCGGGCGGGAGGCCGGTTGCGTGTGTGTCCGAGGATGGCCGCGGTGTCTAATTGCGCCTCCGCCCGCCGCCAGCGGCGCGCTGTCCCGGGTAGAGAAACGGCCTCGCCTGCTGGCGCACCCACGGAGCGCCGGGTACGGCCCGCCAGGTGCGAAATGCGTTGCCGAGTTCGCCGGCCTACCGCACCCTGCCCTGGGCCGGCGAGGCCTCACGCCCACGCTCGTGGGAGGAACGAACTGTCTTCACACGCGGCTGTCCTTTGCGTCGCTGGTGTATTCTACATCTACGTGGCTACTCTGCAGATCACTCTGAAGTGATTGGCAGAGGGTTCATCGAACCACCTTCACAACAATCCTCTGTTATTCCCCTCTAGAATGGGATCGATGACCTCAGCAGTTTGGTCCCTCTCGAAGAGGTCGAGATGAAAACGAACACTTATATCTTTCCGTGCAAGCTCTTATTTCCCTTAGTTTATTATGACCATCGTTTCTCTCTACGTTTGACGGCGTCAACAAAATATTTTCGCATACGGAGGAGAAAGTTGGTGATTGAAATTTTGTGAGAAGACCCCGCCGCAACGAAAAAAGCCTATCTGGTACGAATCCCACATTACGCAGCAGTACTAAAAAAAAGGTTGGACAATTGTAGTGTTAGGAAATCTCTTTAGTACATCTGTTGCATCTTATAACTGTTCTGCCACTAAAACTTAGTCTCTAGTTCGGCTTGTCCACAATATTTTCTATGAGTTTATTCCAATTTAAGTCGGTAATTCTAATTCCAAGGTATTTAGTTGAATTTATGGCATTTATATTTGATTGATTTATCGTGTAACCGAAGTTTAACGGATTTCTTTTAGCACTCATGTAACTGACCTCACACTTTTCATTATTTAGGGTTAATTGCCAATTATCGCACCATACAGATTGCTTATCTAAATGGTTTTGCAATTTGTTTTGAGCTTCTGATGACTTTACTACACGATAAATGACAGCATCATCTGCAAACAACCTAAAATGGTTGCTCAGATTGTGTCCCAAATCTTTTATGAACTGTCTATATACATAGTTAAGTACACTACTGGCCATTAAAACTGCTACACCATGAAGATGACGTGCTACAGACGCGAAATTTAACAGACAGGAAGAAGATGCTGTGATATGCAAATGATTAGCTTTTCAGAGCATTCACAGAAGGTTGGCGCTGGTGGCGACACCTACAACGTGCTGACATGAGGAACGTTTGCAACCGATTTCTCATACACAAACTGCAGTTGACCGGCGTTGCCTGGTGAAACGTTGTTGTGATGCCCCTTGTAAGGAGGAGAAATGCGTCCCATCACGTTTGCGACTTTGCTAAAGGTTGGATTGTAGCCTATCGCGATTGCGGTTTATTGTATCGCGACATTGTAGCTCGCGTTGGTTAGCAGAATATGGAATCGGTGGCTTCAGGAGGGTAATACGGTACGCCGTTCTGGATCCCAACAGCCTCGTATCACTAGCAGTAGAGATGACAGGCATCTTATCCGCAAGGCCGTAACGGATCGTGAAGCCAAGTCCAGATCCCTGAGTCAACAGATGGGGACGTTTACAAGACAACAACCATCTGCACGAACAGTTCGACGACGTTTCGCAGCAGCGTGGACTATCAGCTCTGTGACCATGGCTGCGGTTACCCTTGACGCTGCATCACAGACAGGAGCGCCTGCGATGGTGTACTCAACGACGAACCTTGGTACACGAATGGCAAAACGTATTTTTTTCGGATGAATCCAGGTTCTGTTTACAGCGTCATGATGGTCGCATCCATGTTTGGCGACATCGCGGTGAACGCACATTGGAAGCGTGTATTTGCCATCGCCATACTGGCGTATCAGCCGGCGTCATGGTATGGGGTGCCATTGGTTACACGTCTCGGTCATCTTTTGGTCGCATTGACGGCACTTTGAACAGTGGACGTTACATTTAAGATGTGTTACGACCCGTGGCTCTACCCTTCACTCGATCCCTGCAAAACCCTACATTTCAGCAGGATAATGCACGACCGCATGTTGCAGGTCCTGTACAGGCCTTTCTGAATACAGCAAGTGTTCGACTGCTGCCCTGGCCCGCATATTCTCCAGATCTCTCACCAATTGAAAACGTCTGGTCAATGGTGGCCGAGTAACTGGCTCGTCACTACACTTTATGAACTGTAGTATCCTGTTGAAGCTGCCTGGGCAGCTGTACCTGTACACGCCATCCAAGCTCTGTTTGACTCAATGCCCAGGCGTATCAAGGCCGTTATTACAGCCATAGGTGGTTGTTCTGGGTACTGATTTCTCAAGATCTATGCACTGAAATTGCGTGAAAAAGTAATCACATGTCAGTTCTAGTATAATATATTTGTCCAATGAATACCCGTTTATCATCTGCATTTCTTCTTGGTGTAGCAATTTTAATGGCCAGTAGTGTATGTGCGGAATACTCAAGAGAGCGAGTCGTACAAGTACGTGACGTCTGTTTTCCCTCTCTAGGATCGGAAGCTCACCGACGTGCAGCGTCTCCGAGGGTACAAAAGGCAGCAGCGCAGCCGCCACGAGCCTCGGCCATCCATCCGCCAGCTCGCATCCAGACAGTTACACACGAGCCGCCGCTGACGCGAAACGGCTTTGCCCTTGACGCGTGCCGCCTAGCATCTAGCCGCAGTTTGTCTGTTCATTACTTTGGACACAACGTCATACTGTAATTCTTCCAGGAACGTCACATCTCGGCGGGCGTGACTGTAGCGCCTCGACCGCACACCGACAGCGCAAGTCATGTGGAAACGAATCACCCACTTTGTCACCTCGACTACAATGCCCTTGGTTCGGCACCCTTTCTAGCGTGGTAGAAACTATTCCTGCACTCTCTTGCAGGTTCATTGCTAGAGTATGTTCACTTCAACATCTTTTTGTTTCTGATGTAGATCCTATTTACCTCTGGTTCAGGCCTCTATTGATGTACTCCATGTTACTTGGTATTGATTTATTATTAATGAAAGGTGCTCTAGGCCCATGTCTGTATGTTCCCGGATGATATACCACTGTTCGTCTTTAAGGTGTTTTTAACACCGAGTTGTAGCCCTTATCCACGTCCCTAATTCTCCTAACTAATCACGGACCCCCTACAAGTAGGTAAGAAGTTGTTACTTCCGCGGGTAGGGACTGGGCAGAATGTTAATTTGGGTCCCAGCAATGTGTTAATCTTACATTCAGACCAGGGCAAGCTGTCTAGAAACTACCGCCTCAGAATTGGCGCAAACGATGGGAGGGTGATAACAGGTGCTCGGCAGTGCTTGGTATGTACCGAAACCGATTTAGGGAAACTATGGAATACCTGTATCCAGAAGACAGGGCAGGGATTTGACGAGGGTCAATATTGCCTCGCGTGTTCCTACTGTTCTCCGGAATCCAAACTGGTTTTTTCCGAGGTCGGCTTCTACCAGTTATTCCATTCTTCTGCAAAGGATTCGTGTTAGTATTTTGCAGCTATGACTTATTAAACTGACAGATTTCTAGTTTTTACAGTTGTCAGCACCTGTTTTCTTTGGCACTGGAAATATTATATTCTTCTTGAAGTCTGAGGGTATTTCGCCTGTCTCATACATCTTGCTCACCAGATGGAAGACTGTTGTCACAGTTGGCTCTCCCAAGGCTATCACTAGTTTTGACGGAATATCGTGTGCCTCTGGCGTCTTGTTTCGATTTAGATCTTTCGGAACTCAATAAAATTTTCCTCGCAGTGTTGTATCTCCTATCTCATCTTCATCTACGTCCGCTTCTCTTTCCATGATATTACTTTTCACAGCTTTTATTCCTTCACGTCTCACCACACACAGTGTCATATACAGAGTCATTCCGTGATGACGTTACAAACATTCACAGAGAATGCAGACGGTTAAATGTATCAGTTTGAAGTAAGGGACGCTGGTCCGTGAACGACCGAGTCGAAAGTTATAAGCGAAAACCTCTGACAGTGGAATACATGTGCTGGTACTGTTGTTGCTATGACTGTCGGGCAGGCACCGTTAAGAGGTGGTGGTATGGACTAGGGATGGGAAAATCCTAGTGGTTAAAACGAATACCGGTATTTTAGTTCTGAATAACCGTTATTTTTTTTAACAGAGCTTTTTTCCTTTCTACTAATAACTGGATAAACAACAGGTAGACCTATATCAATTTGTCATACCAGTGATGCCAATTTTTTCTGTTTAAATAAAAGTAATGCAGCGTTTATTCGTAAGATTTACATTGCTTTGAAATATTTGGATATTATAGAAAACGAGAAAATCAATCAGAGCTATTTCAATGGCAACGGCAACAGATAGAAACGAACATTAAACACGTGTCATAAGAATCGGTACAGTATTGCTGAGACAATTAAGTACATGTTGTCCTTTACTATCCAGAAGTGTGATCTTTTCGTTTTTTGGGAGCGGAGTAGAATGTGTACGCCAGGCTTGATATTTGTTGCCCAAAAATACTTATCGTTAGTAGGAAGTTCTGTGGCTTCTGAAGGGTTGGTATCATCTTTAAATGATACTGTTCTTGATGGAAGAAGTCGACTTACAGATCAATTATGCAACGAATATTTATGAACGGATTGGATAATAAATATTGCCCAATGGATTAATTTATTAGTGAAATTTTAACTATTGTCAAGTAATTGCTTCTGGTAAATGTTCTGTTTTGACTGCAATCTACAGTGTTCATTTGAACTTTTTGAAAGAGCATTTTCAGTTTTCCCTCGAAATAATAAAGCAAAAATGCAACAAAGGTTACGCAAAAGTTTATTATTTGCCTGGTATTTCTATGAAATAATAAAACAGAAAGCAAGTCAAGGCAACATGAATAACTTAAAAACTTAACAATGCACTCATTGCTTATAATAAAAATAGAAATAGCTGGTGTGCTACACGTGTCTGCATAGTATATTTTTATCCGTTTGCAGCCCTTAGAAAAGCACAACATAACACGACAAACAAGAGCTCTCCATTCTCAGTTTTCGTCCTTTGGTATGATCCTCGAGGACAACACGATTTCTGAGCAGAGTTTCAAAAATTACAATCAATATGAGAACACCCGTGAATTTTTTGGCGTCCAACCGCTGATTACTTTTCGAGAAAAACAGCGAACAGTATACGGACTGCTATCTTGAAATCTATAACGCAAAAGTTCGAAGAAGTCTTACTGTTCTTCAACCTTTGTTCGGTGTCTACGTTTATTACTGGAAACTACGGCAGTAAAAATTCGAAAATCAGTTCTTTTAGAAACCGGTTATTTTAAGCGGTTTTAACAGGCAGTTTAAACTGGAGACGAAAAAACCGGTATAACCGAAAACCAGTTATTTCAGCGACAGCCTTTATCCCTAGTATGCACTGTGAAATGCACGCGGTAAGAATTTGTTCAGTAGAAGATATGTGTTTCACGGGAGCGAAGACGAGCAAGTGCTCATAGATCTTAAGGTATGCATTTTGGAAGCCATTTTTAGGGGACATTTATGTCTTGTTTTGGTCCATACTATCACCTCTTAAATGTGCTACCCTACGATCTTTGAAAAACAGTACCGGTACACTGCCAGAGGTATCGTAGATTTCGGCTTGTAATAACTTTCGACTCGATCGTTTCCAGGCCAGCGTGCCTTACCTCAAATTGTTACCTTTACCATGAAAGTCTGTAACATCATTGCAGGGTCACGCTATGTAACCTGTATATACCAGTGCAGTTGGGTTTGATCTGAGTGTACTTTACTTCTACAGTGCGTCTATTTTTCCTTGGCCCAGGCCATCAGGGTGTAAGAGAAACACACATTCTGCCTCTTAGTTGGGAGCAACGAGTGAAAATTTCCACCATATCCGTACATTGCTGTCACCAAAAGTGTGCATTTTGCAACTTGTACCTACTATTTTCAGTGGTAGAAATGACACACGGAATCAAAAGCTTTCATGAATATGTGTTGGATAAGTTCTTGCTCAGATCTGGTGCTCATTTGCATTACTGAATGTGGAATTGAATTAAACCCATTGTAAGACCTTTATTGTTAAGAAGGAAAAGAATGGTAGTAGTTGGAATGGGCAAGAAATCTGCTGATGAGAACTATAGTGCCTACGAATCAAGAAAAGACAGAAAATTAAAATATTCCTTTCGATACGAAATACGAAACACCGGTAAATCGATAATTCATAGCCGGCCGGAGTGGCCGTTCGGTTCTAGGCGCTACAGTCTGGAACCGAGCGACCGCTACGGTCGAAGGTTCGAATCCTGCCTCGGGCATGGAAGTGTGTGATGTCCTTAGTTTAGTTAGGTTTAATTAGTTCTAAGTTCTAGGCGACTGATGACCTCAGAAGTTAAGTCGCATAGTGCTCAGAGCCATTTGAACCATTTGATAATTCATATTCTGACGGCATATGTCGTTAAGTTTTTGAAGGACTATCGATATTCTCTTCCCCCATGAACCATGGACCTTGCCGTTGGTGGGGAGGCTTGCGTGCCTCAGCGATACAGATGGCCGTACCGTAGGTGCAACCACAACGGAGGGGTATCTGTTGAGAGGCCAGACAAACATGTGGTTCCTGAAGAGGGGCAGCAGCCTTTTCAGTAGTTGCAGGGGCAACCGTCTGGATGATTGACTGTTCTGGCCTTGTAACATTAACCAAAACGGCCTTGCTGTGCTGGTACTGCGAACGGCTGAAAGCAAGGGGAAACTACAGCCGTAATTTTTCCCGAGGACATGCAGCTTTACTGTATGATTAAATGATGATGGCGTCCTCTTGGGTAAAATATTCCGGAGGTAAAGTAGTCCCCCATTCGTATCTCCGGGCGGGGACTACTCAAGAGGACGTCGTTATCAGGAGAAAGAAAACTGGCATTCTACGGATCGGAGCATGGAATGTCAGATCCCTTAATCGGGCAGGTAGGTTAGAAAATTTAAAAAGGGAAATGGATAGGTTAAAGTTAGATATAGTGGGAATTAGTGAAGTTCGGTGGCAGGAGGAACAAGACTTTTGGTCAGGTGATTACAGGGTTATAAATACAAAATCAAATAGGGGTAATGCAGGAGTAGGTTTAATAATGAATAAAAAATAGGAGTGCGGGTTAGCTACTACAAACAGCATAGTGAACGCATTATTGTGGCCAAGATAGAGACAAAGCCCACGCCTACTACAGTAGTACAAGTTTATATGCCAACTAGCTCTGCAGATGATGAAGAAATTGATTAAATGTATGACGATATAAAAGAAATTATTCAGGTAGTGAAGGGAGACGAAAATTTAATAGTCATGGGTGACTGGAATTCGTCAGTAGGAAAAGGGAGAGAAGGAAACATAGTAGGTGAATATGGATTGGGGGAAAGAAGTGAAAGTGGAAGCCGCCTTGTAGAATTTTGCACAGAGCATAACTTAATCATAGCTAACACTTGGTTCAAGAATCATAAAAGAAGGTTGTATACCTGGAAGAATCCTGGAGATACTAAAAGGTATCAGATTGATGATATAATGGTAAGACAGAGATTTAGGAACCAGGTTTTAAATTGTAAGACATTTCCAGGGGCAGATGTGGATTCTGACCACAATCTATCGGTTATGAACTGCAGATTGAAACTGAAGAAACTGCAAAAAGGTGGGAATTTAAGGAGATGGGACCTGGATAAACTGAAAGAACCAGAGGTTGTAGAGAGTTTCAGGGAGAGCATAAGTGAACAATTGACAGGAATGGCGGAAAGAAATACAGTAGAAGAAGAATGGGTAGCTTTGAGGGATGAAGTAGTGAAGGCAGCAGAGGATCAAGTAGGTAAACAGACGAGGGCTAATAGAAATCCTTGGGTAACAGAAGAAATATTGAATTTAATTGATGAAAGGAGAAAATATAAAAATGCAGTAAATGAAGTAGGCAAAAAGGAATACAAACGTCTCAAAAATGAGAACGACAGGAACTGCAAAATGGCTAAGCAGGGGTGTCTAGAGGACAAATGTAAGGATGTAGAGGCTTGTCTCACTAGGGGTAAGATAGATACTGCCTACAGGAAAATTAAAGAGACCTTTGGAGAGAAGAGAACCACTTGTATGAATATCAAGAGCTCAGATGGCAACCCAGTTCTAAGCAAAGAAAGGAAGGCAGAAAGGTGGAAGGAGTATATAGAGGGTTTATACAAGGGCGATGTACTTGAGGACAATATTATGGAAATGGAAGAGAATGAAGATGAAGATGAAATGGGAGATACGATACTGCGTGAATAGTTTGACAGAGCACTGAAAGACCTGAGTCGAAACAAGGCCCCGGGAGTAGACAACATTCCATTAGAACTACTGATGGCCTTGGGAGAGCCAGTCATGACAAAACTCTACCATCTGGTGAGCAAGATGTATGAGACAGGCGAAATACCCTCAGACTTCAAGAACAATATAATAATTCCAATCCCAAAGAAAGCAGGTGTTGACAGATGTGAAAATTACCGAACTATCAGTATAATAAGTCACAGCTGCAAAATACTAACGCGAATTCTTTACAGACGAATGGAAAAACTGGTAGAAGCGGACCTCGGGGAAGATCAGTTTGGATTCCGTAGAAATGTTGGAACACGTGAGGCAATACTAACCTTACGACTTATCTTAGAAGAAAGATTAAGGAAAGGCAAACCTACATTTCTAGCATTTGTAGACTTAGAGAAAGCTTTTGACAACGTTAACTGGAATACTCTCTTTCAAATTCTGAAGGTGGCAGGGGTAAAATACAGGGAGCGAAAGGCTATTTACAATTTGTACAGAAACCAGATGGCAGTTATAAGAGTCGAGGGGCATGAAAGGGAAGCAGTGGTTGGGAAAGGAGTGAGACAGGGTTGTAGCCTCTCCCCGATGTTATTCAATCTGTATATTGAGCAAGCAGTAAAGGAAACAAAAGAAAAATTCGGAGTAGGTATTAAAATTCATGGAGAAGAAGTAAAAACTTTGAGGTTCGCCGATGACATTGTAATTCTGTCAGAGACAGCAAAGGACTTGGAAGAGCAGTTGAACGGAATGGACAGTGTCTTGAAAGGAGGATATAAGATGAACATCAACAAAAGCAAAACGAGGATAATGGAATGTAGTCAAATTAAATCGGGTGATGCTGAGGGAATTAGATTAGGAAATGAGACACTTAAAGTAGTAAAGGAGTTTTGCTATTTAGGGAGTAAAGTAACTGATGATGGTCGAAGTAGAGAGGATATAAAATGTAGACTGGCAATGGCAAGGAAATCGTTTCTGAAGAAGAGAAATTTGTTAACATCGAGTATAGATTTAAGTGTCAGGAAGTCGTTTCTGAAAGTATTTGTATGGAGTGTAGCCATGTATGGAAGTGAAACATGGACGATAACCAGTTTGGACAAGAAGAGAATAGAAGCTTTCGAAATGTGGTGCTACAGAAGAATGCTGAAGATAAGGTGGGTAGATCACGTAACTAATGAGGAGGTATTGAATAGGATTGGGGAGAAGAGAAGTTTGTGGCACAACTTGACTAGAAGAAGGGATCGGTTGGTTGGACATGTTTTGAGGTTTCAAGGGATCACAAATTTAGCATTGGAGGGCAGCGTGGAGGGTAAAAATCGTAGAGGGAGACCAAGAGATCAATACACTAAGCAGATTCAGAAGGATGTAGGTTGCAGTAGGTACTGGGAGATGAAGAAGCTTGCACAGGATAGAGTAGCATCGAGAGCTGCATCAAACCAGTCTCAGGACTGAAGACCACAACAACAACAACATCGATATTCTGGTATATCGATATTTTCTGTCGACAGAGAGTACGCGCCATCCCACACTGTGCAGAATGCATGGCACACAACCATCGTACTTGCACACCACTCGCGACTGCGTCGCCTCGCTCGATATGTACAGCTTGTGCAGACTCCTAATGTTTGTTTCCGTTACGTTGAGTCTCCCGCGCGATATCCCGGTTCTCGGAACGCTGTTGTGGCCCATGTAGGGAGGTGCAGTCCCTCGTTAGCATGCGCACCCAGCGCCCAGCTCCCAGCTCCAAATTGCCGCCGCCAGGTTCGCCAAAAAAGGCGCGCGGCCAGCCTCTCTTTGTGTACGGCCGGCTTCTGGCTGCTTACCGCGAATGATCAGACACTCCCATTCAGCGCCGCCGCCTCGCCGTCCGGAAAGAATACTCCGAAGAGGCATCCACCACACAACAGCCCGTGTGAGTGTACGGCTCTCAAAGAGGCATTACGGGGCCCGTCTTTGTTATATCTATCCGGCAGCAGATTTGAAAAGCCTCCAGCCGGGGACCAAGCGCCAGTTTAAAGCAGTCATCACTGAGGTAGAAAATCGGAGCAGCGTTACACTTAAGGCAGCAAGGTTTTACCACTATACATTTATTCCTTTCGGTTTATATTTATGTTAGATCACTATTTACGATGCACAATCGGCTTGCTAATCATTTCATTGGTTGACAATGGCTAGAACCACAACTAACAATTTTTGTAGTACTGCATGTCTGGGAGTTAATAAGAGCTGAGCACTAACAGAAAGTGCGACCGACGTGTTCCACGTATTCTTCACAAGCCACTATCAGCTGAAGACGGACTGGGAAGAGACTTGTTGCGTTTCTCAGGGGCGGTCATTTCCTGCCCTGAGAGAGAGCAGAAACAGGAGGCGGCGATTTAC
The DNA here is from genome assembly GCF_023898315.1 of Schistocerca nitens. Lineage (NCBI taxonomy): Eukaryota > Metazoa > Arthropoda > Insecta > Orthoptera > Acrididae > Schistocerca > Schistocerca nitens. The sequence continues at coordinate 99,585,122 of NC_064620.1, read as the reverse complement.
AGTGCTCGAGGCCATGTAGCATGGACAATGCAGGCGAGAGTTGCTCTCTGGTTGAACAGAAAAAAAATTAGAATAGGGTACCTGGTGAAAGATCCTTTGCGGGCGGAACAAGGCTGAAAAACATCCACTTAATGCAAAGGACGCACGATTTCACAGTGGTCAGGAGCTGACCCTTGAGGAATCTTCTCACAGAAAGCGCTGGGGCATGCTTCCCACCAAGAAGCAGAGACGCGTATTTGAGTGGCGAAGTGCTAAGGATGTAGGAGTGGAAATGCGAATTTCCAGATCTTCTGAAAGGAGTATGAGCTTCAGATGACCGACTGACAGATTCATGTCGGATGAAGTGGAAGGTAATGTTTTTATAACTGGGATTCGTCACCTGAGGACAAACGTTGACGCTACATATCCAGGAGGGATTGGGGTATGCTGTGGAGAGGCACTTCCTTCAAGTGATCTATCGAGGGTACCTCCCTGTGGGGACCAAATTTAAGGCACTTCCCTCCGGAGATCGACCCAGAAACTTCGATGGTGGGAACCACAGCGGCCAATCTGGCGGTTCGATTCTGAGAAGTTGATTTCGCCACAAGGAGCGTGTGAAGTCGTTTGGAAGTGTTTCTTTGCGGGAGAATACTTCAGTCGAATTTCTGTTCCTGGTTAATGAGCAAACAGAAACCTTGAGCCATGTTTTGTCTTGTACTGGGGTAATTTTAGCCCTAGGAGTTTGCAGGTGGCATACTGCGTCCACTGTATAGGCAGAGAATTGCAGGTGCGCCACATATATCGTCTGCACAACCAACGCTCCAGCGAGCCGATCGTCGGTGCAGTACAACTTCTGTCTGTACTTGAATGTGTGATATACACACTCCAGTTCGGCAGATAGGGGAACACTCCCAGTAAATGTGTTGATTTCCATTTGCTTCCAATGAGTTTTTTGTGTTGGTTTCCATTTGCTTCCAATGAGTTTTTTCTAAAAGTGCAACTCAGGGTGTAGGTTTCTGTTTTTCTCTAATATCACTATCAGCCAACTTTGTGTCTGTCTTACAATGGGGCTCACGGTTTAAAGAAAATCAAACATACGTTCTGCCACTCTTACATGTGTGATAGAATCCGAGTTCTTGAGATTTTTACAAATTTTTGCACTCTACATGTTTTCTTTTTGAAGATAAATACTCGTAATATATGGTATCAAGTTGTGATTCATTCGAATAGCAACCCGATAGGAATGATTAGTTTGATGTGCTAAACTGAAGTAAAGTAAAACCACAATACGATATTCGTTTTATGAAAATCCCTAGCTTTAGGATACCAATGGCAGGTCATTTTAATGATTTTTAGGCGTGAGAATGAAACTGGAAGGTAACATTAGACAACCACATATACACAAGTTATGTGTTACAGACACTACAGGGTTTACACGCTGCATACTTATTCAGGCAAGTGTTCGGGAGTCACTGTAACCAAGCAGAAACAATAGTTGTATTTTGTTTTTCTGTATACACTACACTGGAAGTGGTGCAGAGAATTTGCAAAGTGTGTTCACAGACGAATTTCTAGTTCCTCAGTCGAAAATATAATAAAAATAAGCATACTAAATGAGCGTCTCGCAGAAAGTCACAGTTAAGAATTGACAAAAATCTTCAGCATTTCATCTGCTGCAATCAGAGACGTTCTCGCGTTGTGCTTAGGTATTTTCAATAAACATTCAGACCGAGTAGTGAGAAACTGTCGGAAAGTAAGAAAATGATCTCACATCAAGGAATATACAAACTTTGTGAATTTCTATGTAAGCATCGAATCTAGAAGTCTACTTTCGCGCCAGTTTCAAGTTGTTGCTGAAAAGGGTTTTCCTGTTGTAGTAGCTCGCGCGCCCCTTCATTATACAACAAACATCCAGTCGAGATAGCCATAGCATAGAAATAAAAAAAAATTCAACAATGAGTTGCCTCAAAGATAGGTCGACCATAATGTATGTTCGGATGTCGCATTACAGAATTGGCCTCTGCAGTCGTCTCCTCTCACGGCACTAGATACACTCCTGGAAATGGAAAAAAGAACACATTGACACCGGTGTGTCAGACCCACCATACTTGCTCCGGACACTGCGAGAGGGCTGTACAAGCAATGATCACACGCACGGCACAGCGGACACACCAGGAACCGCGGTGTTGGCCGTCGAATGGGGCTAGCTGCGCAGCATTTGTGCACCGCCGCCGTCAGTGGCAGCCAGTTTGCCGTGGCATACGGAGCTCCATCGCAGTCTTTAACACTGGTAGCATGCCGCGACAGTGTGGACGTGAACCGTATGTGCAGTTGACGGACTTTGAGCGAGGGCGTATAGTGGGCATGCGGGAGGCCGGGTGGACGTACCGCCGAATTGCTCAACACGTGGGGCGTGAGGTCTCCACAGTACATCGATGTTGTCGCCAGTGGTCGGCGGAAGGTGCACGTGCCCGTCGACCTGGGTCCGGACCGCAGCGACGCACGGATGCACGCCAAGACCGTAGGATCCTACGCAGTGCCGTAGGGGACCGCACCGCCACTTCCCAGCAAATTAGGGACACTGTTGCTCCTGGGGTATCGGCGAGGACCATTCGCAACCGTCTCCATGAAGCTGGGCTACGGTCCCGCACACCGTTAGGCCGTCTTCCGCTCACGCCCCAACATCGTGCAGCCCGCCTCCAGTGGTGTCGCGACAGGCGTGAATGGAGGGACGAATGGAGACGTGTCGTCTTCAGCGATGAGAGTCGCTTCTGCCTTGGTGCCAATGATGGTCGTATGCGTGTTTGGCGCCGTGCAGGTGAGCGCCACAATCAGGACTGCATACGACCGAGGCACACAGGGCCAACACCCGGCATCATGGTGTGGGGAGCGATCTCCTACACTGGCCGTACACCACTGGTGATCGTCGAGGGGACACTGAATAGTGCACGGTACATCCAAACCGTCATCGAACCCATCGTTCTACCATTCCTAGACCGGCAAGGGAACTTGCTGTTCCAACAGGACAATGCACGTCCGCATGTATCCCGTGCCACCCAACGTGCTCTAGAAGGTATAAGTCAACTACCCTGGCCAGCAAGATCTCCGGATCTGTCCCCTATTGAGCATGTTTGGGACTGGATGAATTGTCGTCTCACGCGGTCTGCACGTCCAGCACGAACGCTGGTCCAACTGAGGCGCCAGGTAGAAATGGCATGGCAAGCCGTTCCACAGGACTACATCCAGCATCTCTACGATCGTCTCCATGGGAGAATAGCAGCCTGCATTGCTGCGAAAGGTGGATATACACTGTACTAGTGCCGACATTGTGCATGCTCTGTTGCCTGTGTCTATGTGCCTGTGGTTCTGTCAGTGTGATCATGTGATGTATCTGACCCCAGGAATGTGTCAATAAAGTTTCGCCGTCCTGGGACAATGAATTCACGGTGTTATTATTTCAATTTCCAGGAGTGTATTTATATATACAGGATGATTTATTTGACCCTACTGGTAAGTTTTCTGCGACCCACAACGCTTTAAAAAAACCAGGCGTGAGATTTTCATATTCTCTCGTTTGCTAAACACAAATTATTACCCCTACAGAAAAAATGAACAGGACCTTTTGTAGGAAATTTCATGTGGTTAAATTCTGTACTGGGATACGTTTTCGCTGGAGGCCACGGTTTTGAAGTTATTTAAGAAAAACGCATTTGAAGATCACTTTCGTACGTTATTCGTGAATAATTCGAAAACTACGGCCTCTAGTAAAAACGTATCCAAGTATAAAATTTAACTACGTTAAATTTTCCACATAAAGGTCCTGTTCGCTGTACATTTTCCTGTAACATAATAGTTAGCACGTAATAACCAAGAGAATACAGACCTCTTACGCGTAGTATTTTAAGGCATTGTGGGTTGCGTAGAACCCCTGGTTAGGGACAGCTGAATCAACCTATATACTCAGGATGAATCATCTAAAACTTGCACCGCAAATACTGCGGAAATGGAAAGTGCTACTGAATGTGTGGTTTTCACAGAATGAATTAGTAGTCAGGGGCTCGTATTGTTAGCCAATCGGCAAATTGTTATAATACTTAGAAACTTTATTTTTTGTACAAACGTATACTGTTTAAATGGAACAATGTCTATTGACATTAACAAACTAAAAGTAGGGTAAATTAGAATGTCTGTGTGTTTGTTGCAGGATTCTAGTGGGAGTCGTTTGCGAGATATCGTATTTTGAAAACTTTCCACGCCGACACTTATTGGAGTTGCTATGTTCGATGTTGTTACGTTTGCGTACTGTTTGTTTGCGTATTCTTTGAGTGCACTGCGACTTGCTAACCAGGTATAGAGTGACTGTGCAAGCAGTAGGTAGTGAGTCAACGATGAGATTTACCAACGCAGAAAAAGCCGACGTGCCTACGGTGTGTAGAGTGTGTGGGAAGAAAGCAGTTCTTTCTTGTACGGTGTATGAGGCAAGATGTCCCAATAGACGTTAAACATCTCGGCAGTTATTTGTCAACCTCTTCAACCACTGACGTAAAAGTGGTAGTGTAACACCTAGACATCATAACAGAATGAAACAAGTGACGACAGAAGAGGAGGAAATTAATGTACTTGCTGCTGTTGCAGCTGATCCACGCGTTAGCTCCCGCACAACCGCGCGAGGAAGTGGCGTAGTCAAGGAAGCGTCCTTCACGTTCACCACCAACACAGGTTCCATCCCTATCACGTCTGTGCCCATCAAGGGTTTCATGGAAACGATTCTGAGAATCGTGTTAACTTCTGTACATAAGCATCAAGACAGGATGCTCTAAATGTATCACGTATCATTGAAGTCATATTTACCAATCACGAGCAAGTAAACCGCCGAAACGTGCAGTATTGGTCTGTTGACAATCCTCGATGGTTTTGTTAGGTGGAATGTCAGCGTCCACGGAGCGTAAATATGTGGTGTGGAATAGTGAGCCCTCAGCTCAGAGGCCCGTTTTGTGTAGACAGAACACTGAACGCCTACAAGTATCGCAGCCTCCTAACAGACCAACTTCCGCTGTCTACAAGGACATGTTAACTACATTAACGACGTATTACTGCAGCTTGCTCGGACACCTTCATTGAAATGCTGCCACATATACAGCAGGCACTCTATACCAGATTGGAAGCGTGCATTGCCGCTGACAGTGGTCATTACGAACACAACCCGTGATGGTCAGTTGTCTCATTACCGGTCAGAATCCATGTAACTAGTGTGTGCACTTATGTTGTTATCAACTGTGTTGTTCAAATGGCTCTGAGCACTATGGGACTTAACTTCTGAGGTCATCAGTCGCCTAGAACTTAGAACTACTTAAACCTAACTAACCTAAGGACATCACACACATCCATGCCCGAGGCAGGATTCGAACCTGTGACCATAGCGGTCGCGCGGTTCCAGACTGTAGCGCCTAGAACCGCTCGGCCATATCAAGTGTGTGCCACCACAGGTATTGCAGAAGTGCAGTGATTAAGCCAAGAAAAGCTGGACAGTAGTAGAGAACATTCTTTCGTTATTTAAACGGCCTGGTCTACGAATGTCGCCTCCGAGTGTTGATTCGTAGACCACTACTTCACAGCAGGTGCAGGACGGCTTCAATTGCTTATACGTCGTGAACCGGAAAACAGCTCGGGCGCGGCGTGTCGGGAAATGAATCTCGCAGTAAAATTTCTGTTCGCCGAGCTGCCGAGGTCGCCGGCGCGTGGATTTACGTCTCCTTTTAAGCGTTTGACGGCAGCCGGCGAGGCTACGAGATTTGTGCCCGGTGACCGACCTCGTGCATGAGCGGTCGTAAACCAGGCAGCGCCTGACAGCATGCGGCCGCGCGTCCCCACACTCCGGCAAGCGCCGCTGTTTGCGAGATCAGCTGCGGGAACTCGTAAGGGCCAAATGGCACGCTTATCTCACGCAGGAAGGAGAGAGAGAGAGAGAGAGAGAGAGAGAGAGAGAGAGAGTCGGCAGCAGACACGACTATTACTACGCTGCAATTTAACATCCATTACTGCATGCTGAAAAGCCACTCGTTTCCCTTGCGAAACACTTATCAGCGTCGTAGAGCAGGACACTACTGGGAATATTCTCCCATTTAACACTACTTGTCTCCGTAATTGAACCAGCCTTTCTCCTCCCTTTCATTCATGTATGAGGCATGCTACTAAATGTCTGTCTTTAGCCTCTGTTGAAGCTGTTACTGCTCTATTTCCACGACTGTACTTAAGATGAGTAGGAACTTAAGATTACTCACAGAATTCTTGGAATAAATGGTTCAAATGGCTCTGAGCACTATGGGACTTAACATCTGAGGTCATCAGTCCCCTAAAACTTAGAACTACTTAAACCTAACTAACCTAAGGACATCACACACATCCATGTCCGAGGCAGGACTCGAACCTGCGACCGCAGCAGCAGCGCGGTTCCAGACTGTAGCGTCTAGAACCGCTCGACCACCCCGGCCAGCGAACAACTATTAAAGTTTTATATTGTGTTACATTTAAGATTTAAGTAAACTCTCGACCACAACCGTCCTGTTTTTATAGGCCCTCTTCTCGATGAAAATTTAACTAAAATGGCAAAGCAGTGATTGCTAGAGGAGGAATGAAAGCTGTACATGCATGAATGCCTGTAGGCAAGATGGATGCCACACATAGGAAAGTTACATTTAGAACAAAGAGAAGGAGCTGTATGAATATCAAGCACAAAGGTAGGAAGTCAGTACTAAGCAAAATAGCCGGCCGTTGTGGCCGAGCGGTCCTAGGCGCTTCAGTCTGGAACCGCGTAACCGCTACCGTCGTAGGTTCGAATCCTGCATCGGGCATGCATGTGTGTGATATCCTTAGGTTAGTTATGTTTAAGTAGTTCTAAGTTGTAGGGGACTGATGACTTCAGATGTTAAGTCCCATAGTGCTCAGAGCCATTTGAACCATTTCAACTAAGCAAAATAAGGAAGGTTATAAGGTGGAATGAAAATGTAAACGAGCTATATAAAGGAAAGACAACTGGAGACAATATTATGCGAAAGGAAGTTAATGAAGATAGACAAATGTGATACTGTGAGAAGAATTTGACGGAACACTGAAAGAACTAAGTGGGAACAACGCACCTGGAGTATATGACATTGTGGTGTCACCGCCAGACACCACACTTGCTAGGTGGTAGCTTTAAATCGGCCGCGGTCCATTAGTACATGTCGGACCCGCGTGTCGCCACTGTCAGTGATCGCAGACCGAGCGCCACCACACGGCAGGTCTCGAGAGACGGACTAGCACTCGCCCCAGTTGTACGGACGACTTAGCTAGCGATGCACACTGACGAAGCCTCGCTCATTTGCAGAGCAGATAGTTAGAATAGCCTTCAGCTAAGTCAATGGCTACGACCTAGCAAGGCGCCACAGCAATTGATAGTTATCGTATGAAGCATGTCTCATCAAGAACGATGTATACAAATGATGGATTAAAGTTAAGTATTCCAGAAGCTACGTACTTTTCTTTATAGCGTTCATTACGTATCCTGTTTCAGACATCACGCCATCCTGCGTGAGTTAACGCGTGCATTCGGCCTCCTCAACCAAGTAGTGTGCGTAGTGTTGGCTAACTGCTAACACTACAGACATGTGCTCAGTATCATTCACTTTTGGAGAATCGACCATCACAAAAATATTCCACCTGCTCTGCAAGATCAGAGAGAGTCAAGACATCCTCAGACCTCAAGAACAATGTAATACTTCAAATTCAGAAAGCGGCAGTTGGTGGCGTGTGTGAACAACACCATCAGTGTAAGAAGTCATGTCTGCAAATTACAAACAAGCGACAATACCACGGAAAGGTGGAACTATTTCTCAACTGGGTTCCATGAAAATATCCTCATGATTTCCTACATACGGCCCCGCTCCCTTCTCATTTTACTACCCTCCAACCCAGTCGTTTTACTTCCAGTTTTGCGCCCCCTTTTCCCTTGTTCTCTTGTCGTTCCTTGTTTATTGTATTTTCGCCTATCGCAAAACTGCGACTCTACGGAAACGGAGACAAAGGTACATGTCCCGGCTGCAGCATTCTTGTTACGCCACTCGTGTCAGTTGACTTAGTACAAAGTACATGGAGCCTGCCAAGTCCACGCGGTAAAAAAAGGCAAAAACAGTAAGGTAAGTAATGTCATGGCTCTCGACTGAGACACACGTTGTAACATCTACACCTACATAAGTACTTCGGAAGCTAGAACACAGTGCGTGGTGGAGGGTACCTCGTTCCATTGCTAGTCATCCCTCTCCCGTTACAATAGAAAATAGAGCGAGGGATAAACAACTAGCTATATGCTTCCATAAGAGCCCAGATTTCTCTTATCTTGCCTTCAAGCCTTCTACGCCAAATGTACTATGGTGGCAGCAGACTCGTTCTGCAGTCGGCGGCAAATGCCGGTTCTCTAAACTTTCTCAACAGTACTATATTGTAGTGCCTATGTTTTTCAGAAGTACCATGCAATGTTTCTTCGGACATGCATCTGATTCGATGTCTTCCTTTAATCCGACCTGACGGGGATCCCACACAATCGAACAGAACTCAAGAATGGGTCGCACTAGCGTTCTATATGTGATTTTTATTATGGATAAGGTACAGTTTCCATGAATTCTCACACTGAACGAAAGCCGACCATTCGCCGATCCAACTACCATCCTTACGTGCTCGTTCAATTTCATACAGCTCTGCAACGTCACGCCTAGGTATTTACTCAATGTGATAGTGTAAACGACCACACCAATAATACTAGATTAGAACATGCTTTGCGTCTAACCTCTCTAATAATGATAATGATAATACTGTGTACAGCACTATTGGAGCCCTTATGTAGTTCAAAAAATGGTTCAAATGGCTCTGAGCACTATGGGACTTAACATCTGAGGTCATCAGTCCCCTAGAACTTAGAACAACATAAACCTAACTCACCTAAGGACATCACACACATTCATGCCCGAGGCAGGTTTCGAACCTGCGACCGTAGCAGTCACGCGGTTCCGGACTACAGCGCCTAGAACCGCATGGCCACCGCGGCCGGCCCTTATGTAGTTGCTGCTGCGTTGTGCTGTCAGTTAATTCATTTATCTTTCGAAGAGAAAAATGAAGCAATTTCTGGACAACTGCAGGCAGTATCTTCAACTTGGAGAAGACGTTTTCTTGAAATATTTAGCATTTGTTACGTATACGCCTCACTTATCAGCGATGTACAGGACAAAGCACAACGTATGCTGTATGCGTAGTGGGTGGACTATGTGAGGTACCTGTAACCTCCACCGAGTTAATCCTAAGAATTGAGAAAAAGTAATTATTGGTAACTTATATAATCAGTATCAGAGTCGTACATAATTGTGATAATAGTAATGATCTATTGAAAATAATTTAGTTTCGTCACTGAAACAGAATCGAATCGTTTCACACGGGGAGACATTCGCATCTGCAAGAACACGACCGAAAATCAACCTTCATGGTCAAACAGAACGCCCTTGCAACATACGCTCCATTAAGATGTCGCATTGCATGTGATTGGCTGAATACAACGTTCACAAATGACAACTGCGATCCGTGTATCTCACCAGAAAACACTGGGACACCGATATTCACTTATTTCCGCGGGGTCAACACACACAGTAGTGTATGACACAGGCAACAGATTGGCGAATGAGTTTATCTGTCACCTACATTGACAGCGGAGATTTCAGGCCATGTAATAAACAACAGGTACCGCCTGTATCAAAATAGATTTAACATATCGGACGCTGACACATATGAGAAACTATTCTGTATGCTGGACCTTCGTTAACTGTCTGCAGTGTAGCACCTTGTCAAAGGCATTCCGGGAATCTGTTATAAAGAATTTGATTTCGGTATGGAAATTCTCGAATAGTAGCTCTTGTAAAATGACCTTTTTTAAAAATAATATTATGAATATTTATATATGTGTTTGGAGAGAGAGAGAGATTTATTTTTGATTGAGATTTTTACTTTAAGTCGTAACTGGTACCTGAATTTTGGTTGCTACCTCCTAGAATGATCAGCTTCTGCACCAGTTGTTGATGTATTGCAATTTGGAGGAAGTTATTGTTCTTTAAGGTTTAAAATACGACTCTGTTAGTTACTTGGCCGTATTGCGGATAGCTTTGAGCCCAAGTTTTCGTAGCTGTTCATACCTAAGGGACCACTGTTGTAAGTAAGTAAGATCAAACAGCAATCTGCTTTTCGTGAGAAAAGGAGATTGCTTGACACACAAACTTCCTTCAAACTACACGTCCTGCTATATCAAAATTGGTCAGTGGAGTTCAGCACCATACTATTGTACAAGAACATAAGCCAATTACTGTAATTAAGAAATTATGAGAGGTTGTTACTTATTGAATGAAAACTATAGAGAATGCATTTCTTTTCCGCATTTTAGTGAACTTTGTACACTTACAATTCTGTCAATTAATAGACGGTGACGACAATGAAGTTCACCTCCTTTTCAAAAACAAAATATTTCTATTCTTCACTTCCAGAAAATTGGTATACATAAATGTTTGGCAACTCTTACACATACTTCACTCGGTTTTATCACTAAAATATCAATTTTAATTAAATGTAACAATACGTTCTGAGCGACGGCCTAGCAACACGTCCTCTTTCCACAAGATACAGATTAACAGTCTTTTTTTTTTAAATAAAATCAACTGCCTTTTTTTTTAGAGTCCATACTCAAAGATTCTCTAATACTATAGTTGCGGGGATTGCGCGCTAAAGAGTTTCTTGCTGTCCAGCTGCGCTTCACGTCACTTCAAGTACTTTTTCAATCACATTTACATTTTCGGTATTTACATACATTACTGAGATTCTCACAATAAAATCAGGCACAAATTAGTTATAGAAAAACAATCAGTGAGACACACATAACATTACACTCTCCAGCTTTTTTTAAATTTTATTTTCTTATTGGTTTGATGCGCCCTGCCACGAATTCCTCTCCTGCGGCAGCCTATTCATCTCAAAGTAGCACTTGCAACCTATGTCCTCAAATTATTTGCCGGATGTATTGCAGTCTCTGTCTTCCTCTACAGTTTTGCCCTCTACAGCTCCCTCTAGTACCACACAAATCATTCCCCGATGTTTAAACAGGTGTCGTATCATCTTGCTCCTTCTCCTTGTCAGTGTTTTCCACGTATTCCTTTCTTCTCCGATTCTGCGCGGAATCTCCTCATTCCTTACCTTATCGTTCCATCTAATTTTCAGCATTCTTCTGTAACACCACATCTCAAATGCTTCGATTCTCTTCTGTTCCGATTTTCCCACAGTCCGTGTTTCACTACCATACAATGCTGTACTCCAGACGTACATTCTCAGGCATTTCTTCCTCAAATTAAGGCTGTTATTTGATACTAGTAGATTTCTCTTGGCAAGGAATTCCATTTTTGCACTGCTAGTCTGCTTTTGATGTCCACCTTGCTCTGTCCGTCATTGGTTATTTTACTGCCTAGGTAGCAGAATTCCTTAACTTCATCTACTTCGTCACCATCAATCGGGGTGTTAGGATACTCGCTGTTCTCATTTTTGATATTTCTCATTACACTCGTCTTTCTTCGATTTACTCTCAGTTCATATTCTGTATCCATTACATTGTTCATTCCATTCAGCAGATCACTCAGGATAGCAATATCATCAGCGAATCGTATCATTGGTATTCTTCCACCTTGAATTTTGATTCCAATCTCTGTTTTATTTCCATCATTGCTTCTTCGATTACAGACTGAATAGTAGATGCGATAGACTACATCCCTATCTTACTCCCTTTTTATTCCGAACACTTCGTCGTTGGACGTCCACTTTTATTATTCCGTCTTCACCGTTGTGCGTATTTCATATTACCCATCTCTACCTACAGCTTACCCCTATTTTCCTCATAATTTCGAACATATTGCACAATTTTACAATGTTGAACCCCTTTTCCAGATCGACAAATGCTAGGACAGTATCTTGATTTTTCTTTAGTCTCCCTTCCACTATCAACCGTAGCGTTAGAACTACCTCTCTGGTGCCTTTACCTTTCCTAAAGCGAAACTGATTGTCGTCAAACACATACAAAAACATTCTCGGTATTCTGGATAAAATCTCGTGCTTTCGACGATTACCCCCATCGTCATCGTCAGGAGCTGACTGTGTTCACTGCTGGTTTTTTTTCTTTATTGATTATTAATTCCCCCCAAAGGGGGCGGGCTGGCAGCAGCTTAGTACGCTGCTCTACAGCCTACAGACTTTTTTTAAAAACGGAAGAAGAAAGAAACAACAGGCGATAAAACGGTGACTTAAAGTGTAAAATGGCGGAAAAATGCGGAAAGTTAAAACAGAAAGCAAAAGGGGTTGGCAATGTTAATAAAATACACAGGAATCAGACAAGTAACATAGTAGACACACAATTAAAAAACATGGCGACAGTCTGGCTTCTGTTTGCAAGAGGTAAAAAAGCACACCCAACGACAGTATGATGGCTGTTCGCAACACTTCCCAAAAGACACAACACGGAACACTCACTGCAAAACACTGCACGAAAATGGCGGCACAAAGATGACACTCCCGAGCCAAAGGCAGATGGGGGGGGGGGGACCTGGAGGAGGCGGAAAAACAAGGAGGGAGGAGAGGAAAAAAAACGAAAAAGGGGGGGAACCAAGAAGGGAGAGGACTCATAAGGGGGGAGAGGGGCAGGGCAGACGCGAGAGGGAAGGAGAAGAGGCAGAGGAGGGAAATGCAAAAGGACTCGGGGGAGAGAGGGGGGCAGAGAGAGGGGAGGTGGGGAAAAAGGAGGATGGAAGGGGGGGGGGGGAAAGGGAGCCCAGGGAAAGGACAGAGGAAAGGACAGAGGAAAGGAGGGGGAGTGAGGATCAGAGTTGATAGGAGGGATAAATGGAGGGAGAGAGGGCATCATCCGGGAGGGGGAGTTGTTGGAAGCCACCTTGGGAAAGGAGATGAAGGGTGTAGAGATGGAGGGTAGGGGGGACACAATAGTGAAGACGTGGCAAGGGGCGGGGATGAGAGAGGAAAGGAGCGACCAGAGGGTGAGGGGGATCAAGGCGGCGGGAGGTGTAGAGGATGCGGATATGTTTGAGGAATAGGAGCAGATGGGGGAAAGGAATGAGGTCATAGAGGATCACGTGGGGGACGGGAGGCGTATACAGAAGGCGAGGCGGAGTGCATGATGCTCAAGGATCTGGAGGCACTCATAGAATTTGGGGGGGGGGGGGCAGATATCCAGGCGGGACTGGCGTAACAGAGGATGGTACGGATTAAGGATTTGTAGGTGTGGAGGATGGTAGAGGGGTGCAACCCCCATGTCCGGCCAGAGAGGAGTTTGAGGAGTTGGAGGCGGTTGTGGGCTTTGGATTGGATGGAGCGGAGATGAGGGATCCAGGTGAGGTGACGGTCAATGGTGAGGCCAAGGTAGGTGAGGGTGTTCACTGCTGCTGTGGCAGAGTTTTTTTTGCCCGTGGACGGCTTCTGATTGATCGGCTTATGTTTGGTTGGCGATTACGAACTGTTGTCGCAGACGGTGTCACTGTGTGCGCCGGTGGCGTCACCGCTTCCGTTGGGACATAAACCTTGGAAGGAACGTCTCTGCTGCTTCTCTGCATCAAGCGCTCGTTTCTATGCACAGCTCAGATGGAATCCGCTATCGCGGTCTTAAGTTCTTTCGGGTCATTCTTATTTCAAGAGCCTGCTTAATAACAGAATCCCAGAACGTGGAGGCATGCAACAGAATTTTTGTTTCATCGAATAAAATTTTATGTTTGTTCGTTAGGATGAGCTCCGCCATTGCCGATTTCTCCAGTTCTCTATTTTTAATATGGCGTTGTTGTTCTGCACAGCGGTCGGAAACGGTACGAATCGTCTGACCTATATAATTGCTTCCACACTCACAGGGTTTATTATAAACTCCAGGGACCCTGAGACCGAGATTGTCCTTAACAGGGCGCATCATCTCCTTAATTTCCCTAGGAGGACGAAAAATCGGTCTAATAGCTCGTCTACGCAGGACTCTTCCTATTTTGCTGGAAATCGCGCCACAAAAAGGAAGAACCGTAATCGGTGTTTCATCCTGTGAGTGTGCAGCATTTTCACGTTTCCTTTTTTTTTTTTTTTTTGGAGAACGCTGCCTTTATAACGCGTGCACCATAGCCATTCTTTCGAAACACGTACTTGAGATGGTTAATCTCGGACCTTAAGTGGTCCTCGTCAGAAACAGTTTTTGCTCTATATACCAACGTGTTCAAAACGGCTCTCTTCTGAGCAGGATGATGGAAACTGTTCATTCAGGTATAAATCGGTATGCGTCGGCTTACGGTATACAGAGTGGCGAAGACGGCCGTCCGCCTGTCGTTGTACTAAAACGTCTAAGAAAGGCAGTCTCCCTTCCTTCTCCACGTCGACAGTGAACTGGATGTTCGAATATATACTGTTCATGTGTTCCATGAATTGTTCGAGAGCTTCTGCGCTGTGTGGCAACATCATAAATGTATCGTCAAAATAAAGATGGACGGAGGGGAGCCGAAATTAATGCACGTTCCTCAAAATTCTCCACAAAAAAGGTAGTCAAGGATGGAGACAACGGAGAGCTCATCGCCATACCGTCAGCCACCGGCGCACACAGTGAGACCGTCTGCGACAGCAGTACGTAATCGCCGACCAATCATAAGCCGACCAATCAGAAGCCGTCCACGGGCTATAAAAAAGGCTACGACAGCAGCAGTGAAGACAGTCAGCTCCTGACGATGACGATGAAGGTAATCGTCGAAAGCTCGAGATTTTATCCAGAACTGTCGCGGCAAGAATACCGAGAATGTGTTACGTATAAGTGCCGTTGCGAAAAACTTCGTTCACACATCCTCAATTTTCTTTACCATTCTGCTGTATATTAATGTTGTGGACAACTTGGATGCGTGAGCCGCTAAGCTGTTTGAGCGATAATTCTCTCACTTGTCAGCACTTGCAGTCTTCGGCTCTCTGTACCCCGCATAAACGGCCCCAAGTAGGTGCGAGGTGGGTGAGGTCGGTACGAGGCAGAGCGCGCGGCAGGTGTAGCCGGCAGGAAGAGGGCGTGTCCCCGGCGCTGGCGCCCGCACACGCAGCACGCACGCTACGGCAGGGCACGGCCCGCCACGCCACGCTAGCCCGGCGGCTGGAGCCGTGACGTGCGGCGTCGGCCTGCCACACGGGGACCGCCAATTAGCCGGCCACGCCACGCAGAGCCGCGTTACGTGACCACCGCAACGACCCGGCCGCCGGCCAGGTCAACAGCCGCGGCCCCAACTTCCGAGACGCGTATCACTTCTACAGCTTGCAGCCGCATTATCACACTGTCTCGTCAACCATTACGGCGGTATCGCAGCGAACGAACAGTGGCACACGCGTACGGAGGAGGAGTGAAGGAATCACGTGTTGAGATCAGTACATTGTCGACGTCCGCACAAATCTATCCGACACTAGCTGAAAAATCCGCTACGGTCGCAGGTTCGAATCCTGCCTCGGGCATGGATGTATGTGATGTCCTTAGATTAGTTAGATTTAAGTAGTTCTAAGTTCTAGGGGACTTTTGACCTCAGAAGTTAAGTCCCATAGTGCTCAGAGCCATTTGAACCATTTTTTTGAGAAATCCGAAGCTGCCCAAGTAATTATTTATAGCTGCGGCCCAGACTTCGTACGCATGGAATTACTTTTGACACAAAGCTTGTCTCCATACAACTTCTGAAGTACACTGAAGCGCCAAAGAAACTGGTACAGGCATGCGTATTCACACACAGAGATATGTAAACAGACAGAACACGGAGCTGCGGTCGGCAACGCCTATACAGGATGGTCCATTAATAATGACCGGGCCAAATATCTCACGAAATATGCATAAAACAAAAAAAACTACAAGGAATAAACTCGTCTATCTTGAAGGGGGAAACCAGATGGCGCTATGGTTGACCCACTAAATGGCGCTGCCATAGGTCAAACAGATATCAACTGTGCTTTTTAAATAGGAACCCTCATTTCTATTCCATATTCGTGAAGTACGTAAGGAAATATTTCGCTTTGTGATACATGGCGCTGTGATAGTCACAAACGTATAAGAACGTGGTATCACGTAACATTCCGCTAGTGCGGACGGTATTTGCTTCGTGATACATTACCCGTGTTAAAATTGACCGTTTACCAATTGCGGAAAAGGTCGATATCGTGTTGATGTATGGCTATTGTGATCAAAATGCCCAACGGGCGTGTGCTATGTATGCTGCTCGGTATCCTGGACGACATCATCCAAGTGTCCGGACCGTTCGTCGGATAGTTACGCTATTTAAGGAAACAGGAAGAGTTCAGCCACATGTGAAACTTCTACCACGACCTGCAACAAATGATGATGCCCAAGTAGGTGTTTTAGCTGCTGTCGCGGCTAATCCGCACATCAGTAGCAGACAAATTGCGCGAGAATCGGGAATCTCAAAAACGTCGGTGTTGAGAATGCTACATCAACATCGATTGCACCCGTACCATATTTCTATGCACCAGGAGTTGCATAGCGACGACTTTGAACGTCGTGTACAGTTCTGCCACTGGGCACAAGAGAAATTACGGGACGATGACAGATTTTTTGCACGCGTTCTATTTAGCCACGAAGCGTCATTAACCAATAGCGGTATCGTAAACCGGCATATTATGCACTATTGGGCAACGAAAAATCCACGATGGCTGCGTTAAGTGGAACATCAACGACCTTGGCGGGTCAATGTATGGTGCAGGAAGGATATTTGGCCCCCATTTTATCGATGGCTATCTAAATGGTGCAATGTATGCTCATTTCCTACGTAATGCTCTGCTGAAGTTACTACAAGATGTTTCACTGCATGACAGAATGGCGATGTACTTCCAACATGATGGATGTCCGGCACATAGCTCGCGAGCGGTTGAAGCGGTATTGAATAGCATATTTCGTGGCAGGTGGATTGGTCGTCGAAGCACGTTCACCGGATCTGACGTCCCCGGATTTCTTTCTGTGGGGAAAGTTGAAGGATATTTGCTATCGTGATCCACGGACAACGCCTGACAACATGCGTCAGCGAATTATCAATGCATGTGCGAACATTACGGAAGGCGAACTACTTGTTGTTGAGAAGAATGTCGTAGCAAGTATTGCCAAATGCATTGAGGTTGACGAACATCAATTTGAGCATTTATTGCATTAATGTGGTATTTACAGGTAATCACTCTGTAACAGCATGCGTTCTCCGAAATTATAAGTTCACAAAGGTACATATGTCACATTGGAACAACCGACATAAAATGTTCATACATACCTACGCTCTGTATTTTAATTTAAAAAAAAACTACCTGTTACCACCTGTTCGTTTAAAATTCTGAGCCATATGTTTGTGACTATTACAGCGCCATCTATAACAAAGCGAAAAAAGTGGTTCAACTAAACCATTCATGTTTCTTTACGTACTACACGAATATGTAAAAAAATGGAGGGTTCCTATTTTAAAAAAAGTCAGTTGATATTCGTTTTACCTAGCGGGCCAACCATATCACCATCTGGTTTCCCCCTTCAAGCTAGACAAGTTTCGTTCTTTGTAGTTTTTTCGTTTGACGCTTATTTCGTGAGATATTTGGCCTGGTAACGATCAATGGACTACCCTGTGTAAGGCAATACGTGTGTGTCGCAGTTGTTAGACCGGTTACTGTTGCTAAAATGACAGGCTGTTAAGACTTAAGTGAGTTTCAACGTGGTCTCATAGTCGGCACACAAGCATTGGGACACAGCATCTCCGAAGTAGCGATGAAGTGAGAATTTTCCCGTACGACAATTTCACGAGTGTACCGTCAATATAAAGAATACGGTAAAACATCGAATCTCCGACAGCGCTGCGGCCGGAAAAAGATCCTGCAAGGACGGGACCGACGACGACTGAAGAGAATCTTTCAACGTGACAGAAGTGCTACCCTTCCGCTAGTTGCTGCAGATTTCAATGATGGGCCGTCAACAAGTGTCAGCGTGCGAACCATTAAACGAAACATCATTGATATGGACTTTCGGAGCCGAAGGCCCACTCGTGTACCCTCGATGATTGCACGACACAAACCTTTACGCCTCGCCTGGGTCCGTCAGCACGGACATTGGACTGTTAATGACAGGATACATGTTGCCTAGTCGGACGAGTCTCGTTTCAAATTGTATGGAACGGATGGACATGTACGAGTACGGAGACAACCTCACAAATCCATGGGCCCTGCATGTCAGCAGGGGACTGTTCAAGCTCTTGGAGGCTCTATAATGTGTGGGGCGTGTGCAGTTGTGGTGATATGGGACCCCTGATACGTCTAGATACGACTGTGACAGGTGAGACGTACGTAAGCATCCTGCCTGACCACCTGCATCCACTCATGTCCATTGTGCATTCCGACGGACTTGGGCAATTCCGGCAGAACAATGCGACAGTCCACACGTCCAGACCTGCTGCGGGGTGGCTCCAGGAACACTCTTCCGAGTTCAGATACTTCCTCTGAGCACCAAACTCCCTACATTTGAACATTGAGCATGTCTAGGATGCCTTGCAACGTGCTGTTCAGAAGAGGTGTCCACCCCCTCGTACTCTTACGAATTTGTGGTCAGCCTTGCAGGATTCCTGGTGTCAATTCCCTCCAGCACTACTTCCCACATTAGTCGAGTCCCCACCACGTCGTGTTGCGGCATTTTGCTCCTTCACGGGAGGAGGGGGGGGGGGGGGGGACTACACGATATTAGGCATCAGTTCATTTGGCTCTTCAGTGTAGTATGATTGAGGACATGAACGAAGAGTTTATTGATTCGCTAACACGGCAGACAGCCACATAAAGCTGACCGTGCAAAAAGCAACAAGGTCCACCCACACCCGCAACACGCATCAATGGTCTTCTGCTTTGTTGCTGGTCAGGCCATAATATAAGCTCACCGAGAATTTTACACCTTTAAAGCGAAATTGTAAATTATTAGGAAAAAGCATGATACGGAGTACAAAAACTCGCTCGCCTGTGCGAGTTCCCATCAAAATTTCCGCTTCTATTATATGAAGTCTCTGTGAGTGAAGGGCTTTGAGAAGCCAGATAATGCGTGGTCCTCAATCAGAGTTTCGTCGCACCTAGCTTTTTGAAGGAGTTTCCCAAACTCGAGCTGTCGAAAGATTCGCCTCACGATTTTCAGAGGATTCTTGAGACCTCTTAGTCCTCCGTATTTTACCCGTTCTGATGTATTCAGAAACAACAGTTTTCTAGACAGTTTTATTCGTAAACAAAAAGAAATGAAAATGTTACGAATAGACGCTAAAATCACAAAGTAAATGTAATAAATTTGTCTTGTCTAGCAGAGAACATAAATAAAACCTATTGTAAGAAGCAAAGCAATGTCATTAAGTTTTTGATTCACAAAGTGAAATCAGTAAACTTGTATAACCCAGCCAAGTAAATTCGCTGTTACTTTCTATTAGCAAAGATAAGATTGCGGCGCTTAACTGCGTCATTGACGTAAACTTCCAAAAACAAATGTACCAAGGTAAAAAAAAAAGCTAACAGAGCCATCTATTGGTTCTTTGGTGTAGTACTCCATGCTGATTAAGCATTCGAGCTACTAAGGAGAACAGACGATTTTGCCGGCCGAAGTGGCCGTGCGGTTAAAGGCGCTGCAGTCTGGAACCGCAAGACCGCTACGGTCGCAGGTTCGAATCCTGCCTCGGACATGGATGTTTGTGATGTCCTTAGGTTAGTTAGGTTTAACTAGTTCTAAGTTCTAGGGGACTAATGACCTCAGCAGTTGAGTCCCATAGTGCTCAGAGCCAAAACAGACGATTTTAGGTGAAATTTTATATAACAGTTTAATTTTTCACAGTTCTGATTTTGATAAAATGAAGTCCATATGGTGCCCCAAGCTACGCTCAAGTTATCTGTAAAAACAGCTTGAAAAGATAGTCTACTAGTTTTGGAGATTAGACCGTTCAAACAGACAAATATACAGACATGACGGTTTTACAGTTTTATTATAACTATACACACAGATAGACGGGGAAAGATTCTAAAGTTTATGTTTTTGATATAACAGATTCGGTGAGTCACAGAATGTACCTTACACCAAGAACGAAATGTAACAGGAATTATGGAGCGAAGTCTCCCGGTGGATCGCACAGTGGACGTGCATTCCGGGAGATGACTGATCAAATCCGCCGTCCTGGTGCAAGTTTTACGTGCTTTCCCTAAATCCCTGCAGTCAAATGTCGGGATAGTTCCACTGAAAGGGCAAGGCCGATTTTATCGTCCATCCTTCCTAAATCTGCGCTTGTACTCCGTCTCTAGTGACCTCGTTGTCGACGGAATGTTAATCTTCCTTCCTACATTCCTTCCTTTTTTGGCACTAAGTACACAAAACGAATTGCATCTCAAATGATTAACAGGTATCGGCTGTTTTAAGATAAATTACTTGTATATGTACATGGTAAGCATAGTTCATTAGTGTATGCAAAGTTCACGTTCGGCTTACACCAAAAATTAAAAATATGATGTACGAGTACAAAGAAACAAATTTATTCAAGTGAAGGAACATGAAATGAAAGAACACACTTATCCGACATTGTTCGCTCAGAAAAAAATGGTATGTGAGCGTGTTGATGAATGTAGTGCATTGATTTATGTCTTATTTCGTAACGTTTATTAGTATAGCTATAGTGGAATAAAACATGTTTTGAAAGTTTCATTTTTGCGCCGTTTAGGAAGAGCGTAGTTCAGGACAAGCGTTCGACTAGTTGAACATGGAAAACCTTTCCAAACAACCCTCAAAGTGGCCGCGACAATCGATATATAACACCTTAGGATTGTCTCCTTTTGCGGTCGCCACTGCTGTAGACAGTTTGCATGTGCTGTAGAACTCAATACAACATACCAATGCTTTCTACGTAATTACGTTTTCTGCAGCGTAAGTTATTCAACTTGAAGGATTATTGCTAATTACTAGAAAATTACAAGGGATCGATAAGTGCGCTGATTTTCTGCTAGTTTCAGCGATGTATTGAAATTAAACATGGCCACATAATGTTTTTCCTATGATTACAAAACAGTCAAATTTACAAATAACTTGTCAGTATAAGCTCTGGCCTGAAGCAAGCTCTAATGTTGTTGGGCACATATATGGGAATGTTTCTGGCCACAGAGTACCTCAGCGTCACACAGAGATAAGTGGAAGAGCATTGTGCTGTTGAAAAATGGCACCACGTCACTGCCGCATGAAAGGTAACACATGAGGTTGCAGGATGTCTGTAACGTTCCGTTCTGCCATCATAGTTTCCCTAATCGTTATCAGACGTGACCTGACGTCAACCGAATGGCTCCGAAGACCAGGGCGGCAGGAGTAAGATCACATTGGAAGAATGGATCCCCTCCCCAGGTCGCCGAGAACTCGCCGCCTGTCATCGGGAGTGACACAGGACCGCCATTCATCGCTGAAAACAGTGCAGTGCCATTCGTCAGCATCCAAGCTTCTCGGACGCAGCACCACACCAAACGCCGCCGGTTGTGGTGTAGCGTCAACGGCAGCCAACGCACGGGACGTTAAGTCACTACTTCGGCTATTACTAGTCTGCGACCAGTGCTGTGATACAATACATTCAGTTAGTTTTCAATGTGACATTTACTGACATTGTAATGCAGGGTGTCGGGGAATTATGTCGCAGTTGGACACGGTCTGGCAAGTGACATGCCTCTACTGATCCCTCGCTGCGTCTGCTGCCTGTTCCACTAAGCAACCTCCCCTCCCCCTCCCCCCTCCCCCCCATTCGTAGCCACAGATGACGCAATTCACATAGTGCTGCCCCCCCCTCCCCCGTTTCCCCTGATGACAGGCATGTCCGGATGCCTGTCCATCCTCCTGCCCCCCCCCCTTCCATAACCCGACCACCCACACCGCCGTAGCGTGCCACGGGCGCGGGTGCCCAGTTGCCCTTAGAACTGCTCCTGGTTTTAATGGCTAATTTATTCTGCTCTCCTGGAGGGCCTTCAGTAGTGATACCTATCTGCCCTCCGGCAGAAGCTGTCTTCTTCGACGCTATGCTGCGCCACACGCATTTCATTGAACCGGGATTTGCGAAACATGGGACTTTTCACATACGTAAGCGCGAAATACATCAGTTTTCTCCTCTGTGCCTTATGTGTACTCTGTCGAAAATGATTTCAAAATGGTTCAAATGACTCTGAGTACTATGGGACTTAACTTCTGAGGTCATCAGTCCCCTAGAACTTAGAACTACTTAAACATAACTAAACTAAGGACATCACAAACATCCATGCCCGAGGCAGGATTCGAACCTGCGACCGTAGCGGTCGCGCGGTGCCAGACTGTAGTGCCTAGAACCGCTCGGCCACCCCAGGCGGCGAGAATGATTTCTGATTCACAACTTCCCGAGTTACTTTCAATCAAAAATTGGAACCTCGCATCAGCATGACTGCGGAGAACTTGGTAACTACGAAATTTATGAGATTCACCCAAAAAATGTTCATCGGTAGCTGCTCTATTTTCTATTCGTAAATATACAGGTACAGCTCAATGAAATTCTTGGGAATCGAATTATTATTCGTGTATGGTGTTAGTGGTATGTATGATACGTACGTAATCTCATAAATAGGCCTCTACTAATCCCCACTCTCACACCCAGCTTAATTAACTGGTTGAAAAACACGAACTTAAAGGTTTAATCTTGCCTACTAATCCATTAATAGTTTCACTACTGCGGATACGAATTCATAATTCTCATAGCTGTGAAAACCCATTTGATGCGGCGTTTATTGACATCCCGAGGGAAGAAAGAAAGATCAAAAACAACATGCCACAATGTTAAGAATTTAGTACCACAGATCATGCAAATGCATTCTAAAAGAAACATTCACTTTGAAGGAGTTACGCAAATTGGTCACAAATTGATATTCATATAGATACCGACGGAAAATGCAAAACTGTAATAATTGGCGGCCGACGGTTGAATGTGTGACGCTGCAGCGCAATTTCACCACGTAGCTGACAAGGACAGTAGACAATAGACATGTCGACACCAAGGCACAAAGTCTTTGCGAATTTAATTCCGAGTACTCGTTGGACAGTAACAATGTCTCGCAGACAGGCTCGTGAACAATGTACGCAGATGTCAGCACTTCAGAGAGGACGTGTAGTTGGGCTCAAAGAAGCCAATTGGAGTAATGGGCGAATAGCATGACATTTGAATAGGAGCGATGCCACTATTCGGGGTGTTGCAGGAATGGGTGAACCGTGGCCCAATATAGCGTCAAGAAGGAAGCGATCCACGACAGAACGTGAGGACCGTGCAATCATCAGAGATGCACTCAGAGCTCCAGATTCACTGTTTTCATCGATTCAACGTGCATCTGGTGCTTCAGTGACTACGAGGGCCGTTAGTAGGTGGATCACGGAAAGGGGGATGAGCCCATGGCGACCTTTGCGCCGATTACCATTAATCTCTGTACACCAACAAGCCTGTTTGCAGTGGTGTTGGCTACATTGGGCCTGGAGTCTCATTGACTAGAGTAGACTTGTCTTCACTGATGAGTCCCGTTTCGAACTGAGCCCCGATGACCAGCGGGGTCTGGAGAAGCCCCGGACAAGTGTGTGATATCGACCTGACAGTCGCCCGCCATACGGCCGCCAACCAGGAGTGACGGCCTGTAACGGCAGTCCATTTCGCAGTAGGACCCCTTGAGTTGTCATCCGCGACACCCTTACAGCACAGCTGTACGTTGGCGATATTCTATTCCCCGTTTTGTTGAGATTTAAGGCAAGCCACCCTGGGCTTGCATTTCAGAAAGATAATGCCCGCCTGCACACGGCGAGAGTTTCTACTACCTGTCTCCGTGCTTGCCAAACCTTACCCCGACCAGCAAGGTCGCCCGATCTCTCCCCAATTGAGAAAGTTTGGAACATTATTCTCTTGAATAAGTCATCCACTTGTTACGGAATTGTAATCATTTGTTTGTCTGAACTTGTACATCACATCTACCAATTTCCGTGCCATTCGGATAATTCCTTCTTTTATTTGGCGAAGTTGCTTTTCCGTGAACAAATAGTTGCTTACAACGTCTTATAATTGATAAATAGAACCTGCCGTCCTCTTTAGTCTAGTTTTTCGGTATCCTTTAAATGAAACACTTCAGTGAAATAGACCTTACATAAACAGTAATACACGTTAATCAAAATGACACTAAAATATCTCACTTTTTTCGTCATCAGTTGCTTGTGCTAACAAATTCTATGAATTTACGAGAAAAGTATTAGTTCTTAACCTGAATCGAAGTCTTGAAGAAGTTATTCAAGCCTCCTTGCAAATAGAGAGTTAGCCGGTGGACTATAGCATTAGGTAGAAAGAATGAAGATAATGATTTACCGTCCCCTCGACGACTCGCTCCTAGAGATGCGGCACAAGCTGAGGTTTGGGAAGGAGATCGGCCATGACAGTGAAACACGTCTCATTGAAGTTAGTTTGCCTTGTCATGCGCTTTATACTACACTGCCCCCAGTTTTATAGTTCCCTGGGCTGTGTTCCCCTTATCCTACGTGGGCAAGGTGTTTGGGCGGGGATTCATTACAATAAAAAACGTGTCATCGACAGCTGAGAGGCTCTTGATCTTAGTCGCTGTAAAGCGTCGATGCATGTGGATTCTCCCCTCCTGAAATTCGAGATTGAGATCGTTCCCAAGTGAATCAGTTTACAATCCCCGTACGTTTGATTGAGCAAACTTTGGAAAGTTCAATTGAAAGAGATAAAACACAAACAAAACGAACAAAGTACATTAGTTGTATGCCCGATACTTTTCAGTTCACAACACACATTGCTGCCTCTACAAGACCCCTTACCGTCGCGCGTTTGGTTCAGCCAGTGATCTCTGTCTAAACTGGATGTCAAAAACCTGCAGTCTGAACGTCCTGGTCAAAGATCCTTGCATTTTGTGTCTTGACCGACTACGATATGTCAGCCGCTTAGTGATAGTAGACTGCAAAAGAAAATAATTTCCGATTCTGCATGCACATGAGTCTATTACGATTGTTTCTATTTCTTGAGAAGAACAAGATCGACTGTTTTAAGAGAGAAAAAAAAACCGTGGCGCTTGTGCTGTATCGTTTCAAAAATCTCTTGTGATACGGATATTGACAGGATGATCACAAAACTGACTTTTGTTTCACTTACGTTTTACTCATACATGCCATTGTCATGCAAAAGAAATACATGACATGCAATGGACATCAATAAATTCGGTACTGTATTACCAAAACCTATAAATGCGTATAACTCTCAAACCCAAGTGTTGTAAACGATGCAGATGCCACTTGAACGAAGATGATATCGCTTGCTGAGACATGCCTCCACTTATAAATATTACAAGAAGTTTTTTGACAATGTTAGGTGCCACCGTCACAAACTTATTAAAAGGTGATTCCATTTTTCACCTTGACTGTTATACAGTAATTATCAATTATACCACACTATCAGTTGACGCCGGCCTGTGTCGGTATGTACAAAAAAGCGTCTGTTACTCGAAACTTTAACCGCCGTCGCGTTACACTAACGCGGAAACAACGTTCCAGACTTTCGTGATCGGATGGAACAAGTTTGTTTCCAAACAAAACACACGGCGAATACCGTCGATACAGAGCTAACTGATGAAAGAAACCGTACGAAATGCAAATACTCTGTAATAGGTCGCCGGAGACCGTGGGTCCCTTGTACCAAAATACTCAGAAGGTATCCCTGTATAACCCCTAAAAGTTTGTCGATGAAGTTCTGGTACGCCCGGTATTTAAATGTTGACGAGTATGGGACGCTGTTCTCGCGCGACTCTACTACGACGGAGGCATTATACGAGTACATAAATGACAGACGCACATTTGTTTGCACCCACACAGGGTGATGGCGTAAAATTAAGACGATGGGAATAACACTTGAAGACGACACATCGCCCAAATCAGTTGGTTCTGTTATAAATGACGATGAGTGTGTAAGAGCCAAGATGCACAATGGAACTGTCCTTTAATAAATGTTACGTATGAACAAACAATGTAATTATCAACTATGAACAGATATTAAAATGTAGAATGGTATCTGTAGCTCAACCGAAAGCAAAACAAATGTTTACTGCACTTTGTATCTCTGCGCATTGATGTTGCTACTCACTGCCATACAAACACGTACTACAAATGAAACAATAGGTTTCCTTCAACAGTGCTTAGATGTGGAGTTTTCAGGAAAATTATCTGCAGTTATGGGTGCCACGCGCTGTCTGTTTTGACAAAGGAGATACATGTATAATGTAACGATTTCTCGAATGGTGTTGCAAGAGCTTGTCAGTTTCCTGCAGAACACACGCACGCACGCACACACACACACACACACACACACACACACACACACACACACACAGACACAGACACAGACACAGAGAGAGAGAGAGAGAGAGAGAGAGAGTGTGTGAAGATTCAAAGCATACTATTTCTCGAGCACTTAAGTTTCTGTTAACATTTGTAAGAACAAAATCACAAGAAACTGCTACGCTCGTAGCTTACATCAAAGTAGCAACAGAATCGAATATTTTAAAACGGTATGAGTCGTAATTTGGTGATGGTGATTTCCAGTTTGCTATTGTATCAGATACTACATATGTGACTGTTCTAAATGACATTAATGGGGTATTTGTCAGTTAGTTACATTTTGAAGGATTCCGAAAAAAAAGTGTTATTTTATAGGAGCATCAGTCAGACTCATGCCCAGTAAAAATTAAAGAAGCTCCTTTGAAAGTAAAGCTTAGATAGAAGCATCCGTAGATGGCGGTACCTGTAGTCTTCACAAGGAAACAGTATGCTGCAACAGTTTAGACTGTTGTACATATCTTTGTTACCCATGCAGTTAAACTTGCATTGCTTTATAGGTTGGTATTAGTATTTACCGATTATTTGAAATACAGTGGGTGCTTTCAATAGTAATAATAATGATGATGATCAAATAAGATTAATCATCCATAATCTTGTGACTGAGTTGATTCTTCGTAAATGGAAGAGCAGAAAATAGTACTTTGTTCTTCAGAAACAGGAAAATTACAAGACGACATTCTTTCTTTGTTTTTCTATTTTATGCGGAATGTCTTCTTACGCTAAATTCCACTGCAGGATGTGTTTTATCTAAGGCGACTTACCGTCAATGTATTTTGCAAACGAATATAATGACTGATACACGTACGCTTCATGTTTAGCATGAAGGTGAAGACAAGAAGAGTCCAAATGAAGTGCGCGCATTTATATATGATAATGTAAACGATGTACCACAACAATAGAGCGAACTTCACCTACTCACACACAACTGCCCACCTTAGATTTTTGTCGTATCTAACCACTTCTGGCGAATTCAACAAAATTCATCGTTACTTTCCAGTGAGAGGATACAGATTTTTTCTCCACGATAGGGATTTCAACACTATAAAAAGGAAACTAAGGAAGCAGGACAGATTGTTATCTGTGCATGAGGTTTAAACATTCAAAATCCCGAAAAATTTCTGGTTAGGGAGGTTGTTGCTACTGAAATACTAGATTTTAAGTCATGGTGGCAAGCATACAACAGGATGACCAGAATATCTGAAGAAACTCAAAAAATCTCAGAACGCAAGATGACATTCCCTGTCAGCACTTTCTTCGCATTTTCTGTTTGATATCACAAGACAGGGGTGAATTATGTCTTCTACAACGATCAACGGACTGATTAATCACACCTTTCTTCTGGACCTCCAACGTGGTCCACAGACTGAGCCAGAATAACATGCTTATCCATCAGGAAAGGTTCCAGTTAAATCCAGTACACTCAGGGAGTTAGAAAAATTCCAACGTTATCTGCCTCACGAACACCTACCTTTCTATGAAAAAATTTTGAAGTAGCCTGTAAAGAACTACAGCCAAGACGACGTGTGAATGGACTGTCAAACACTGATTATTCTTGTAGAGCGATGCATTAGTATTGTTAACTGTGGAACTGTACATGTTAAGGGGATACGGAATCGGATTTTGGGTTAAAAAATCGAATTTTTTTTTATTGGCGTATTATATTCTGCCATGTTTCCTCTTTCAAATGACGTATCATACATAGCTCTACTACAATTATAACTATTTTATTTTTATATATTTGTGAGATCGGGTATTGCGCTTTAGTTATACACGTCTCTCGTGGCTGACCATGAACTTTTTGGCAGTACCTTTAAAGTGACATGAATTCAAATATCCCGGTTTCCAGCGACTATTTATACACTAGTTGCC
Source organism: Schistocerca nitens (assembly GCF_023898315.1). NCBI lineage: Eukaryota > Metazoa > Arthropoda > Insecta > Orthoptera > Acrididae > Schistocerca > Schistocerca nitens. The sequence continues at coordinate 99,556,750 of NC_064620.1, read as the reverse complement.
CGAAAATGTTTCTCTCTGGTTTCCTCAAGTTACTCTTTGACTTTGTGGCGGGACTGTTTTGTAAACAGTGTGATATAAGAAAGTAGTTGTTGTTGAGTTATTTCGTATTTAGTGCTTCATTTTTCGCAGTGAAAATGCCTAGAGCTAAAGCAAAAGTATTTAAAAAGCGTGTGAACTGGCAAAAGAAAAGAAATAATGATTCATTAGCAAAGCAAAGCAGTTCATCATCATCACTGTTGGAAAATGTGAATCCACTTATTACTGATTTGCCGAACGAACTTACACCAAATGAAAACAGTGCTTCTCATAAAAAACTAAGAGATTTGGAAGAGAAATATAATTTACTTGATAGAGGGAATGAAGTTTTTGAACTCATTGATACGAATATATTGTGTGAAGCTCTTGAAAACAGTTTGTGCTGCAAAAAATGTCATGGAAACGTTTCTCTGAAAGTAGAATCCCATGTTGGCCTGGCTGCCCAGTTTAATTTAATATGCAGTGTTTGTAAATACAGCTGTAAGTTTCCAAGTTCGGTTTCAGTAACTGTAAATAATGGATACAAGAAAACTGAACTTTATAGTGTAAATATTAGGTTAGTTTATGGATTGCGAGCAATTGGTAAGGGCAAAGCAGCTGGTGATATGCTATGTGGTGTTCTAAATCTTCCAAGTGCACCTTCAAAGTTTGAAGCTTACAATTATGTACTAGGATCTGCAGTTGAAGATGTAGCACAGAAGTCAATGCAGGTTGCTGTGGAAGAAGCAGTGGAAGAAAATGACGGCAGTCGTGACCTCACAGTGGCGTTTGATGGCACGTGGCAGAAAAGGGGCCACACCTCCAACAATGGTGTTGTAACAGCAACTAGTGTTGATACTGGCAAGGTTATTGATGTTGCAATAATGTCTAAATACTGTAGGTGCACAGGCAGGCTGAAAAATGAACACAGTTATGACTGTATTGCTAATTATTATGGTAGTAGTGGTGGCATGGAGGTTGCTGGGGTGAAGAAAATTTTTCATCGCTCTTCACAGTGGTATAATGTTCGCTATGTCAAATATCTGGGAGATGGTGACTCTAAAGCATTCAAAGAAGTTTTGGAAAGCAAACCATATGGGAACAGTGTAAATATAAGCAAACTTGAATGTATAGGACATGTGCAGAAGAGAATGGGTGCCAGGCTGAGAAGGTTAAAATCAGTTATGAAAGGGAAAAAACTAGATGATGGGAAAACCTTGGATGGCAGAGGAAGATTGACTGATTCCATAATAGACCACATTCAGAACTGCTATGGCCTTGCAATCAGGCAAAATACAGGCAATCTTGAAGAAATGAGGAGAGCTATATGGGCTTTATATTTCCACACCGCATCCACGGATGAGCATCCACAACATGGTTTGTGCCCCAAAGGTGAAAACAGCTGGTGTAAATACAATAGGGGACTAACAACAGGAGAGAAATACATTCACCACCACAGTCTACCATCAGCCATCATGGCAGAAATAAAGCCCATTTTCAGAGATCTGGCTGACAGAAGTCTTCTGATGAAATGTCTTCACGGAAAAACGCAGAACCCCAACGAGTGCTTGAATAGTGTGATATGGCATCGTCTCCCAAAAACAGTGTTTGTCGGAATTAATACACTACATTTTGGTGTGTATGATGCTGTGGCAACCTTCAATCTTGGAAATATAACTAAATGCCAGGTCCTTCAAAAGTTGGGTATGTGTGTTGGTTCCCGTACGGTACGTGCTATGTTCTTTTTAGATCAGCACAGACTAAGGCATGCTGATAATATAATCAAGACATTAGTGAAAAAAGCAAGACAGGTGCAGAGGGGTGCCAAAAGAAGACTTGAAGATGATTATGAAGACTGTGAAGGGGGTATTAGCTACGGATCAGGAATGTTTTAATCTTCTTTCTCCGTTTCCCGTAAGTTTACTTTTTACTTCATCTAGGAACATTATCTCAGGTACTGGTCAACCTAGAAGTCTGAAATTTTTATGACGTAGTGACATAGGTCCCTATTACATACTGAAACAACGATTTTTTAATTACTTGATTTACAAAAGACTTAGGGGTGATAGTCTAGTAAAAAGCGATGGAAAAAATTTACTTAAAAATAAATGTACAATATCTCTGTAAGAAAATACTTTGACAATAAACTGTTGTTTCAGTATTGTTGTAACATATGAATGCACATACAGTAAAATTTTTACCTCTCTGTCTCCAGTAGTTTGTGAGAAAATGTTCCCTATAGTAGGCATATATTAACATTGCGGGGATAGGTGATTCCGTATCCCCTTAAATGTACTAAAGATAATGTTAATGTGAAAAAAAGGAACTGTGCATTTTTTTTTTAAATGTATCAAACTCTCGCTTTTAACGTTTACTTTCATCTCAAGAATATGATATTAAACTTCAGCCTCTTGTCTGACAATCACATTTGCATCATATAACATAACGTTGCTAGTAAAGATGCCCATATAAAGTTAGTACACAACTCAAACACTTTTTCTCAGTTTCTCACAAATTTGTGTTGGTTGACATAAGTCCTTTTAAGAATGTTCAATTCAATTATTGTGGTCGAGTACGCGAAAGGCTATTTACAATTTGTACAGAAACCGGATGGCAGTTATGAGTCGAGGGACATGAAAGGGAAGCAGCGGTTGGGAAGGGAGTGAGACAGGGTTGTAGCCTCTCCCCGATGTTATTCAATCTGTATATTGAGCAAGCAGTAAAGGAAGCAAAAGAAAATTCGGAGTAGGTATTAAAATCCAGGAGAAGAAATAAAAACTTTGAGGTTCGCCGATGACATTGTAATTCTATCAGAGACAGCAAAGGACTTGAAAGAGCAGTTGAACGGAATGGACAGTGTCTTGAAAGGAGGATATAACATGAACATAAACAAAAGAAAAACGAGGATAATGGAATGTCGTCAAATTAAGTCGGGTGATGGTGAGGGAATTAGATTAGGAAATGAGACACTTAAAGTAGTAAAGGAGTTTTGCTATTTGGGGAGCAAAATAACTGATGATGGTCGAAGTAGAGAGGATATAAAATGTCGATTGGCAATGGCAAGGAAAGCGTTTCTGAAGAAGAGAAATTTGTTAACATCGAGTATAGATTTAAGTGTCAGGAAGTCGTTTCTGAAAGTATTCGTATGGGGTGCAGCCATGAATGGAAGTGAAACATGGACGATAAATAGTTTAGACAAGAAGAGAATAGAAGCTTTCGAAATGTGGTGCTACAGAAGAATGCTGAAGATTAGATGGGTAGATCATATAACTAATGAGGAGGTATTGAATAGAATTGGGGAGAAGAGGAGTTTGTGGCACAACTTGACAAGAAGAAGGAACCGGTTGGTAGGACATGTTCCGAGGCATCAAGGGATCACAAATTTAGTATTGGAGGGCAGCGTGGAGGGTAAAAATCGTAGAGGGAGACTAAGAGATGAATACATTAAGCAGATTCAGAAGGATGTAGGTTGCAGGTAGTACTGGGAGATGAAGAAGCTTGCACAGGATAGAGTAGCACGGAGAGCTGCATCAAACCAGTCTCAGGACTGAAGACCACAACAACAACAACGCCTCTTTTGTTAAACTATTGCAATATCCTGCTTACCTGGCAATTCCTTGCTTCAGATACTATTATAGTCTATGACATAACAGTTCTGATTTCAAATTGGGATATAATTATTAATAACGTACAGACCGATCGAACCTCTTTACCCAACTACAGCGAGGCAGACAAAGGTAGGCACGCGGAAGATCTAAGCTCAGAGACCAGAATTCTACATCCAGGTAGAACAGAGATCACTGTGCATAGAGATTACTCTGGTGGCGACCGCAAAAGATAATGTTACATGTCTATGTGAATTTGTGGTGTCTGCTATTTCGGACATTCTTCAGTGGTAAAGTGCCCAACAATTGCATCTAGGTCCCGGGGTCCCGGGTTCGATTGCCGCTTGGACAGATTCAAATGGCTCTGAGCACTATGGGACTTAACATCTGAGGTCACCAGTCGCCTAGAACTTAAAACTACTTAAACCTAACTAACCTAAGGACATCACGCACATCCATGCTCGAGGTAGGATTCGAACCTGCGACCGTAGCGGTCACGCAGTTCCAGACTGAAGCGCCTAGAACCGCACGGTCACACCAGCCGGCTGAGAAGATTCCGTCGCAACGAAAAACGCTTTTCATTTAATGATGTCCAGCCCAAATCCTGTATCATTTTTGTGACACTCTCTCCCATATTGCGCGATAATACAAAACGTGCTGCCTTCCATTGAACTTTTTCGATGTACTCCGCCAGTCCTATCTGTTAAGGATCCCACACCACGTAGCAGTAATCTAAAAGAGGACGGACAAGTTTAGTGTAGGCAGTCTCCTTAGTAGATCTGTTACATTTTCTAAGTGTCCTGACAATAAAACCCAGTCTTTGGTTAGCCTTCCCCACAACATTTTCTATGTGTTCCTTCCAATTTAAGTTGCTCGTAATTGTAATACCTAGGTATTTAGTTGAATTTACGGCTTTTAGATTAAACTGATTTATCCTGTTAACGAAGTTTAACGAGTTCCTTTTAGCACTCATGTGGATGACCTCACACTTTTCGTTATTTAGGGTCAACTGCCAATTTTCGAACCATTCAGATATCTTTCCTAAATCGTTTTGCAGTTTGTTTTGGTCTTCTGGTGACTTTATTAATCGATAAACGACAGCGTCATCTGCAAACAACCGAAGACGGCTGCTCAGATTGTGCCCCAAAATCGTTAATATATATAAGGAACAGCAAAGGGCCTGTAACACTACTTTGGGGAAAACCAGAAATCACTTCTGTTTTACTCGATGACTTTCCGTCAGTTACTACGAACTGTGACCGCTCTGACAGGAAATCACAAATCCAGTCGCATAACTGAGACGATATTCCCAAGCACACAACTTCACTACAAGCCGCTTGTGTGGTTCAGTGTCAAAAGCCTTCCGGAAATCCAGAAATACGGAATCGACCTGAAATCCCTTCTCAATAGCACTCAACACTTCATGTGAATAAAGAAATAGTTGTGTTTCACAGGAACGATGTTTTCTAAACACATTTTGACTGTGTGTCAATAGACAGTTTTCTTCGAGGTACTTAATAATGTTCGAACACAATATGTATATGTTCTAAAATCCGTCTGCATATCGACGTTAACGATATGGGCCTGTAATTACTCCTACTACCTTTCTTGAATATTGGTGTGACCTGTGCAACTTTCCAATCTTTGGTTAAGGATTTTTCGTCGAGCGAACGGTTGTATATGATTGTTAAGTATGGAGCGAATGCATCAGCATACTCCGAAAGGAACCTAATTGGTATACAGTCTGGACCAGAAGACTAGCTTTTATTGATTTAAGTTGCTTCACTACTCCGAGGATATTTACTTCTGCGTTACTCAGCTGTTCTCGATTCGATTCTGGTGTATTTACTTCGTCTTCTTTTGTGAAGGCATTTCGGAAGGCTGTGTCTAGTAACTCTGCTTTGGCAGCACTGTCTTCGATGGTATCTCCATTGCTATCGTGCAGAGAAGGCAGTGATTGTTTCTTGCCGCTAGCATACCACACTTCACCTTTTTCCCGACATTTGCCTGAAAGTGCAGGAAGCCTAGACCAGGGTGATTTAACGGGGAGCTGAGTCCCCTCCGTCAGCACCTCGCTCGGCAGCTGTACGAGAGAGAGGGGAGGAGACAGGACAGGCTGTGCGAGTAACGGCAGCCGCCGTGTGATGTCACCGCCCGGCCAGGACTGCGGCTCAGCTCAGCTGGTCTGGGCTGGAACCGCTCGCCGGCCTCGTTACCGTCTGCTTTCTGTCTCTGCCGTTCCGCATTAGCACTTTAAGGCCAGCAGCGGCGGATTACCCACCCTTAGCAATGTAGACAGCTTTCCACTACACTGATGGAAAAGAGTTGTGATGCACAACTTTTCTTCTCACCTCCAACGTGGTCCATTGACAGATCCGTAATAGCTTATCCATCAGGAAAAGTTCCAATACAATCAAGGACTTGGAACAAATCCAGCGTTATCTGCGTGACGAATATTTACCTTTCCATGAGAGTGGAATTAAAATTCAAGGTGAACGATTCACTGATGACACTGCAATCTTGAGTGAAAGTGAAGAAGAATTACGTGATCTGCTGAATGGAATGAACAGTCTAATGAGTAGTGAATATGGATTGAGAGTAAATCGAAGGAAGACGAAGTAATGAGAGAAACTTAACATCAAGATTGATGGTCACGATGTAGATGAAGTTAAGGGATTCTACTATCTAGACAGCAAAATAACCAATGACGGACGGAGCAAGGAGGACATCAAAAGCAGACTTGGACTGTCAGAAAGGGCATTCCTAGTCAAAAGATACCTACTATTACCAAACACTGACATTAATTTGAGGGGAAATTTCTGAGTATGTACGTTTAGAGCGCAGCATTGTGTGGTGGTCACTCATGGATAGTGCGAAAACCGAAACAGAAGAGAATCAAAGAGTTTGAGATATGGTGCTACACAATAATGATGAATACAGGTTCTCCACAGAATCGGCGACTAAATAAATGTCTGTGAAATCTTATAGGACTTAACTGCTAAGGTCATCAGTCCCTAAGCTTACACTACTGAAACTAAATTATCCTAAGGACGAACACACACATCCATGCCCGAAGGAGGACTCGAACCTTCGCCGGGATCAGCAGCACAGTTCATGACTGCAGCCCCCTTAGACCGCAAGGCTAATCCCGCGCGGCTCGGCGACTAAGTCGGCCGGAGTGGCCGTGCGGTTCTAGGCGCTGCAGTCTGGAGCCGAGCGACCGCTACGGTCGCAGGTTCGAATCCTGCCTCGGGCATAGATGTGTGTGATGTCCTTAGGTTAGTTAGGTTTAATTAGTTCTAGGCGACTGATGACCTCAGAAGTTAAGTCGCATAGTGCTCGCAGCCATTCGGCGACTAAAGGATCATCGGGAAAACACTGACAACAAGAGGGGGTAGGATGACAGCACAAGCCTTAACACATCAGGGAATGCTCTTCATGATACTAGGGGTAGTAGCTGTAACAGAAGACAGTGACTGGATACAGCCAGGAAATAACTGAGGACCTACCGTACAACTGCTACTCTGAGATGAAGAGGTTGCCAGGCGGCATGAAGTTAGTCAGAAAACTGATAAATAAAGAAAAGTAAAAAATAAAAATAGAAAATAGAAATAAGAAAGGCGTGCACTTACCTGGCAGGAAGACGTCGTGTAGCGGGGCGTGGAGCCCCTACCTAGTGCGCGAGATTTTCATAGCCTCTCGCTTGGTACGCGCAAACTGTTAGACCTACAGAAAATGAGCAGAACGGTTTTATAATTAAATTTTGTACTGTGATACGTTTTCGCTAAGATCCGAAGTTATTCAAGAAAAACGCACACGAGTGTCCTTCACACGCATCTCCACTCCCACACTCAGCCCACACCGGTCAGAATTTCTAATATGTTGTTCAGTGCACTCCCTCCTAGCACTGTGCAAATATTTGCGACTGCACGAATTATTTCCCATATTTGACCTTTCTTGGTCTTCATTGACTGGCCTTATTACGCCACCGGCTTAGTCGAGCACTTACAAATTGTAATATTGACGTTTGTGTAAATTTTACCTAACGATTTTGTGGATTGTAACAGCGTAAAACAAACAATTACATCGTTCTATTCATCAGACCTTCTGACTACGAAATTACTATGCTTGTAAGCGTTTAGTTTGGATCGAACTGTCACCGTAAGTCTTTTTAGCGTAACGTTTGTAAAAGTCGTTTTTCTTTCGTTACCCTCAGGGGCACGTTTAAGGTAATATGATGGTGGCGTAATAGCACAGTCAATATGGAACAAAAAATGTTGAATATCGGCAATAGTTCATGTAAGCGGAAATTTTTGTAGGGGAGTGCCACTAACAACATACTTGAAATCCTGACTGGTAAGCGGTGAGTGTGGGGTGGATGTGCTTTTGAAGGTCACTTTTGTACGGTTTTCTTCATTAATCCTAAAACTACGACCTCTAGCGAAAAGGTATAACCCAGTAAAAAATTTAACTACATTAAATTTCCTACAAAAAGGTCCTTTTCATTTTTTCTGTAGGGCTAATAGTTTGCGCGTAGCGAGCGAGAGAATATGAAACTCTCGTGCGTGGTTTATGAAGGCCAGCTATAACATTGTGGTTTGGATAAAACTACTGAGATAGGGGCACCTGACTCACCCTATATATCTCGTACATACCAGACAAATTTATTTTCAAAACGCTGAAGCGACGACATACACCTCGCGTAATGATGACGATGGTAAGATCCCAAAAATTTTGATTTATACAGAGGTATATGGACAATATTTCTTTCCAAGTACAATCCACGAATGAAGAAGAATAACTGGGAGGAGGAGGTGGGTGGAAGGTGGGGTTGGTGGTGTGGTGGTGGTGGTGGTGGTGGTGGAGGGTTGAAGACCCCGGTGTACATTGAGCCTTATACCACACGTACCACGGCGTCTTTTGGAGCACAACTACAGATGCGGTTACAACACGGAGCAGGTTAACGGGTTTCTGCTAGTCCGCCGTCGCGATTCGGATGCTGGACCCAGCTCCGCACGCCAGTGTACCACTCTTTTGCCAAATTAGTCCCTCGGCAAATGGCACGTCCTTGGAGAATGCTGGCAGGCTCACACCTTCGTTGATGACCAAATAGAGCGTCTGATTCCGCGCCAGGAGGTAATGGACCGCGACGCCTGCCGCACTTGGTATTCTGGACACAGCGATTACGCCCGCGCCAGACGTGTATTGCATCTAATTGGGAGATTGTCTGACTTTACCGCGGCTCCACACACTAAGGAAAATTCGTACTGAATAGGCTCCGACGCTCTATGGTATTTAAAAAATCCAGGAATTAATTATTCACTAAACGAAAACTATCAACAGGCAGAAGGTAGAGAGTAAGACGCTAGTTTTGTTTTCGGAAGTTCTAAGTCCCCAACCACGTCCCAAGTTAGACGATCGTAATTATAAAGAAGAAAATAAGAAGTACATTAACAGTTGAGTTAATGACAGTCTCAACAAAATACAAATGGAAATACGTAGAGGAGAAAGTAAAGCGTAATAGGAGATGACAAACCAGGATTACACTTGTAAGGCTTTAACAACTTTGTTTTAAGGCCACAAGATATATGGTGCGCATGAAAAGTTCGGTGACTGGTCTCAGAAAAAAACGAAAACAAGAGTTACAGACAAAATGCCATTACTGATTTTTACCTGTGGAACAAATTGAAGATTCAGGTGTACTCAAATAGTCTTCACACATTGGGCGATTTACAGCAGAACACTGGAAACACTACAGCTGCTGTGCCTGGCCCACAGTTTGATAAATCAAGCGCAGCACCCTATCTACTCCAAGGGTGGCCATTCTCGGCATCTTCTGTGATTTCATTCAGAAGCGCCAATCCCCCACGTCAATAGTGCTGTTAATATTTTTCGGGCCCGTTTTACGTTGTACACCCAGCAGTTCCATTTGCATCGATCGTAGCTGACCCTGTACCTATGGTGTGTTAAATAGGGCCGAGAGGAAATACGTTTCATCTTAGCAGCGTAGACCAGTCTTCTTGCTGGACATAGCATCGGAGCCTGGCACAAGAGCTCCGCCTGAAGGTATTTACACTGCAATTGTCGATCGCCTGCCGCTGTGGCCGAGCGGTTCTGGGCGCTTCATTCCGGAACCGCGCAGCTGCTACGGTCGCAGGTTCAAATCCTGCCTTGGGCATGGACGTGTGTGATGTCCTTAGGTTAGTTAGGTCTAAGTAGTTCTAAGTCTAGGAGACTGATGACCGCCAATAACCTTGTGTCGATATCTTGAAGCAGCCAAGAAATTAAAAGGTATTACTACTTTCATCAGTCATTCTGTAATGGCTGCCGAGTCCACCATCTTTGACGGTGTAAGGATCAGTGACTAGTATGCATCATCTATTTTTTTTATTGCGTTTGACAATTGTTTGTCTTCTATAAATTGATCCACTGACTACAAAGATATGTTATACTGTGCGATGGGACGTGTTCAGGAATATCGAATTGGACTTATTACTGTGAAATAGGCGTAGCAGCTCTACTGGACGGACAGGAGCAATAATTTTTTCAGTGTTCTACCGTAGATCTTCCAGTATATGAGCATAATGTGCATTAAGGCGATCCTTCAATTTGCTCCCACAGGGAGAGAGCTCAGGCGATCGAGGTGGCACTGCCTCTGCTGACTGTCCTCTCCTCACCGAATAGCACTTGCACTCGTGACACGGTTGTGAAGTCGGTATGTGCTGTAGCGATGTCTCCCTGGAAATATCCATACAGTTGTTCATCTTCTGTGAGCTAATCCACTGAGTAACAAAGGGATGTTATATTATGTGATGGGATGTGGTCACTATTACCGAATATTGACTTATTACGCTTGTAATAAATTCAGGTGCTTCGACTTGACTGTAACTGGCTAACAGCGTAGTGTATACAGCGACTGTGATAAAAAAGAAACAGAAAATGAATTTAAAGGCTGTGCGCACCGATTCCTTCTCTTTGAGTGTACTCACATTGACACAGGCTGCTGGCAAAACTCACCCAGCACCAATCTCGCAGAGGGATACCCAACATGAAGCGGAGTCAGCAACTCACCTAGAAAGAAACAAAGCATCATTAATTATTATTTGCTGTCAAGTTACATAAAATAAGCGCAGCAGAAATTCGTAGATTTGAAAAGGGTCAATTATTTTATTACCAGTACAAAAAAAAAGAAAGTCAGGTGTAAAACAATATCCCAACTTCCACTTTGAAACTTAACTGGGCTGAATACTTCCACTTGCTATAATTGCCCTTCTTCATTCTTTCCTTTTCTGTTCTCTATTCTACATATAACAGATGTATTTTGACTATATGAAACCTCCAGATTCATAGGTTCTGCTAATAAGAATAGTGTAGATAACTCACGCAGAAACATTTTATTTAGAGAAATATTCTAAATATTCGATTCATTACAACCATGTGCACCTCAAAAATTCGACTCCGCTAATATTTATTTGTTTTAGGATTCAAGTACCATATTTGAGAGCGCTTATTCTCGTCTTTCCAAACAAGGTCTTGTCTTTTCTGAAAACTGTAATTCAAAATTTGTCTTTACTAAAAATTGTCGATTTCTTAAAAGAGAATACTTACAAAATTTCAGTGTTACTGTCACGAAGCCCTAATTTCCCTGATAATAAAAACGTAAAACTTTCCTAGAGTAACATATGAGTTAGTGAAAAATTCAAATTAGAAAACTTAACTTTGCAGAAAAATTTTGAGGGGTTCGAATGATCAAAGAGCCGTCTCATAAAACAATATCAATCCTTTTCACCAGTTTAACAAGCTATAGCTCATAGTTAAACAAAATTAATTCGGCAGAATGTCAAAGTTTCATTAAAGCAGATTTCTTTCTCTTTGTCAGAATTGCGAATCGTAAACCAAAATTACTGTCTAAAGGAAAGTATCTGCGTGAGACAATCAAGTGGGAACATGCAGTATTTAGCATGTCTAGAGCGAAAGTCTTGTTTATTGCCGTTGTCAGAATTCGCGAGTTTTCATATTTTGTGAGGAAATGGGTGAAGAAAGCACGGTCACTTCTTCCGATTCCTCTTAATCTACTGCCTTCACTGCTGGTGACTTCTTATTTCTTAACCTAAACTGCATCCTCACAGAAAAAGCTGCGACGCAAATGAAAATTTTTAGGCATGTGTCTGATCCCTGGAGAAGAAGTTAAGATCTGTTTCCGGAAGCCGCCAAGATTTTTTTAAGCTGCTATATAAATATTGGCATTTGGTGTACCTATCATGCAGCCAATACCATATTACATAACTGGTACATAGTGGTTAAAACAAATTTGTGTGGGTCCGTCCAGAGTACAAAATAGCTGATAACAGACCACAACAAGTAATAAATACAGCTCTCACAACAAATATGGAGGATCTTTATGTTAAACGGGGAAAACTGTAGTAAACGTTCCGTGAAAGGAGAAGGAGCATGATATGGACATATGGCCAGAAATGCGTTCCTAGGGACATACACCCACTAGAAGGTGGAGAGAAAATATCTTTAACAGTGTAAGCTACAATGATTGTAAGCTACAATGATTGAAACATACATGAGAATGCACCCGGCTGGTTTTAATGTTCTGTCTGTTCTAAGGTTTTATTGATATGGTGGCAGCAAATCATCAGCATCTGGATTGCTGGCGACTATCTCATGGGACCGGTCATGGTTCCACAACGTCTCGCATGAGGAAGACATCTGCACTTCCTACATATAACATATAGCCCTGCCCCCTATCTCCCCCCCCCCCCCCCCCCGTTGGAAGAAAGGCCTTTGGTGGTACGAAGGGTAATGTGGCTGCTACACGGTGATGCTCCAACTCACTTAGGCATTTCCGTGTAGAGGCTTAGACATTTCCGTGTAAAAGCATCTCGACGACATCCACCCATACCACACGCTGAAGCTGAAACGGCGCTGATGGTTTGCTGAACCATACCACTAAAAGATAGTACAGAGAATATTCTGGCTTACCTGGTGTGTTTCCATGTGTGCTTTAAATCATTGAAACCTATGCTGCCAAAGGTCTTTTATCTCCACCGTCAAGTGGGTGTATCTACATTGGAACGCATTTCCGGCCGCGTTGGGCCGCGTTTGGGTGGAGTGGGACGACAGCTGGGCAACGAAAGGGTGGGGTGGAGCCTGCATTTTGGGGGATAGGTGGGGTCGAGAACAGTAGGTTGCGGTTGGAAGACGGGACAAGTTCATAGTCTGGGAAGGAAAGGTGACTGAAATTCCCTTGGGTAAAGATACAATGCTTCCAGCGCATTTCGCACCATGTCCTAAATACTACACTCCTGGAAATGGAAAAAAGAACACATTGACACCGGTGTGTCAGACCCACCATACTTGCTCAGGACACTGCGAGAGGGCTGTACAAGCAATGATCACACGCACGGCACAGCGGACACTCCAGGAACCGCGGTGTTGGCCGTCGAATGGCGCTAGCTGCGCAGCATTTGTGCACCGCCGCCGTCAGTGTCAGCCGGTTTGCCGTGGCATACGGAGCTCCATCGCAGTCTTTAACACTGGTAGCATGCCGCGACAGCGTGGACGTGAACCGTATGTGCAGTTGACGGACTTTGAGCGAGGGCGTATAGTGGGCATGCGGGAGGCCGGGTGGACGTACCGCCGAATTGCTCAACACGTGGGGCGTGAGGTCTCCACAGTACATCGATGTTGTCGTCAGTGGTCGGCGGAAGGTGCACGTGCACGTGCCCGTCGACCTGGGACCGGACCGCAGCGACGCACGGATGCACGCCAAGACCGTAGGATCCTACGCAGTGCTGTAGGGGACCGCACCGCCACTTCCCAGCAAATTAGGGACACTGTTGCTCCTGGGGTATCGGCGAGGACCATTCGCAACCGTCTCCATGAAGCTGGGCTACGGTCCCGCACACCGTTAGGCCGTCTTCCGCTCACGCCCCAACATCGTGCAGCCCGCCTCCAGTGGTGTCGCGACAGGCGTGAATGGAGGGACGAATGGAGACGTGTCGTCTTCAGCGATGAGAGTCGCTTCTGCCTTGGTGCCAATGATGGTCGTATGCGTGTTTGGCGCCGTGCAGGTGAGCGCCACAATCAGGACTGCATACGACCGAGGCACACAGGGCCAACACCCGGCATCATGGTGTGGGGAGCGATCTCCTACACTGGCCGTACACCACTGGTGATCGTCGAGGGGACACTGAATAGTGCACGGTACATCCAAACCGTCATCGAACCCATCGTTCTACCATTCCTAGACCGGCAAGGGAACTTGCTGTTCCAACAGGACAACGCACGTCCGCATGTATCCCGTGCCACCCAACGTGCTCTGGAAGGTGTAAGTCAACTACCCTGGCCAGCAAGATCTCCGTATCTGTCCCCCATTAAGCATGTTTGGGACTGGATGAAGCGTCGTCTCACGCGGTCTGCACGTCCGGCACGAACGCTGGGTGGAAATGGCATGGCATGGCATGGCATGGCAAGCCGTTCCACAGGACTACATCCAGCATCTCTACGATCGTCTCCATGGGAGAATAGCAGCCTGCATTGCTGCGAAAGGTGGATATACACTGTACTAGTGCCGACATTGTGCATGTTCTGTTGCCTGTGTCTATGTGCCTGTGGTTCTGTCAGTGTGATCATGTGATGTATCTGACCCCAGGAATGTGTCAATAAAGTTTCCCCTTCCTGGGACAATGAATTCACGGTGTTCTTATTTCAATTTCCATGAGTGTATTTTAAAATTACAAATAATACTTTACCACAGACCTAATTCTAATTTTTCGAGTTCCATTTTTATTCTGTTATCAACTCAAGCTGTATTAGCTTATGCAGAATTCTACTATCACTGTAAATGATTTTGTAACACACGATTGTGAACTGCGCGTGTAGGGAGCAACTGTTAACGCTCAAGCCGCTTCAGTTGCTTGCGCCGCAGCTGCATGCATGGTATGCCGATAGTGACCCTACACTACGATTCAGTTATATTGATTTACCAAATTTTTATTATACTTTTCATATTTCGACGATCTGCATCTTGGCTACAAGTTCTTTATATTTTATATATTATTTTAAGACGTTGTCTCTTAGCTGCTTTTCATGTAACTTAGGTAAATACTACTTCCCGTACTGTTGTATACTATTGAAAGGCTACCACTGATGAATTTAAATATTCTTTTGTCTTTTCTAGCGCATCTGATGACAATCGTATACCTCTAAACCTATCATAAAATAAGAGAAAGAATTTAACCATCAAAGATTCATATTCTTCAAGTTCTGTACATCAAGTCGCTGACTTTTTCACTTTCATAAGTCGTATTTCATCTTTGTGGAGCGATAGTAAGTGCTTTATGGAAATTCGTGGGCTCTGGAAATTTTATCAAGTGAGCTACAAAAAACTCTCACCGACCGCGCCAACTCTGAAGCCTCAACACTGATACGAGCGAAAACAGATCCACATTAGTCTCTATTTCCTGCAACATATCGGGGCAATTCTTCACCGTTCAGAGTCTCAGTGAAAACCATCTGTCTTACCTTCCGCATTAAAAACTGAAATTACATCAAAATTTCACTTACGAAGATTTGGTTAATCTCCCTGATCTAGAATTTTTTCCGTATGTTTACATGTCTCTCTCTGTAAATGTACTTACTGGCTCCACATTTTTTACATTATTTCATTTCATTCTTAAATCTTTCCTGAAACATCCGTAACTTCCCACGTCTGACACCGGTTTAACTGAGTTATTTTTATTTACATCATTTCTGATGTCGAACAGATAACTAAATACAAACGATAGTCCTTGTGGGGTTTCTTAGCCAGTCAACAATACAACGCTTTTTTGCAGCTTGGACAATGCATTTTTGCAGCTTGAAAATTTCTTATTGTTTCTTTGGCATAATACATAACATATGTAATAATAAGGTACGTATACCACATGGACAACACACAGATATCCGATATGTGTATGATGATATGTGAAGTAGGAATAATATCTCCGTCCTTTATAGAACTTGATAACGGAATCATGTCTTCCCGAAGCATGACTTTCGTCCCACTGAACAACTGGTATATTTTAATCTCCCTACGAACACGGAGATACAGTATAACAGATAACAGACTTAAGCAATAAACAACGGACGTGAGAAAACTGTGACAGCTGTTTTTATACTTGTACAACTTTACAGTTCCTCTGGAATACATATCATCCTAGCGAACACGCAATTTACATCCTCGAATTTTTAAACAGTTCTACGCCTGACAAGAGGAAGAAAAAAGTGCTCCTGTTGAGATTAAACGATTCTAAACGGGCCAATCAGATCAAACCAAAAAAATTCTTTTTGCTCAGTTATGCTGAACGCCGTAGTCTTATCGTGAAAACATCGGGATAAAATAACAACGAGTGTTTCGTATTAATACATAATTTAACTATTAATCCCTTTAATACAATGGTTATACAGAGTGGTACGGAATAGATAGTTCACAAATTTCGATTGCCGCTGGCTACTGTATGCCCAGTGGGCCACCTACACAATCGCCTGGCGCCGTTTTTATAATTTCCTTTTAGATGCTGCTGTAGCTTTCACATTCGCTCGGGGCACTGGACTTTTTAGGCTTCTTGGATTCCTTTCGACAAGAGCTTTCTCTTACTTGCGTTTTCTGTAATGTCGAGCATATTTAGGAGTCGTACAACAGGTTGTAATTTTCAATTTTCTCGCGAATATTTTTATTGTCTTACTATGGGTCCCAGTTGTGCTTCGCAAGTTCCTCACAGTGATACCAGAATCAGTGTCTTAACTAAACGAGTTTCCACGCTGCGACAGTTTATGACTTTACATAACTCTAATTAGTAACAACCACGCGCATGCGCCTACACTGGTACGATAACGTCACATCAAAACGAATACTGTGCAACAAACACGTACAGGCCTGGTCTATCCATTATGGGCTCAACCAGTGTTCACATATTACTAAACCCGTATCAAATCTGACGGCGTCCTTTCTCCCAGAAGTCTTACCCCTGTAAAGCCTACAGGAGAGCTTAAATGAAATTCGAAGAGCTGGACAGAGATGCTGACAGAACGGAATCTGGGTCGCCAGTTCATTAGTGTGCCTGGACAGCCCAGCCGGGTAAACACATTCCTCTGTAACGACAATGTTCCCGTGTCGAGTTTTTGCACAACATACAGTTTTAATCCGTTAAGTGTCAAAACATAGTGAAAGAATACTTCTGGGAATATAAATACTTAACAAGACCGTTCTAAGAATTGGTTCAAAATGGTTCAAATGGCTTTGAGCACTATGCGACTTAACTTCTGAGGTCATCAGTCGCCTAGAACTTAGAACTAATTAAACCTAACTAACCTAAGGACATCACACACATCCATGCCCGAGGCAGGATTCGAACCTGCGACCGGAGCGG
Organism: Schistocerca nitens; assembly: GCF_023898315.1. NCBI lineage: Eukaryota > Metazoa > Arthropoda > Insecta > Orthoptera > Acrididae > Schistocerca > Schistocerca nitens. The sequence continues at coordinate 99,539,709 of NC_064620.1, read as the reverse complement.
TCGCTCGGTTCCAGACTGCAGCGCCCAGAACCGCTTTTTTTGTCTTTTTTACCCGGGCTCTCATGCTTACAGTGCAGACGCTCTATCCATCTTTTTTTTTTTAAGTAGGTCAGGGGGCAGAGTGGGCAGGGGTCGTACTTGGAGGCCTGGCCAAGGTGTCCCCGTCTCCTCACAGGATAAGGGAGAGGCAGCAGGAAGGAAACATTGACATTGTAATTTTTTTTAGTAACAATAATATTTTATTTATTCGTTTAATTTTAATGTCCCAAAAGAAAAATCATATATAAAAAAGAAGGGAAATAAATATAGGGCCGAAGTGACATCCTCGTCACTTCACTGGGAGTAACATCCTATCCCTCGAAACAACGTAAACCTGGGACTCCCCATCGCTTCGGGGGGTTATGAAACATTCTGCCTAGAAAGTTCGCAAAATGCGTTTTATATTTAGAGTGGCGTCTGATGATTTCGTGTTGTTCTGGTAGATAATGCCAATAGTCCATGCCCGATATCAAGGTCCGCGAGAGCACGTAGTGCGATGCGTGTCCTCCAATCCATCGGATTGCGGATGTTTTTTGCGAGGGGAAAAAGACAGGGTCAGGAAAAAATAAAGTGTCCGTCGTGATCGTGGATTCGTCGGTGCGTCGGAGGAGGGCTATGATGCGTTGCGTCAGCCGCCAAACATCCTTTGCCTCATCGCACTGCTGAGAATGTTCGTCGGTGTCCTGCATGCCACATATATTTGTCTTTCGGTTGATTAATGTATACCATGACGATCGCGCTGCTGTGGTGAGGAATGGTGTATGGACAGCTCGCCAAATCTGTCGCCAGTTTCGTGTTGGGTATTTAAGTTCGACAACATTGCTGCCATGATGACGCCGCAAGTATCGATATATCTCACGGGTAGGGGGGATTCTGGTAGAAGGTATCTGTAACTGAACATAACTAAAATCAACAAAAAATCGCGCGTCGTGAGAAAACGAGGGCGAGATTGTGCCTACCGCCACCGGTGGTTCAAAGGACGTGGGAAGAAGCACGTCCAGGATGGCCGACGTGATGGCGTGTTGTCGTTGGTTCCAAGTTCGTAGCGTCGCTCGCAGGTATAGAGCTAGAGCCTTGTTCCGCATATCCGTGAGGTTAAGTCCTCCAGAATGATGTGGGAGAGTTAAAGTCTCGTATTTGATCTTAAACAACATTCCCTGGCTGACATAGTATCCAAAGGCCGCCATTAATTTGTCAGCAATACCATGTGGCATTGGCAGTACCTGTGCCAAGTGCGGCAGTCGCGAGGCCAGGTGAACATTAGTGTAGTCCACCCTTTGGAGCAGGTCGTGCGTTCGAAGTGAATTGTTGCGTATGTGCAGTCGGACGTTCTGGAGGAGACGTCGATAGCTCGCCGCCGCTGATTGCCGTAGCGATCGGGTGAACAAGATACCTAAGCATCGCAAGATGTCCACCGTCGTAAACGGACTGCGCAGAGCGTCCAGCCCTCGACCGATGTGCATGATCTTGGTTTTATTCATGTTGACCCTGCTTCCCGCAGCTACTCCGTACGTAGTAAGCAGGGTAACCACCTGACTTACTTCGTTGTCCGATCGGACGAGTATTATCAAGTCGTCGGCATATGCACGACACGTGAAGGAGCTCGCACGGAGTCGGACGCCTGTTAGAGTCCGTCTAAGAGTCTGCAGCAATGGTTCGAGCGCTATTGTAAACAGTATCATCGACAAGGGACATCCTTGCCTAACTGAGCTGCAAACAGGAATCGTTCCTACCTCCCTGCCATTGACTCTCACCGTCGAAGAAGCGCCGCGAAGGAGGCGCATGATGACAGTAATAAAATCCTGTGGTATCGCCATTCGTCGCATGGTCGAGTCAAGGAAATCATGGTTGATCCTGTCAAAGGCACGATCAAAATCCACCGATACGAACGCCGCTCGCATGCGACAAACTTCCGTCAGGGAAATTACGTCACGGTATTCGCCGAGGATAGAATGTATGTTGCTCCGAACCCCTAGACAAGCCTGGTCTGGTGGTATTGTCTTGGATATTACAGTCTTGAGCCTCGCCGCCAACATTCGCGCAAAGATCTTATAGTCAGTATTGAGCATCGTGAGCGATCTAAATTGATGGGCGCTGACACTCGCTGTCGATTTCGGTATTGGTATAAGCAGTCCCGCCATGAACTGCGACGGAACGTCCGTGTCAGGGCTCAATAACTCATTATACATCAATACCAACTGGGACATCATTAAATCCGCAAATGCGCGGTAAAATTCGAGTGTCAACCCATCTGGCCCAGGGGATTTATGCACCGCACCCTTCGCGAGTGCGCCCCGAATGTCATCTTCCGTTAGGGGTTCCAATAGCGCCTCTGCATCCGGACCATCCACTTCCGTTTGCATCTGTCGCAAAATTTCTTCTCCTGTCCGATTGTCCGTCGGCGCCCCAGTGAAAAGGAGGCGGTAATGCTCCAGAAACTCAGCAGCAATGGCCTGTTGTGACGTCAAGGGCCGACCATCGTCATCATGGAGGACTGTGATTAGGGATCGGCGATTACGCGCATGTCCCTTGGACACATGATGCGTGCCAATACGTTCTCCATCGACGTTGTCCAAGCACCGAGCACGGATCGAAAGTCCCTCCAGTCGACGTCACGTGATCGATAAAATGCAGGCCTGAATGCGATGGACTTCCGCTTGACGCTCGGGCGATGGGGCCCTGGAGGACAGGTCGCGGTGCACCATGTAGTAATAATGAAGTGTATCTCGCAGCCATTTCGCTTTTTCCTTGTCATACGTTATGAGAGCTCTTCGTATCGCCGGTTTTTTTGCACACTGCAGCCACCACGAAAGAACCGTACGGTGCAGCGGCAGACGGCGAGTGCAAGTCCGCCATGTTTCTTCGATCCGCTGGCGACACTCGAGATCCACCAATAAGGAGGAATTAAGTTTCCAGGAACTACGACTCCGCCAGACCCGCTGCCGTGGGAAGGTTAACGTGCATAAATATGCAAGGTGATCCGTAAAAGCTGTGGGCCAACGTTCAGCAGCCATCACGTGATCTCTTAATCCGTCAGAAACATAAATCCGATCCAGCCTGCTCGCCGAGTGGCTAGTAAAATACGTGTAGCCCTCTCGCTGCCCATGGATCTTTTCCCACGTGTCCATAAGGGCCATGTCCCGGCAGATCGTGTTCAATGCGTGGCAGGAGCTGAAATTAGGAGTTTGATCCTTCGGTGTGAGTACACAGTTAAAATCCCCCCCTAACAAGATGTGGTCATACCTCCCACGGAATAGGGGGGCAATCTCCTCCGAGTAGAATCGTGCACGCGCCTGTCGATTGTCAGATCCGGAGGGTGCATAGATGTTGACAATACGAATGCCGTTCACGGTCATAGCCAAACCCCGAGCCGAAGGAAGGTAATCGAGGTCACACATCGGAATCCCTTCCCGGACTAGTATCGCTGTGCCAAGTCCTCCATCTGGAGTCGGCGCTAGGTAAGTGTTGTATCCATGCACGTCGGGAAAAGCAGCATTGAAGGTTTCCTGCATCAGCAGAATATCAACGTCTGTGGCGTAAATCATGTCCCGGAGAAGTTGTATCTTTGCAAGCGAACGTGCGGTGTTAATGTTCACTGTGCCCACCTTATATGCTTGGTTCGGTGTCGTTGTCATGCTCGTGTCATGTCATTGAGAACTCCAAGGGCTTTAGTCCACTATTCGTGCTCAGAAGGGTGCCCGCCAACGGGCTGCCCTCCTTTGTTGTCGTTCCGTGGTGTGCATCCTGTAGGTGAGTGGTCATCATTTGGGGATGTCTTCGACTGGTTCCGCCCAGTCGCAGTGGTCATCCATCCGAGAAACGTCCTCTGATGTATTTCGACGTGGCTGCCGGGACATTGGTGTCCCTGACTCCTTCGTCGGCAGCGCTGGGTCAGTCGGTGTCAATGTAGAGGGACCATCTAAAAGGCAGGACATCCGGTCACCATCTGACGGAATCCTGTCAGCGTCCTCTAAAGGCACGTGTTCTGTGTCAGACAGTTCTTCGGCTAGGATACCTTCCGTGTCCCCTGGGCTAGGGGGGGACTTGTCACCGGAACTATGGCGACGCTTTTTGCGACGCTTCGGCGATCGCTGTTTGCGTGCCCTGCCCTCTGCTGCCTCACTGTGTTCGTCGATCGTTCGTTGGTCCGTTTCCGGCGCCACGATCTCGACCTCTACTTCCACGTCGCGTGCTACATGTGAGTTTTCGGAAGGTTCCTGCCTCAACTGACGTGACGTGGGTGTAGGGACATTCTCCGAGTCACCTCCATGCTCCCGTAACTCGGTCTGCTCTTGCATAAACACGTCCTTGTCACGCTCCGAACTAGGCAACACCTCCCGGCGGGCCACCGACACGTACGTCATCGGCAGTTGCGTGGGAACTTCTCGCTGTGACGCTTCTCCATGTGGCAGTTGCACGACGCGGCGTTGTGTGCACTCCGAACGGATATGTCCTTCTCCACCACAGCCAGAACAGGTGCGTGGCTGGCCATCGTAGATCACAATAGCTCGACATCCGCCAATGTATAAATAAGACGGGATATGTTTAGTAAGGACGATCCGCACCTGTCGCACGCCGTTTAACACAGGATAGGTACTAAAACTTGCCCAGCGTTCAGGCGTATGACTAAGTACCGTTCCATATGGTCGCAGCGATTCAGTAACCATCGAGCAGCTTCATCGGTCATTTTTACGTACATTGTACTGCTTACAATGGACAGGTGTATTCCAATTATGTCTGCAGCAGGTAAACGAACTTCTTCCCTCAAAAAACGCTCTATTTCGAAAGCTTTGGGTCTGGCAAATTCGTTGTCGAACGTAAATTGGAGCGTAGTCTTTCGAAAATTGTGTGCCATGGCGATCGAGTCAGACAACAACACGCGCGAGTACCGGCGGTTTAAACACTTCCTCGTCCACGTGCGCCCGCGGCCGGGGCAGCAGATCCGTGCCGCGCCACTGCCTAAAGCAGACTAACCGCTCGGCCATTTCGGCCGGCAAGAATTGGTACTGTGCATCTTGTTGAGAGTACTGTGTGCGTCAATGGGGCATTTTCACGGGGATCTGAACTCCCGATAATACAGAGGACAACGTAAGTTGAAGAGAGAACGAGAGAGAGAGAGAGAGAGACAGACAGGCAGACAGACAGACAGACAGACAGCTGATAGGAAACCTTCGAAACCAGTCCGGCTCGCCAGCTGGTGTCTCCCCTGCAGCGGCTGCAACACTGCGTCGCACTTTTGCCTCCTGCCCGTATGCCAGCACCGGTATGGGTATACGCTATTGAAAAGTCTGCCTGCTGCCCTTCCTCACAGAACCGATTACATTTGTTCAGAGTATAGGAGTCCTTTAAAAGAAGCATTACCTCTGCTTAAGTCTACAGAGAATAGCTGTAAATACGATTTTTGGTTAGGCTTTACTGTGACTGTCTTTGGTATTTAATGAAATAGGTTTACTGTCACCAGTCACCCCTTAGTTATTTCCACAACGCTTTTCTATGGTTTAAACCTCCATCATCATGTGAATTTCTGTGCATTGGTTCAAATGACTCTGAGCACTATGGGACTAAACATCTGAATTCATCAGTCCCCTAGAACTTAGAACTATTTAAATCTAACTAACCTAAGGACATCATACACATCCATGCCCGAGGCAGGATTCGAACCTGCGACCGTAGCGGTCGCTCGGTTCTACACTGAAGCGCCTAGAACCGCTCGGCCACACCGGCAGTCCTTCTGTGCATTAATATCACATTTATATGTTACGACTGTGGACTCACTTATGGCTCTGTCTCCACTAGCCACAGGCGCCTTTCTCTGTCCTGTTACGTCACTTACACCATCACGCTGTACGTCCGGCGCTGAGTCATTTCCTGGAATTCGAATAGCTATTCTTCCAGCTGTCTGGCTTGGTGGACGCGCACACACGCACCGTCCTTAAACCTCCGTTAGTTGCGTAGATTATAAGTGTAGCCCGTGCGAGCACTAATGACTGCCTTTCTGCTCTATACGAACCCAAGTATATCTCGGACCTAATAGCTTCGTGTATTGGGGGGGGGGGGTTGAAGCAGTGTATTTCTGAACTTCAGTGAGTTAAGGCAAAAGTTTAAATTTAGTTGCCGACCGATGTGGCCGAGCGGTTCCTAGGCGCTACAGTCTGGAACCGCTCGACCGCTACGGTCGCAGGTTCGAATCCTGCTCCGGGCATGGATGTGTGTGATGTCCTTAGGTTAGTTAGGTTTAAGTAGTTCTAAGTTCTAGGGGACTGATGACCTCAGATGTTAAGTCCCGTAGTACTCAGAGCCATTTGAATTAAATTTAGTTTTTAAGCAGGATACTTCTGCAGTTCACGCACCTAAATTTGTCCGTCTTTTGGGGGCGTCTGACGGAAGATGGATTCTCCTGAGCCTAACGCAGGAATAACAGCAAGAATCACGCTGTTAAGCGTACGCCGTGGTTCGTGAAATCTCTGTACTTTTCTTACTGAGTTTCATTTGATGCTTTCGCCGTAAGCTGTCCTGATTCATTCTGGTGGTCGTCATTTTGCCGATGTCTTATGTGGACCAGTATCCCGGTAACAAAAACGTTCCCAAATTACACCATTGACTCTGTTATAAGAGCTATTCGTGAGGGATTTTGTTTATGTGAGCTACTGGTGCATGTATTTCTCTAAGTTATAGATCTTTTTTAATTTGTCGCCAGTTTACGTTAATGTGCGGAGATTTGCCTTTACTTCCACAGTTAGTGCGTGTGTTTTTTAAGTATCTTTAATATTTTTTAATCATTATTCGTAAGGGTCGATCCAAAAGGACTTCACTTGCACTACTGGTGCGTGCACCTTCTGGGTGTAGACATTTGTAGCATTTTTCATTGTCATTTTACTTTATTTAGAAAAATTAGATCTACCTGCACTGCCAGAAAGTACATTTTACACGTTCAACTATCCTTAACTTTGTATTATCAGTTAATGTTGAAAGGCCTAGATGTGTGTCGTAGAACACGTATTGACGAAAAATGTCGCAACACCAAGAAGGAGCTGTGCGACATAAACAAAAGTTGGCAGGCGTATTCCTACATCTGAAAGACGATGTCGCCAAGAGTGGCGCTCGTAGCGCCACTACGAGGATGTAAACCAGGTTTGCTTTAAATACAAGCTGTAACGGTCGTGAGCGTTAGTGACCTCTGGGATTGGACGTGGTGAGTTGATGTTAGTCAAAAATACCGTTAAGGCGACAAAGACACCGTTATCAACACCTCACTGAGTTTGAACGGCGTCGTGTAATAGGGCTACGAGAAGCTGCATGTTCCTTCTGTGATATTGCAGAAAGACTTGGCAGGAGTGTAGCCACTGATTGCTGGCAGCAGTGGTCACGAGAACATACAGTCGCAAGAAGAGCGGGCTCCAGAAGGCCACGTGACACTACCGAGAGGGAAGACCATCGTGTTCGGCGTACGGCTCCGGCGCATCACACTGCATCTGTAGCAGCAGTTTGAAAATCAGTTGGCGACACAATGAACTGTTACAAATCGTTTACTTCAAGGACAGTTCTCAGCCAGACGCCACACAGCGTGCAGTCCAATGAATCCAAATCACCGCCATTTCCAACTTCAGTGGCGTCAATCGAGAACTCATTGGAGACCAGGGCGCAGTTCTGTTGAAAGCTGGTTCTGCCTTCGTGCCAGTGATGGCCGTGTCTTGGTTATAAAGAGGTCCCTTGAGGGCCTGCAACCGACCTGTCTACGTGCTAGACACACTGGACCTTCAACGGGAATTATGGTCTGAGGTGTGATTTCGTATCTCAGCAGGTGCACTCTCGTGGTTGTTCTTGGCACACTGACTGCAAATTTGTACGCCAATCTGGTGATTTTACCTGATGTGTTGCGCAGTTTGGACTCGCATTAGGGAGGATGATGGTTCAAACCCGTGTCCTGTCATCCTGATTTATGTTTTCCGCGATTTCCCTAAACCGAGTCAGGCAAACGCCGGGATGGTTCCTTTGAAAGGGCACGGCCGATTTCCTTCCCCATCCGCCCCCAATCCGAGATTGTGCACCGTTTTTAATGACCTCGTTGTCGACAGGAGGTTAAACACTAATCTCCTTCTTCTCCTGATCTGTTGCCATTCATTAACAGCATTCCTGGGGTGTTTTCCAACAGGATAACGCACGCCCTCATCTGTAATGGCTTATCTCGCGCTTGCATCAATCTGTAAATATTAATCACTTAAATATGTTACCTTGACAAATGTATTTTCGAAATTTCATTACTCTTCATTAATTATTTTTTGGTGATGCGACTTTTTTCCATGAGTTTATTTGTGTAAACTCTACTCTGTTAAGGCCAACGGCCTTAACGGTGTGGTAAACCGGTTCACGTCAGATCACTGAAGTTAAGCACTGTCGGGCTTTGGACTTAGGTGGGTGGCCATTCGGGTCTACCGAGAGCTGTTGGCAAGCGGTGTGCACTCAGCTCTTGTGAGGCCAATTGACGAGCTACTTGACTGAGAAATAGCGAGTCCGGTCACGTAAACTGGCCAACGTGCCCATCCATATCAGCAACCAGTGATGCCTATCGGCTGAGGTTGACAAGGCGGTCGGTCGGTACCACTGCGCGTTTCGAGACCTGTTCGGACGGAGAGAAGAGTTTACTCTGTTAAAGAACTGTCGAGTCGTAACGACTCAATCGTCTGCACTTATTTCCTCTGTCATGTTTTGGCTTATGTGCTATTTTCCACTTATTAGTATTTTTCTGTGTGTATATTTTAGAATCTCTAATGAAATGAGCAATCGTTCGGAGTGTGAGACTAAGGTAAAGCTGGTTAATGTATTTTGGTTAATACATGCGTTTCAATCCCATTATTTTGGGTTTGTCCTTGCTTGCCCTTATGAATAATATTGTACTTGTTGATTTGATAATGCTCACTTCCTTATTTAAAGCCAGTATATGGTGTGTGTTCTTTTTAAAGAGGGCATAACGGAAAGTAAAACCTACGAATTTTTTATGTGAAAACTATTAAAGCTTTTTAAATAATGTTTGCAGCCCAAAGTGTAGCCTGCAATATGATGGTGCGTGACGCAGCTACGTCGGTGCGTGAGGAACAGCGTGCTGTATCGACTATCGAATTCGAAGAGTTCGTCCACGCGTGGAGCATCCTCTCTTTCAGCATGATAATGGCAGACCACCCACGAGTACTGTGACGTGTGCAACAATCCGACGCCTTGGGTTGACTGTCATCGATCATCCTTCATACAGTCACATACACTCACGATTTGGCAACATCCGGTTTTCATCTGTTTCCAAAACTTAAAGAAGACAGTAGAGGATTTCAGTATGATAGTGGTGAAGCAGTGCAAGCAGAGGTGAGATGGTTGCTCCGTCAACAAAGTGAAACATTCTGCAGTGACGGTACCACCAAACTGGTCTCTTGTTGGGAGAAATGTTTTTGTCGCTATGGTGAGTACGTAGACATGAAGAATAGATGTTGATAACGTTTGTTTTATTGAAAATTCTTTAGGAGTTTTCGCATTAAAAATTCGGAAACATTTCTTTTACAACCCTTCTTATACACTGTTAGCTTCAAAATACCTTTTACGAGTAAAGTGTACGCATTTTGTGGTCTTTCTAACATTGAATTTTGAGTAAAAAAGCTAATAAGTTCCAATAAGGTCCTCTGAGGCGATTTTGTATTTGAACCAGCTTCGATTGATTTTTAAAACTCTGTTTATTATTACAGAAATTGTAATTTTAAATGTAGCCTCTCCTACATAAGTGTATTTAAGAACGATTTTCCTTGTGCTCAGCACGTTCTCACTCTCAGACCCTAGCTCCATTCATTAAAAAATAGCTGGAAACCATACGTGGTATTGTTAAAAGGCTGAGGTCTTTGGGGATATCAACAGAAGCTATATGTAAAGTTTCGACCACACAGTGCAGCTGCGCCTCCGTAAATCCGTCGGCACACAGACGGTGCATTCGAACGTTGAGCTTGCCGAGTTTCTGACGTAGCAGCATGGAAAAAGCAAGCTGGCGTGTCTTTTCTAAGTTGAAGAGCAAAATATGGCATATCAGGTATTCCGAACGTGCGTTTGAATTGAGACCAATGAGATGCACGAACGCCACCTACGTCAGAAGCATTCTATCTCTCTCCAGTACACTGTCACGAGTCCCCATAATGGCTTTTAGTTGAAGCCTATATGTATATATGCTGTTTCTAAGCACGATAACACAGAGTCTCTCGAAACCCCGTCATTAATTGTATGATTACTTGTAATAAAATGACAGGGAACATTACATTGGTGGTTAAAGAATTATTGTAACTTGTATCTTATGAAAGAATGCCGTTTCAATGTAAAAGCACATTGAGGACCCATACCGCGTTGTTTTTGGTACAATTTGTTATTATTAAACATCTGCTAATAGCATATCTACGAATAACACTTTCAAGAGACGGTGAGATACAAAGTATTGAAAATGACTCACTCATGCCCGGTGTGGCGTAGTGAGCAGAGTGTTAGAAAGTTGAAGTTCCTCGGGATGTGTTGGTGGTTCGTATCTCACTGGTTCCAAATATTTTCTTACTAACCATCGCTTTTTCTAATAGGTTCTGACACTTTGTTAGTAGTTTAATAAAAGTATACTCTATAATATTCGATATTACGTAAATACGAGGGCCACTCCAAAAGAAATGAACACTGTTTCTTTTAAAATCTATCTTTTATTCTACATGTTTTAAAGTTTTTCATTTCTCCACATTATTTCCATCCCTCTCAACTGCCTTACGCCATCTTGGAACCAGCGCCTGTATACCCGCACGGTAAAATTCTGGACAAACCTGTTGGGGCCACTGTTTGGCAGCGTGCAGAAGGGAGTCATCATCTTAAAACCTTGTTCCACGAAGAGAGTCTTTCAGTTTCCCAAAGAGATGATAGTCACATGGAGCCAGGGCATAACTGTAAGGCGGGTGTTTCAGTGTTGTCCATCCGAATTTTGTGGTCGCTTCCATGGTTTTTTGAGTGACATATGGCCGTGCATTGTCGTGCAACAGCAAAACATCCTGCTTTTGCCGATGTGTCGTCACATATGCATCAGAATTTATGATGTCCACAAGCAAGAGTCCTTCGGAATCGAAAACCACCGTAGCCATAACTTTTCCAGCAGAAGGTGTGGTAATGAATTTATTTTTTTCTTGGGTGAATTTGCATGATGCCTCTCCACTGATTGCCTCTTCGTCTCTGGTGAAAAATGATGGAGCCATGTTTCATCACCTGTCACAATTCTTCCAAGAAATTCATCTCCACCATTCTCGTACTGTTCCAAAAGTTCCCTGCACAATGTTTTTCTTGTTTCTTTATGAGCCACTGTCAACATCCTGGGAACCCACCTGGCACAAACCTTTTTTAACGCCAACACTTTCAGTACTCTGCACACATTTCCTTCCCCTATCCCAACGTAGCGTGACAATTCGTTCACTGTGATGCGTCTGTCAGCAGTCACCAATTCGTTAACTCTCTGCACACTGTCTGGAGTGTGTGCAGTACGAGGCCTGCCGCTGCGAGGATAATCCTCAATATTGCCGTGCCCGCTTTCATCACGTAACCTGCTTGCCCACCGACTAACTGTACTGCAATCGACAGCAGCATCTCCATACACCTTTTTTAACCTCTTGTGGATGTTTCCCACAGTCTCGTTTTCAGAGCACAGGAATTCTATGACAGCACGTTGCTTCTGACGAACGTCAAGTGTAGCAGCCATCTTGAAGACATGCTGTGACGGCGCCACTCACGGGAAAAGGTTGAACTAAGTTTGAAAACAAGCGGGAAGGATGTATGTATACACTGTAAAACTTTTACACATGCATAATGAAAACTGCATTTTTACAAAAATAGTGTGTATTTCTTTTGGAGTGACCCTCGTAAAAATGCGCTCTTTCTGAGGAGTTGGTTTGTAAGATCGGCTTAATCGACAAGACTACTAGCAGTAAGATATTTCGTACTTTTTTTTTTTAAGTTTCGTGTTTCACATGTTGTAAAGATTGTGATACTGAACAGGAACAGAGATCAAGTAAGAATCACCTTAGGGTATTATTAAAATCCTATTTGCAATAGAAGTTTTATTAGCCAATGTCCTTATCGAGTAGGCCCGTTACTTTACCTCCTGCCTTATAACATGTTTATGGATATGTAAGTTTTTATTTACTTACCGGCTTACTACAGCCTGAACAAAATTACTAACACATGGACAAGGGGGGAACGTGCGTTCTCATAGAGATAACATAGGAATTTTACGCCCGTCCATTTCGTAGTGTGATTTGCGAATGACAAACAACCGACAACTGCTTCTGGAGTGCGCTGCGATCGCATACACCACTTTGAGGCACACGTACCGTACGCGCAAGTCGCGTCGTTTCTGAACGTTCAGCAGCAGTTTGGACTCGGCACGCCCAACGTTACCGTTCGAAAGCACGGCCCGTGTGCCGGCGTCTTAAGGTAGTGCTCTCTGTGATCCGACTTCGCAACCACCTCTTCCTCTCACCCCGAAATTGCAACACGGGCTGAGAACGCGGGCAGTGTACTCCGCCCCGCTGATCGGGCTTAATTGATGACTCCGGAGTCGGAGCGGCAGCGGGCAGCCGGTGCTTACGGCAATGACCGCTGGACGGGCGGTGGGAATGTGGCAAGAGCGCTGATTGCCAGGCCCGCGTCCGATTGAAATGGTAACGCACGGCCCGGCTGGCGAGTAACGGCCGCGCTTAGCCAACCTGGGGTCAAGCGGATAAGGAGGCGGGGCGCGGTTTGGCAGCCGCCGGCGGGGGCGGGGGCGGTGGCAGGTCGTGTTTCCGGCAACAGCACTGCCTGGCCAATCACTGGCTGCTCTCCGTTCCGCTCCAGCCATCACACCCATGGCAGCTCTCAGACATGAAAGCAATGAGCAGGTCGGCCAGACGTCACAGGCAGAGTTAAGACTCCTCTAACCTGAGCCAAACTGCCCGCTACGTTTCCCACAAAGTACAGCATTGTCATACTACTTTATAAAAAAGTCACGATGTGAATGATATTTCCGCTTAAATGTATTGAAGAGTTCCAAGTAAAAATGAATTGGGAACCACTACATCAAGCTCAATTGTCTATTCTAAATATACTTTAAAAAAAGCAATTATAAATATGCACCTGCGTTTCTTCCCCCAGTCGAAAACTATACTGAAGCAGTTACTCTCAAAATTTTCCGTTCCTGAGATATTCCTGTAACTGCCAAAGTCAACAGGAATATTTCTGACATATTTATACACCGTTATCATAAATATACGTACACAAACTGAATAATACTTAACCCAATTTCTTATACAGGTACGCCGCCCGTTGTGGCCGAGCGGTTCTAGGCGCTTCAGTCTGGAACCGCGGGACCGCTAGGGTCGCAGGTTCGAATCCTGCCTCGGGCATGGATATGTGTGATGTCCTTAGGTTAGTTAGGTTTAATTAGTTCTAAGTTCTAGGCGATTGATAACCTCATAAGTTAAGTCGCATAGTGCTCAGAGCCATTTGAACCATTTTGAACATACACAAAATGAATACTGGTTAAATGATAGACGAAACTATTAATAAAAATTCGTTTCACTGTAACCTGAAACTATACTTTCCACCCTCTGTACAGTAAAAAGCCGCATTTCTTAACATAAAAAAATAAACAGCACTTTT